>NC_088252.1:20213365-20522482 GCF_036013445.1 Caloenas nicobarica
TAGCACAAGAGAGAAGAAAGAAAATGGACTTCTCTGAAGTTTTTCCCAAATGCATGCCCAATTCAAACAGATTCGTCCAGTTTCCTTGCAACTGAGAATTCCAGATCGCAGGTAAGTCTAGCACAGACTTCCCTATTACCATCACCAGCTGCATCGAACCCTTGCTAAGCAGTGTGTAGCAGCAGATTTGTATAGGAATTTTCCAAATAAGCATTTTTCTACTTCAAAAATATTCTTTAAAAACTGATACATCTTGGGGGAAGCTCTTGGTTTTGGCATATCTCATTTTCAGTTTAAAACATTTTGACTTGGTCAGCATTTTATGATGAAAGATATTATTTTTTCAAATTAGCATATGCAATTTTATAGGTAAAAATATATTAAGGCAAAAATAATATGAAATAATGCCAAAGTGTTTCATCAAAATCTAAGCAGCATATAACTGGTTTTTGTTTCTTTCAGACTGCTGGTTTTCAACAATTGAGATTACCATTTCTGGTCCTATTTAAGACAGGGGAGAAAATGTGACATTCGGAAATCTTTGCAAGATTCAGTTTTCCACTAAGCTCTCCTCAGATGAGTTTGTAGAAATTCTTCTTTTTTCTCTGTCCTCCCTGGCTCTGTTACCATGCAATTCTGTTCACGCTGTTCTCCAAGACAAAAATCTGAGACAGGCTGAGATTTGTGCTAATGGTGAGTGCCTGTTTTTTTATTTTTTTCTTTAAATAAAACTATTTCCTAAGGCATTGAAATGGGGCTGATAAAAAGCAGCTTTTAAAATTCGTTCTAGTAAATTGTTGTAAACCAGACCATAAAGTCTCATAACTGTAGGTTTGCCCTTAATTGTACCTCACTGACAGCCTATTTTCCTTCTCCTCTGCAACCAGTCCCCTCTTTCTTTAAGAGCAAAACATGTTGTGTGCTACTTCTGAAAGATTTGTGGGGTTTCGCGCAAATTGAACAAGATCTGTAGGTAAACACTCCCACCTAGTGGAGAAACGGCATCAATTTTCCCAAACTGTGGAAGAAAGTTTGTCCGTGTGCTTTTTCCATTTTGTCCAAGAAAAATATTATTTCAAATTGGAAAGAGTTCTGTACTGAGAAATTGCATTATTTCCAAATCGGTGCAGAACTAAGGATGCATAATGTGGTGGCCAGCACTCAGCTGCTACATAAGTCATGTGCACAGGCACAGATCCAGCCACATCAGCGGATACAAAAGGGGAGAACCGACTCTCCAGCTCAGTGCCTGAATAGCAAAACGCTGATTTCCTGGATGTGTAAAGGTGTGCCAGGCTCCACACCATCTCCTTTGCCCTTGGCTGCCCCTCTCCAGGCACAGAAAACAAGAGAATGTCAGCAGGTGCCTTTGCTGTGCGATTAGCTGAGGCTCCTGAGCAGTAAAAGTAAAAAAAATAGATTAAAAAAAAAAAATTGCAGAGTACTTGGGGTGAGAGATTTGGCAGAGAGCATCTGAATGCTGGAGAAAGAGTAAAAGCTCCATGGAAAATCTCTCATCATTAGAGGGCGGGATGATGACTTTGGTGATGTGGTGGTAGATATCTGAGAAAAATGGTGCCTAGAGAGAGCAGGAGGTACGATAAGGCTTGAAGAGCCTTCTGAGTAGGAAGTAACAGTCTGGAAATTCAGGGCGTGACCGACTCGAACAAGGGTAAAATGCTCTAGAAGGAAGGATATGCTCCTGAATACTAAAGGAGACTGCATATCCTGAAGAACACTTAGAGTACTTAGGTTTATGCTTTCTAACTAACTTGCTCTCAGGATCCCTCAGAGTCAAGCTGAATCTGAACTGAAAGCACTCAAGGAAGAAATTAATATAAACAGAACTGAGACAAGAATTACGTAGAGAACAGTTCTTCAGGCTCCTGGAAACTCTTTGGGGAAAAGAAAAAAAAAAAGAATTCAAGAAACAAAGGTGAGAACTCAGGTAACTCAGTTTCTGAATAAAATGAATACAGGCATTCCATACTTTGTGCAGGGTGGGCGGCAAAGCGGAGGTTTTTTGATCCCCTCTCACTACTCCCCCTTCTTCCTCCTGTAACATCATCACTGCAGCTTGTGAGCAGACCCTGGAAGAAGGGTTGGACATCTCAACTCTACGGTTACAATTGTATTTGTTTTTTTTCTGGAAATCCCTCTAACCTAAAATCCCTCTGCTCCTTTCCTCACACCTTGATGTAGCTGCTGCCCGTACAGCTCCTCTTAACAGGGTAGCGAGGGCACAGCACCGAGGGGCAGGGGAGGCAGCGAGGACCTGTCAGCGGGAGCAGAGAGCTCATCCTGCCTCTAATGTTTGAGCAGGCTGGTTCTCTGCTGTTATCACCCAGTGCAGGCAGATATGGGCCCTTGGCTGCTGTTGGGTGATGAGATCATAAGATCATTCAGGTGAGAAAGGATTTGGGTCATCTGAGATCAAGGCAGGCTGCTAAGTACAAACCTCAGAGGATGGAAAGAGATGGCACGAACTCACTAGGTAACCTGTTCCAAAGCTTGACTGTCCTCATGGTGATATAGTTTTTCCTTATATCTAAGCAGAATGACTCTTCTTTCAGTTTATATCTGTTGTCTCTTATCCATGTCCACCACGTGCATGTCTACCATGCACGCCTGGACTGATCTCTCTTGCTGATATCTGTGGGTTTGCTGTCTCAGTCAGCTACTCTGCCTGTAATTAAAGGAAGCACTGCCAAGAGCTCTGCCATCAGTTACATGGCCCTGACACAGGCAAAACCACAATTTTACTGGTTTCATTCATGACTTGTCTAAGACTTGCTGAGATGAGAATTGGGGGCTGCATATTTCCTACAGAAAATTCTTCCCAGCATGCTTGATCAAATTGAAAAATGCGTTTGTGCAGTGGTAGAGCATGGAGGCTTCAGTCATGGTCCTGCTGTGGTCTGCAAAACCAAGCCCTGGTATGCATCCCATTCAGGGGTTTGACACAAGATAATACAGGGCACAGAAAGGGGCAGGAGCACAAGCCATTGAGGTATTGGAGGCACATTGAAAAAGAACCTGAAGGGGAGCAAAAGCATGGTTCCAGAGATAGCTTCCCTGCCTAAGAGGCAGCAGGCAGGAAAATGTGAAAGTACCTGTCTGAAAGCTCAATAGTTAGCCTGAGGGATATTACCAGCTTATTCTTAACATAAGAGACAAGTCATGAAGAGGAGGAGAATTGTGTGAGGTGGTGAGGAAGAGAAAGATGAGAAGGGATACGACCCACCTGACCTGCAGGTCCTGTATCGTCGTCCTCCAGCATGCTGGCTGTTGGAGAACTCTCAGGGTGAACATTTAGACTCAGGTCTCACACTGACATGGATTTGGTCTAAGCAATAAGCCAAACCATTTGGAAGAAGGAATGTTAGAATTGTAGTCAAAATGATAAATATCCTCATTTTCATAGTTCAGGAAACCTGAACTCTAGCACTGAATTACATTCCAAATAAAAGGAAAATACTGATTAATTTTTATGGCAGGTTGTTCTGCTAAGTTTGTGTTTGGCCTCTATTTTCTTCATTTTTGTCATGTATCAAATGGATGGTCTGTCATTCTTCTCCACAATGGTGAAAGTGATTATCTTGAAAATCCCAGGGAGCTCTGCATGCAAGCAAGCTAAAATATGCTGCAAGTCGGGACACTTTCTCACTTGAGTACACACTGGCATAACTGTATTTGGTGCAGTCTTCCTTTAAACTATTTTTCTTTTTTGTACTAATCTTGGACCAGTTCCCACTGATTGAATCAATGGAAGGCACAATCTTCTACTGGTCCTCACCGTGGACATTGGCTGGCACAGATTTAGTCACATCTCTTTCCTTACTCTGTGCCTCAGTTTACTCCTCCATTAATGTAAGTGTTACACTCGCTTTCCATAGCGCTTTTATTCTTGGAATCTCAGAGCTCTTAACTATCCCCTCTCAGATAGTCAAATCATTACTAAATCAGAGCCTTTTCATTTTTCCCTTCTCAAAGAGAAGGTGATACTAATTCCTTTGCTCATTAAAGCGCACATGGGGAGGAATCCTGTTGAGTTCAGTGATACTATGAGAAGAAAAAGCAGCGTGTGAGGTCAGAATCTTCCCACATGAGTCACAAGTGCGAAAAACTTTGAGCAAAAAGAGGCTGAATGAATCAAGGGTCTCACTCCTGGGAACAACAGAAGGAAGAAATAGAAGCAGCACCTGGAAAATGCTGCTCTCTTCAAGAGACGGCTCTGTAGGTATCCACTAACTCTAATATTAAACAAATATAAATTCACCTGTTTAGTTGAATCCTCTTTTGCTCCTTTATGGAAACACTTGTAGTAAAGCCTGGGCTTTATTTTTAACAATAAAAAGAAAAAAAAAAACAAAACACTCTTGTTCCACCAGGAAATCACAATTTCTTCAGCCCAAGAACATCTATTCCGAAGTCTGAGGAGGGCTGGCATACCTCTGTAATGCTGTGTAAAGACAGCCCAAACATCTTAACATTCCCAGTCTGGACCCATCCCTGCTGTCAGCAAACCCATTGGATGCTCTTGCTCGGCCTCCTGGCTGCGTGTGCTCCCATATCCATGTGCTCTGATGGCACCGCGCCGAGCCCAGGGTGGGCTGCCAGCTCCCCCGGGGATGCAGGTACCGCATAAAGAGGGGTTTTGCCAGGCAGCCTGCCTAAAGCTGAGAGTGCCACTGCCAGCACACACGAGTGCTCCTAAACCCCGTTTGGACCTGTTTGTACAGGCATATGCCAAATGTTGGGAGAAGAAGACTGCATGGGCAAACACCGTTGCCAAAAAGGCAAATTGCATTGCTCAGGTATATGAGGAACCTCTGGCAGCTGGGAAAGGATATAAAGATGTAATCATGTTAACATCCGTCTCTCAGGCTGTCTGGGCAAATGAAGATCCAGGGCAAGCAGCAGGCTGAGGAAATAGACTGGTCGTGAAACACTCTGTGTGTGTGCATGCACAAACATAACAGCTGCTTTGGAAACTTTCTATTCCTGTTTTATTTTAATGTGAAATCAGGCTTCAGAGTCGACAAAGGTATTGACTGGAATGGTCTTTTTTAATTACAAAAAAAATTTATAGACAACAGATTCTGTTTCTGAGTTGAAAGGAGAAGTTAGAAAATCTTCACTTTGCTTGCTTTTAAGCTCTTCCTTGCTTTAAAAGTTTGTTGATTTGCTCTTTTCAGTATCCATTGCCTGTCTGCAGCAGTTCTGATCTGATACTCTGAAGGAAAATAAGCCTTTTCTAACTAGATCTATGAATGTGGTCCGTGAAGGATATCTGTTGACTCCAGATCCAGTAACATGGTCCACAATAGAGTGGGAAGGCAAAGCCACAGCACAGTATATCAGCTTTAAGAAGAAAGGGTGGAAGGAAATGTTTTAAGTGTGTATCCTCTGCCTAAACAAATATAGCAGCTAGTGCTTTAGTAAGGGAAACCATCTTTTATCCATTTAAATGATCAGCACACAAGAACAGCAAACCACAAGGTTTATAAGATGCCTGAATCCCATCCTTCAAGGTGGCCTCATCTGCTAAGGAGTCACATTCCTGAGTACTGGGGAAATCTGAGGAGCTAATAATTTCCTCTGACTCAAAAGCAAAACAGCGAAGCAAAAACAAAACAAAAACCACCCAGCATATTTCTGAAGCTCCCTGTTTAAATCTGCTTCTCACTGTGCACAGGATTATTTTATACTATAAGCTGTTTCTCACAGACATTCTGCTTAGGGCATTGAGTAGCATGAGGCTCGATGACTTCAACAAATTTGAAAGGAGAACCTGGAGCAATTATGAAAGACTCCATGTTTCCTCACCTTCCCTCCTAGCTGCCCATTCAGATTTTCCAGGAGTGCTGCGAAATAAACTTTTTATCTCCATCACCAGTTCACATCCAGTCCTGGAGCAGGTTGTGCCTTTCCATGAGAAAACATCTGGGAGCTTTGGGTTCTGAAACAGGGGCTGTTCAGCAACATCTCCAAAAAGTTAGTGGATCTCCAGTCATCTTCACATGAAACAGCCATGTGAAAACCCACCACTGCTGCTGACATTACAGGTTTAAGGCTAGCTGGGTGTAGACACTAATTTTGCCTATTGTTCCTTGGGGTGGACTACCAGGGTAGGACATCAGTGAAGCAACCAGGAGGAGGTGGCACCATTTCTGTATGTGTAGGACTTCAGTCTCCAGTGGTTTCATTCCAGCACCTTTTCCCACAGTAAAAGCAGCAGAGAATTTTGTTCATGTTCTACAGGCAGCATTAAATGGGATGTTTTAAGCTGAGAATATTTTCCCAGCTCCTGGCAAGGGTTAGGCACACAGCCCTGAGGTGGGCAAAGTATGTGATTGCCATCAAACTAAGCTGCTGTGTTCACCTTGTCTTAGATTTCTTTATATGGGACAGGGGATAAAAGGAAATGCTGAGGCTACACAGGTTGTCAAGTGCCTAGTGTAACCAGGTGTAATGATTGAGGTTTTGCAGGCGAGCTGCAGTTAAAGGAAAAAATAACAGATCATGGGTCAAATCCATTCCTGATGCAACTCCACCATCTTCAGTGAGAGTTACTCCCATATGAATACGGCCCCGTGTTCCTCACTCATAAAATAAGGAAGATCCCTCCTGCAGCAGAATCAATCGGAAAAGGGAGAGGAGGAAAATGCTTCCTTCTAACCCACATTAAAAATAATCACTTTTTGTTGCACAAGAGGGCAGGGAAAACCAGAGTAGAATTTCCTCAGTATGTCAAAGGGGGAGAAAAATGGCATAACCAAGAGGTCTCTCTCATCTCTGCTCGGTTCTAAATACAGGGAGGAGGGGAAAGCACATCTATATAGATACTTGTATATAATCTGTAATCTATAACTATAGCTATGTATATAGATAACTATATAACTATATAGCCAGATACATTTGTGCTTCCTAGGTTAATTATGTCACCAGTGTGAGATCTGGAGATATTTAGGAGGAATTTTGCACAAACACAGAGTGATTTAGAAGAAAAGGATTATATTCCTTCTGTTGATTAGACCCGTTGTTTAAAAATAGTAAAATATATCTGTTTTAAATGCCTGCTAGATTTTTCACTGCTGTGTGGTGTTTTCTGTTCCAGCTTTTTCTTCCCATTTGGCAGGTCTGCTGTGTACGTGAGCTCTACGGGAATGCAGAAAAGCCACCTGAGGGAGAAAATTGCTAATCACTAAAAATTACTAATCATTCTTTCACACTAAACAAATCCCACTGAGAGGTTTTTAGTTACACAAAGGTGGATCTTTTTTTTCTTTCCCTTTTTCACTCTTTCCTCCAGCTAATGATACAGAGCTGCAAAATGCAGGATATCACATCCTACTATGCACTAGCTGCAGCATTTTCACGTGATAAGATCTAGATCTGAGTCCAAAATAAAAGCACAATAGCCTGAAAATATTCTAATGCACACTGCTAGCACTTCGCAACCAAAACAGAAGGAAAAGCAATTCAGACAGTCATAGGATAATCTTTCTGAGGTTATTTCTATTCCAGCAGTGGTGACGTTGCCTTGCTGAGAGTGTGGCCCCTGTGCAGTTGCCCCATAAAAGAGTTTGGAACCTAAACCAAAGAGGCAGAAGGCTGGAAGGAAAAGATACGGTTTGATCTGCAGTTTTTACAGCCAGGAAACTCAGAGTAAGTGCTTTTCTCAAGGTCACTTGGGACCTCTCTAGTGGAAGTGGAGGCTAAATCTGCTTCTTCTGAGTCCTGGAGTCCTAACCAGAGGAGCCTGCTCCTCTCTCTCTCAGCTCCCAGCTCCCTCTCCCGCTCACTTGGCCTTAAAAAAGGCCTTTGCTGACACATCCCAGGAATGCGGAGTTGTTCTTCTTCCCATTATACTTCAACATATCCACTCACACCTAAACCTACTCATTTGCCTTTGCTAAAAATGCTCAAAACCTTTCACTGGCTTACTTTCCCCTTGCCTTGGCATGAGATGGGGCAGCAGTGAGGAGTTCGGGTGCTGGTGAGCGGCTTGTTCTGCACAAGGGCATCCCGCTCCTGCAGCCCCAGGCTGTGGCCTCGCTTGTGCCCTGTGTGTCCAGCCGAGTGAGCTATGTAGAAATTGCAAGAGCTGACACCAGCATTTCCTGGGGAGTTTGCAGACAAATATGCCTTCCTAAGCTAACAGCTGGGTAACTGTCTGGAACTGGGGGGCTAGGAATTCACCATAAAGGCAAAAAAAATAAGTGGCAGCCCTGCCTGTATTTAGTTATGCTATTAATGTGTATTAAAAAAAAATAAAAGGCTGCATACTTTTGCTCATTCTATTCCAGCTGGGGCCTCAGGGCACAGCTAAGCACCTTCTGTTGATGAGAAGGAAGAACATTTTGTCATTCCTTCAGCCTCTTTGGAAAACGCTTCAAGTTTTGGATTACCCAGCCCATAGGAGGCAGCCAGGGTTTCCTCAGGCTCAGCTGCTACGACACAGCCCCACAGCTGCCGTCGCCCAGCACTGCAGCATTCCCATTTCCTGTTCCTCACAAACAAAATGAAGGTGACAGAATTACCTTGTTTACAGTCCATCATCAACAATTCTATCGTGATACGGTTACAGATGCTCCACCACTGACGAGCACCTGTTGAATTTATGTTGACACATTGTGGTTTGTTTCTCTGGACCAAATTCAGAACTGCTGTAAGCAAGCTGATCTCAGGTACATAATACTTGGAATAGATTTTTATTTCCATCCCATTCCCTTCTGTTTTTTTCATGGATTTTCATGTATTTTCATGAAGACATTATCTAAACTGAACCAAACAGAAGTGCAATATGTTTTTTATCACTGCTCTAAACTAGTCTGAAACTCGCCTTTTTGTGTCAGCTGTGCCTATTCAGGTCGCAAAGCACAAGACTCTCTCCAGAGCTTTTTTACTACACTCATAAAGAAATAATGGAAAACCAAGAACGGTTCCTAGAGAAAGGGTAGCATGAGGAGCGAGCAATGTCTGGCTGCAAGTCCACTCCTAATCTCTTCCCTGGACAGAACAAAGTGGGACAGCGCACTTAGGGCACGTCTATTTAATAAACCAGATGAGCGGCTGCTTTGCTGCAGTGATGAGCAGTGATGTTAAAATGCTGTTGCTGAGCTTTAGGATTAAGACCTCATGGGAAGCACCTGTGAGGAGCTGGCACTGCATGGCTCTGGGGCTGTCCTGGGAGTGCTGCCCACACCGGGACCGGTGGAGTGAGCAGTGCCACTCTGTATTCCTGCAGATTGCCTTGCTCTGTGGTTTCTAAAAGCACTAAGTGTTTTGCCTTGGAATATTTCATGTTTAGAGAAGATGCACTGGAATTTTCTGAAGCAGAACGTGGCATTCTGTAACTTTGATGTTTTGACGCACTGTTATTTTTAAGCTTGCGTAATTCACTGAATTCCACACAAGTTTGTAGTTTCAGTAACTCAGAAACGTCATTCGTTGGTCAGTTTTAGGCTTGCTCAGAAAGATTTATTTTTTCCCTGGCTCCATTCCCCAGGGGTCCCAATGGGCTCTAGTGGAGCCTCCATGGAGCACCCTTTGCATGAGACACTGGTGACAGCAACAAAAGCAAATGTGAGGACTGTGCTGTAAATCTGCTGTTTTGTGGCCAAAACATGCCCCTGTCATTATTAACCAGCAATAGCTACTGGCATCTGTAGGAGACCACAGTGTTGCCATGAGGTCGGTTAGTACTAATTACAAGATCTTTATTCAGTCTAAGTAAAATACACTGCAGTTTACTCATTAGCACCCAAAATGGCACATTTAATTGGAGCAATATATTAATACAAATAGGGGATTACAGATAAGCAGGGTGCTTAACTGCCTACAGTTAATTTACAGTTAACTAAGGTGCTCATTTGCCCTGGTAAAAGTATACATCCACACAGCAGCTTTGTGAGAGGTGGATTTAATCATTCTTTAGAGAAGAGTAGGTGCTGGTTCTTCTCTCATGTTGTATGACCTTATTGGCATTAATGCGTTTGCAATAGAAAAAGACACTGCTCCTTTGCCCAGCTAAGGCTAAAATGGCCTTTCTCAACTCAGCTTTTCCTCAGCTGACCATCTAATAACTAAAGCACAGTAAAAATATAGTCTATTTTCTTATATTTGTTGAATCTTTCCTACGTACGTTATCAGGGCTGATCCTCAACTAATTTATGAGATTTATTATGAGATCATATGTTGGTTTCATAAAACTCACACAGAAGTCTATATGAGCATTTTATAACTGATAAAGCTTAAAATGATTAAGAAACAGTCTCAGCTCAACCAAAGCAGTTATTATAAACCAAAGTAAGAATGTTTTCTCAGGGGTTTATGCTGATTGAAGCTTACATGTATATTCATCTGCTGACTCCTTGCCGTGTATTTCACTATGCCACCTGCAAAATAGGTGGAAAACACCTGGAGCTGGTTGAGTCTTTTAATTGCTTCATTGAAAATGGAAGAGCAGACCAAGAGAAACAAAATGGGTGTTGGTCTTGTTAACCCACAGGTGGGAATAACGTGCTGCCTATTGGGATGGTGGAGAGGCTATAAAAGGAGAAAACATGACTGAAGGCATTTTGTCAGAAGTGAACATGTGGGAGTAGTTTTAAGCAAGAAAAAAAAAGAGGAGCTAAGGTAAGAGTTATTGTGCGGGATAATTTAATTCACTTGGTTTGTAGTAAACAAAAATGTAGTTGCTGTTTGAATTCTAATCTGTTCTTCTTTCTTTTGACAATGGTTTTACTTCTGTTGCTCTGAGGCATATATCTGGTGTGAATCCTGATTTCTAGAGAAATGTACATCTCTGTTTTGTTCTTTACCAGGCAGGAGACAATGCTGTTCTGGTGGGATAACCTTGGTTGTCAGATGCTCACCAAGCTTCTCTCTCTCTCTACCTCCTCAACAGGGCAGGGGGAGAAAACAAGATGTTAAGAGCTCACGGGTTGAGATAAAGACAGAGAGGTTACTTAACAACTAGCATCACTAGCAAAGCACGAAGAATTTTTTGGGGGCAGGGGAAATCGAGGTAATTTATTGCCAATTTAAAAAATAGAGTAGCATAATGAGAATCAAAAACAACTTTCGAACCCCACTCCTTCATTCCTGACCCTCCTACCTTCTCCCCCCTCAAGTGGCATAGGGGAAAGAGGGCTTGTGGTCAGTTCATAACACCTTGTCTCTGCCACTCTGTCCTTGTACTTTCCACCTGCTCCAGCATGGAGTCCTTCACACGGGACAGTCCTTCAGAAACTGCATCCTTTCCATGGGGTGCAGCCAGTCCTTCAGGAACAGACTGCTCCAGTAATGGGTCCTTTCCATGGGGTGCAGCCAGTCCTTCAGGAACAGACTGCTCCAGTAATGGGTCCTTTCCATGGGGTGCAGCCAGTCCTTCAGGAACAGACTGCTCCCGTGATGGGTCCTTTCCATGGGGTGCAGCCAGTCCTTCAGGAACAGACTGCTCCCGTGATGGGTCCTTTCCATGGGGTGCAGCCAGTCCTTCAGGAACAGACGGCTCCAGTGATGGGTCCTTTCCATGGGGTGCAGCCAGTCCTTCAGGAACAGACTGCTCCAGTAATGGGTCCTTTCCATGGGGTGCAGCCAGTCCTTCAGGAACAGACTGCTCCAGTGATGGGTCCTTTCCGTGGGGTGCAGTCAGTCCTTCAGGGCCCGAAGGGCCACAGTTCCTGATGGAAAACCTGCTCCTGTGTGTGTTCCCTGTGGGCTGCAGCACCCCCCACTGCCAAAGCCTTGCCATGTAAACCCAGTGCAACTGTCTTAATTGATATGCTTTGATCTTTGTGAATGGGAGGAAAGAATCCTGAAGCCATGTACGTATATATTATATATTTTTGCTTGACTATGTTTATTGTGAGCTCTCTGTAAGTTCATTTTATCACCTGGTTTTTTATTATTAGTTGTTCATGATAACAGGTATTGCTATGCAGTGAAATCTCATCACAGTGTTCTGGGCTTTTTTATATCACTGGTCACTCTGCCCTAACCCTAGGTGTATGCACTGAATAACCTCATTGTTCGTTTATAATGTCCTTGGCTTTTCTATAGCTTGTCCCTATGATATTACTTGTGGACACAGTGGGCTGGTTTGAAGACAGTGAAGTTAAAAGTGGTGATGTATGCAGCTATGTAACTGTGAGAAGAAATGTATTGATTCCACATACTTCCTTTTCTAACCTGCTGAAAGGTGTTTCATCATGTAGGACATCACGGAGATCTTATATTTGTTACTTAACATACATTGAAAGGTCTGACTTCTCTTTCTTGCTGGCTTTCTGAATGGCAAAAGCTGTTGTTAACATGTCTTGCGTGTCAGAGATCAGGCTGTTCATGATAGCTTATGAAGCTTTGAACGTATACAGTAATAGAGAGGAATGGCAAACTGTTATATTAATGTGGCTGAAGTACAAAAAGTGAAACTGACCTTGCTAGCTCTGCATTTGGGGCAAATGTTACTGCGGTGAATAGAGTAACTTTAACTAGGATTAAACAGAAATTGTTTTGAATTTTATTTTGTGTGTTTTGCTCTGGTATAGATGAATGCGAATGCCTGAGAGGGACTGGGCAAAATGCTAAAGATAGTTGCAATTTTGCAAATGTCAGAAATATTTTTGATGAAAACTTGACAAAGCAGCCAATAATGAAATAGAAGCAAAAATTATTTCCATGGGTTCATAAGTCACTGGAAAAGCTTCTGTTACTCAACTTCTTTTCTGAAATAATACCCTTTTAAATCAACCAAACAAATAAACAGCCTTTGCTATCACTCTTGCCTGGCATGGCAGTGGTATTCACTGAGTGGAACCAGCAGGTATCCAGTGGGTGATTCAGCATGGTTCTTGACCTCCCTCAGATAAAAGGTTCCATGGTTCCTGGAGTGTACAAAAGACTCTGCAAAAACATATTGCAAGAGATATTAATACGATCGTGTTGAAAGGTACGAATGACAGGGAGAAGTAAAGTGCTCAGGTGCTTTCCACTCTTGTCATCCAAATCTAATACCAAAATCAGCCTCGTAGGGATGTATATGGGGAGACACCTCTTATCAGTGGGCTGTTTCCAGGCTCAGTGATGTTATGTGCCTGTCCAAGGTCCTTCTTCCATGGAAGAGATTCTTGCCCCATAGTTCATTTACATGGTCTTTCCACTGTACACAGCATCATATTTGCTTATGCAGCCACTGCCTGAGCAGGGGATGAAGAAGCTGGGGGCAGAGACTCAGCTGACCGGCCATGGGCTTGCATGGCTTGTACCACCCAGTGCAGCTGAGAAAAACTGCCCTCTGCCTTTTCCAGAGAGGAAAGCCCCTGCACTCAAGCCCAGTGCTGTTTCCCAGTCCTGCACTAGGTCTCTTGAAGCAAACTCCTTTCACCCCACCCGCGGGCGGCTTCCCTGGGGAGCCGCGGCACAGGGTCCGTTTAGGAAAGCCCGTGCCGTGGCCATTAGCGCTGTGCCGAGAGCAGCCTCTGCCGATAACGAGAAGCCCTTCTGCCTCACTGCTATTAAACTGCTGCCTTTTCACGAGAGGAATCCTGAAATCTTCCTCAAACCTAAACAAAAAAGTGAGCCTTTTATTCGTTTCATCATTATCTAGGGCTGCCACATTCAAATGATTCTCCAGCAGTCCCTTCATTTCCGAGTGCACACGTCGAGAAGGGATTGGAAGCCTTTTGATTAAGAATAAGAGGTGATGACACTACAACCAGTGCAGGGTTGTCATCATTACCGTGTACCTGCACTTCCACAGAGCTCTCGCTCCGGGTTGCCTCTGATATAAAGCTGCTGTACTCTGTGCCCTAATTGAATGGAACTATTTTATAAACACGCATTCCCTGAATCCCAGAAAAGATCCTTTTAGAGGGGAAGATATAGGGAGGGTGGTGGGGAGGTGGGGAGCTAGATGGGCTCAGTTCCTGGCAGACCAATTTTGTCTGTGAGAGAGATTTCTTTGTTCCCTGCAAAACTGCTTGTCGTCTACGAGCGGATATCGTGGGTTTTTTTTCCTACAAGTCAAATGAATGATCTGACCACCCACTTTTAATCCTGTGATTTTCTGCTTTTGGCCTGGATTACAAGTCACCTATGGCCACCTTTAGTTCATGGCAGGCTGCAAGTTTATACAAGGCACCTAAGGGAAAACATCCACTCCTCCCTGGCCCCATTTGTTGACTGTTCATGTCTGATAATTTAACTGTCTGACTTGGTTACATTAATGACCTTTTGGTAGCAACAGAGGGAAGAAACCTGCCGTGTACCCACCAGGATGCTCTCATCTGCCTCATGAGACTGTATTCATGTGTATGTCCTAAGTCCACACCTCTTATCGCAGTAGTAACACTCTCCAGATGACTTTTTAAGCAGTGTCCCTCTTTTCAAGCACTCTGTGGTCACACTCTGGAATCTCCACTAGTGATTTACCGTTTTCCAGGTTAACTTTTAAGTGCTGATTTTGACCCATATTCCTGTCCTGTCTGTTCCTCTGTTCCCATGCGATGTAACTGCAGCTGTAGTGGGTAGAAGTGTTGTGCCTGAGCCTTGAGGGATGCAGGATCTGTGCTGGGCCAGTGTCTTCTTGGAAACTGGTCCCCCAGTCGCAGCTCAACAGTTAAACTAATCCTCTCCTGTCTGTGTGTTTAAAGGTGAAGGGCTTTTATTGTTAAACAAGCTTTCACTGAAGCCTACCTTTTAGGAAAAATACTCTAAATCTGCTGTATGAAATTGTATTAATAGACAACAAAATTACAGCCAATTCTTGGTACTATTTCAATAGCTATGTATGAAATTTACTGCATAAGGGATGTTGAGTTAAAAGTGGTCAAAGGAGTTACTTTTATCTTGGCTTACATATAGCATTACATTTACACCTGAACACAGGGTGAATTATCATCCAGAGGAGTTGAGAAGGAATCTCTTTTCTCCAGGAATGGCAATTATATTTGATTAGGTACATGGGAGCTTTTTCCTCTCCTGGCCAAGGAGCTGAGGGCAGTGCTTTGAAGACACCCAGCCTCATGATCAAGGTGTAAAGCATAATGACGAATGTGAAGTTCCTGCAGGGTCAGAGTCAGCTACAATAGTTCAGGGGAGAGGGCATCGGACTGTGACTTAAGAGGCTTGACTTGACTGCCCTGTTCTTCCACTGGGCTGCGGGACAAATCACTTCCTTTCTGTGCTACAGTTTCCTTATCTGTAAAATGGTGGTAATGAGCCTTTCTTCTTCATTTCTCTTTGTAATCGCTCCAAGAGCTGCAGGTAAAACATGCTATACAAACACTTGGTATTACTGTGTTTGATTTGTGGGATTTTTTTCTGTGTGATATCCTAGCGCAAGGAGTTGTTTCAGATTTGCACACGTGAGCTCAAGGACTGTGGTGTTTGTCATCCTGCTGTTAACTGCTCTTCCCTAAAATCATTCAGGTGTTCAGGCAGTACTCTGGTTTTGTTTTTGTTAGGATATCTGCAGCCTGAGATCTTAGTGCAACAGGATTTGTTAGTCAAGCATAGCCCTTGAACAAAAGCACCCAGAGGATGTGTCTTTTTAGACGTTCTCCTTTGCACAGCGAACCCCTTGTCCTTTTGCCTCTGGTCTCTGCTGGTCCCCTGTTGAGAGGCCTCTGTGCCTGTGGTCGTCAACAGTTTGCCAACATGATGATGAGGAGGGGGAGGAGGAAAGTAATCCCCTTTACATGTGTAGTAACCTAAGCCTCATTCCAAATGTGTTTGCTTAAGCATTGCTAAGGGTTCCCTCCTTCCCGTCCCCATCACTTCTCCCCTCAACCTGTCTTTGTTTCAAGACGGGAGGAGGCTGCTGGAGGGGTGGGGGTGTTTCTGTGGCGGTGCCTGCTGTGATCTGGGCACTCTTTGTTTGACAACCTGTGCAGACGCCTGGTCACTGACTCCTCTTGCTAATGAAACACATTGGGATGAAGAGTCCTAATTGTGAGGTGATACCCTACTGAGTGTCAGAGCAGGCAGGGTGTGCATGATGCTCTTTAGTTTGGGTCATTGGAAGTGATAGATGCAGGAGGATGGCAGATTAGTTCCCGCTGAAACCTGAGAAGCTACCTGTGTTGGTGAATGTCACCCTGTGCTTGACAAACACATTCAAATGAAATGGCCTGAAATCTCGGGGTTTGGGCCTAAGTGACCACTACAGGCACTAGTAGTTCCTGCCTGTGGAATAAACATTTGCTGAACACACTTCAGCATAATAACACTTTGTTCAGCAAGCAATCGCTCACCACCCTCTGCCCCTTCTCACTGTTGTGACAATCCAAACGCCACCAAGACTGCAACTATGTCAATCTCTCCTATAAGTGTTTTACTAATAAATTGTCTAACTTCACTTCCCTTGACCAGAAGTCAGGGTGCAATATTTGGTTGTTAAATGTATTTGAGTTTATCGTGCTGTTTTTTCCCCTATCTGTTCCCTGGAGCCAGAGAACAAGGCACCGATGGGAGATGCAGGATGTGCAAACTTTCCACTAGCATAATATGCAGATAGTGCTTAGTGATATCAGCACCTGAAATATAAAATGACCTGTCCAAGGCCATAAGTTTCCTCCTCTTCTCCACCTCTCCAGCTCATCTGCTGAACACCATTGGCATTTTGGGGTAGGAGCTGCACAATGTTGATAGTTCATCCAGTGTTGTGGGATATTGAGATCTCACTCTAATACAAAGAGGTTTTTTTAGTGGTAAATCTATTTTCAGGAGGTCAAATGGATTAAACTTTTCTTGACAAAAAAAACCATCACTTGCAGAGTAAAGACTGAAGCAAAGTCTCTTGAGTCCTGGCCCAGTATGTCATCTGCAACAGGGTTTTTGTTCTGAGGTTGGAGTTCCATGATGCTACATAATTATGCAAGAGGAATGGTTGCAGTAAGAGATGAAGGGGTCTGCTTTGTAAAAACAAAACTTAACTGTGAAACCATTATAACGAAGTGTGGACAATGGACAATATTATGACTTCAAGATTACAAAAATGGAGAAGTGCTTCTCTTGCATTTCATTTCTGCAGTATTTAACTCCGGAATCAAATTTCTCTTCCTGTTTTCAAAATTCATAGAGCCAACCATGAAATTAGAGATGTTTCAACTGGAAATAAGGAAGCATTTGACTTTGACACTAAAATTAATTAAACTGTTATTACATTCATCTCTACAGCATCTGTTCCACTTGTATGCAGAAATGCTAGTGTGTGCTACGGGGCCAATTCATACTGGTGGAATTGGATGCTGTGATCAGCCATATGCTGATAAAACTATTCTTTTGTCAGCGTGTCTGGCTGGAATTGCTTCAGGAGCTGGAAATGTTGAAAGCAACAATGATCAGTGCTGAGTGCTTAAGATTGCTGATGTGAAAGGGACTTTGGGGTTAGTTCCATATTCCACATACACTTCATACCTCACATGCAGGCTGGCAAGCCTCGTCCTGCATAAGCACCTAAAAGTGGGCTTTTAGAGCACTTGAGTTTTGAGACAAAACTGTTTACTGAATGGGGTATCACTTGTTTGCAAAGCTCCATCCAACTCCAGTCCAGTTGAATATTTGGATCCAGGAGTTCTGCCACTTTGGGAGGGTTGGGTCAGACCCCAGAGAAGTCGAGGTAGTAGAAAGCTGACGTCAAAACCCCACTAACTGAGCCCATCTGGTGGAAGGTATAGGTGTACAGGTTGGTTTGTTGGCTGGTTCTTGGTAATGTGTCAGTGTTATGCTTGTGTGGCTTATAGATAGATCAGCCACAGGCACCAAATTCCATCACAATATGAAAGGTTTGTGTGGCAAATGACAGAGTTGCATTCATGCTTTGCCCTCCTCTATGGTTTGCACCCAGAATTTCCAGTGAGTCCCTAGTTCACTGCATGCGAAGTATGTGAGATTTGTCAGGTACTGGGAGGGGAACTAGAAAGAAAAATGAACCAGCCATTGCAGCAGTTTGTAGAGTAATGACAGAGGAATTGGCTCAGTCTGGAGGTTATCTGCATTCTTCCCAGTGTGGTCAGTGTTGCACATTGAACCCTGTAGGGATTTAAAAAAAAAAAAACCCAAACAAACAAAAAAAACCCACCCCACAACAAACATGGGCCAAATTTATCCACGGCTAAAGATACCCTGATGATGAGCAGAGCCTCATCTGATGTCTGGGTACTGTACATATCTGTAATTAGTCCCTAAATAAACACCTGAAACACAGCCATTACAAGCTTTTTTTAGGAAGTAGCCATTTAAAAATGGATATTATGTTGGAGAATTTTTCTTTTCATGGTTTTTGTTTACAGTTGAAAGCAATTCTCTTCAAGCCTTGAAAAGGGTGTAATTATTTGCTTTTACAATTAAAGCCATAGAAGTGGCTAGCTATTGTTGCATGCTCCTTGAAAGCATGCTATCACTTTTGATGACTGTGATATTATTAATCATTTAATTATCATCACTGGATTAAAATAAAAATGCCCAAGCGAAGACAAACACCTTCTCCTTAAAGACTTAATCTGAACATTTCTGGGTTCCTATGTGAGTTGTTGGGCACTTGTCAGGGTGCTGCTGTAACTCCAGGCACAACCTGCAGCTCTGAAAGAGTGCAAGCCACTGGAAGGTTGCTGCTTTGTAACAGCTCCATCAGATGTCACCACAAGGTATTTGTCTGTCAGCAAAGGCCAGCTAAGTGATTAGCTGACACAGCTACTCACTGTATGGGTCACTGGCAAAACAGACAGGTTCAAAAATTTAAGACATTTGTTCCAACTCCTCCCAAATGTCTTGCCTGCTTCATTCAGCTATCGGCTCTGTTGTCTGGTGCAGGCAAAATAACACATGTTGGCACTTAAAATATACTGTTTAAAAATAGCCAGTCAGCCCATTGGGGGCATAAATACTGAATTCTGTTTGTCTGGAGGAGAAATTCTTGGCCTGGCTAAGGCTGTGTTTGCTGTCTCTGGTAACATGGAAAGGAAAGGCAGCCCCATCTTCCATGCCAAGCACTGTGTGTGTCCACACTTGCACCAGTGCTGCATCATAACTATTTTACGTTTCTTAACTCTGGCATCGATTTTTGTGTCCTGTTTTCAAAGTTGTACGAAAACCCAGATCAGCCCATGAAGCTGGTTTTAAGAGATGGATATAGCTTCTCTGTCTCCAGAAGTACAGCTATCTGAATCCACACTGAAATGGGAAAGTTGTGATCATCAAGCTGCATTCGAGACTTCTCCTTCCTACCTCCTTTACTGTGAAATACAGCCCAGGGATAGTTTCATGCTTTAAAGAATAGACAAATAAATAAAATAGTGGTAACATCTTAGCCCTATAGATGAAAAAGTGTGAGTGTTATGATTGTGAGCTATAACAACCCACAAAACCCAACGCCCAAAGACCGTAATAAACAAGTACCAAAGATCTATGGTGGAACTGATGGCTTAAGAAATGGACAGTCCATTCTTGTTATAATGCAAGGAAAAAGCTGATCCGTTTTGCTTAATTAAAGCTGTGCTTGGCATTGAGTTAGGAGGGTTAAAAGTTGCTTTCCATTTAACACTTAATATTTTTGAGAACTACCCTAATGTTATGCTGCATCGAAGTTTCATAAGAGCCTGGTTTCTTGAATTGCCTCCTCTGCACTCGTGCATGTGATTCTCTCTTGAAGTAGTAATGGCCGGTGATGAAAGCTAAGGGATGGGTGCAAGGTGATCCTGCTGGCCAAAAAAGTTGCATAGATGGATGAAGCTAAAGAGTGTTTTTTATGAAATATAAAAAGTCAAGTGTGATTGGGATATATTTAGATAGAACAAGATCGTGTTCTGTGTCTAGTTTCCATGGTGGCAAAGTCTTAACTAAATCCTCATATCATAAAAATAAAAGTAGACAGAAACATACTCTTTTAAATTTTGATTATGTGTCAGAGGGGCAGTAGGATTTGAAGATCTTGTCAACAGACAAAACAGAGTAGTATTATTCTTTTGTAGGATTCAGCACACAAAGTATACTCCTCAGTTGACCATAAATACAAATGTTGAGAGATACAGCCAAAGAATATTTGGTACCATGTGTAAAGGACTTACACTGGATTTAAAGCACCCAAAAAAGGCTTGCATTCTCCTAATACTAAGGGTTTGACTTCAGGTTGAGAGAGCAAAGCTGCTCAGACCCTGAAAGCAAAGTGTTCTGCTGTGTCGGTTGTCTGAAAAAGACATGTAGCATCTCGCTGAGAGGCATGATGAAGGGAAATAAATCTACCACTCCTCCATCCATCCCCCAGCCCTCCATTTAATACCACTTTTTCACAAATCTTAGCAAAATCAGTATCTGTATTTCAATGTACCTATCTTTTTACTTCCCATAAAAAATGGAAAAAACATGAAACCCGTGAGTACTTTCTCCCCTTTTTAAAAAACCTAAAGGAGAAATTTATCAGAGAATACACCTCTAATTACTTCCATGTGTGTTTGAGCATAGTTGAAAGCAAAGATGGCTTTATTCTGATGAAGCTCGTGTATGCTCCACTGCAGTATTTGAGCAGTCCTGTCCTCAAGATTTCTGAGACTCCTTGAAGTTACACAAGTTTATGGATGCCAGCAGCAATGCAATACCAAGCCACGGCTCTGCACTCAGGCTAATTACTGCTGAAGTCAAAGAGAGCTGGATTGTTTCCTGCCAGAAAGTGCTTGAGCTGCAGCAGAATGAATTCTGCGTGCAGAACCGTTTGCGTGAGTTTTACTGTTTTCCATCCTGAATGCTGAAATTGAGGCAGAGCAGAAATTAAGCAATTTGCCAGAGGCTGAACAGAGAGGCGCAGACTACAGGGGGAAAGAGGTGACTCCCAAGATATATTTATCAATTGGCAGATTCCTCTGTCCTACCATCATGCATTGCAAGGAAGATTAACTACCTAATGGGATTATTTTGAAAGGACTTTTTTTAGCATCTCCTTCAGCTGTTTTCTTAGTAGAGGAAAATAGGGATCTTAGCCAAAACTGTATTCCTGTAATGTCCAAATGCTACTCAAGCACCAGTACTAACAAGAGTAGGATTTGTTCCTGTATGTTTGTCCTGCGCTCTGCTCTATTCTACTCGATGCTGGATCAGGTGTTACTCCCCACTGTTCAGAAAACAGGAGAGGCATATTCACATGAGAAGTTTTAAAACTCATTAAATTCATTGTTAATTAGGAAGGCATAGAGGAGAGAGCCCGGTGTCTAACTCTCTTGGTGAATTCTTGCAAGAAAAAAATCTGGCCTCAAGTATATTTGAATTTTTACTGCCAAGTTAAACTCTTGCACACACACACACACAAAAATCTTACAATGGAAAAGCTGACAGGTCTTTAACTATAGTAGCAGTCTCAGCTGTAATAAAGATATTGCATGTTATCAATAATCCTCTTTTTGCCTGAATCCCTGTCTTTCTAAAGAGAAAGGGCTTACTGACTGGGCAAATCTATTTATAAATTTTGTCTTGGCACAAGAGGAACGTATCGACAATGCAGTGGAGATCTGGGGAGGCAGCTGGTCTGACTGCACGCAAGCAGCAAGCTGAGTGCCAAA
Source organism: Caloenas nicobarica (assembly GCF_036013445.1). Lineage (NCBI taxonomy): Eukaryota > Metazoa > Chordata > Aves > Columbiformes > Columbidae > Caloenas > Caloenas nicobarica. The sequence continues at coordinate 20,234,926 of NC_088252.1, forward strand.
GCAGGGCACTTAAATTTTTCTCTCATTCCTCTAAAAGAGAGAGTGGGGGAATCAGGAATTAAAAAAAAAAAAAAAAAAAAAAAGCTCTGCTTTGAACAAGGCAGGGTCAGAGGAGTTACAAAAGATGGAGTGAACTGTCATACTTGGCTTGCTGAAGAGCTTTGAAGGGCTTTCACATGCTATCCACCATTGGACAGAGTCATCTGAACTGGGAAGCAGGGTGTGTGTATATTTATACTGTACAGAGGCAGGTGTACCAGGTCAGTCCCAGCTCATATGGGGTGATGGGTTGACCCTGACTGCACACCACATGCCCACCGAAACTGTTCTATCACTCCCTTCCACAACTGGATGGGGGAGAGAAATGTAATAAAATGCTTGTGAGTTGAGATAAGGACGGGGAGATCACTCATCAGTTACCATCACAGGTAAAACAGACTTGACTTGGGGAAATTAGTTTAATTTATTACAAATCAAATCAGAGTAGGACAATGAGAAATAAAAGCTACATCTTATAACAGCTTGCCTCCATCCCTCCCCTCTTCCTAGATTTAGCTTTACTCCCAAGTTCTTTACCTCCTCACCCAGTGGCGCAGGGGGACGGGGAATGGACGTTGTGGTCAGTTCATCATGTATTGTCTTTGCTCTTTCCTTCTCAGAGGGAGGACTCCTCACCCTCTGCCCTTGCTCCAGTGTGAGGTCGTTCCCACAGGAGACGGTCCTCCACAAACATCTCCAACATGAGTCCTTTTCCCCTTCTTAACTATGTTGTCCCAGAGGTGCTACCACCATCACTGGGCTCAGCCTTGGCCAGTGGCAGGTCTGTCTTGGAGCTGACTGGCATTGGCTCTTTCAGACCCTGAGGGAAGCTTCTAGCAACTTCTCAGAGAAGCCGCCCCTGTAGCCCCACCGCTACCAAAACCTTGCCAAACAAACCTAATCCATTAGGGTAGCTCGTCTTGGGGTTCGATGGTGCTTTGCTTTGAATAAAATGATGCAGGGCTAAAGGTAGAAGGAAGAGAGATAAGATCTCAAGGAGGACACTCACTATTTCCACCTCCGTGTTATTTTAAAATGATGATTTCCTTTGAATGTGTCGTGGTAGATTTCACATCTCTTCACTTCTAAGCAAAGTCTCGCAGAGAAGAAGAATTTATTTCATGAACAACATAAACTGGCAAAAAAGTTGAAGTCCTGTCATTTACCTGCTTTTCACATTAGTGATATTCCAGTAGAAACTGGACTTTTGAAATAGTAAGAAATAGAGATGACAATGCTCCTTAATGTTCCTGTGCAAGTGTAGTTGAGGAGTACCAAATAATTGCCTTGTTTCCCCAGGGCCTTGGCCCATTTTTAACCAGTATGACAGAGAATAAAGCCACCTAGATACTTACTATGACACCATGTTCCTGTGAGAATCAAGGCATTGTGAATTTTTCTCCTTTCTGCAGTTACTTTTCACAATTCATTGTATGCATAGCATCAAGACTGCACATGTACAAACACTTAACTGTTGTGTGCTATGAGTTACCACCTTAAATCTACCCACAGACTTTCATTACAATTCTTCTCTACCCTTTCCGTCTGTATTATCTGTCTGAAAACACTGAACAGTTGATAAGAGAAACATTTAACTCTTATTGATGGGGTTGATGAGACAATGTGGTAAGGCAGTGTGTGTAGAACAAAAAAAGGGTGGACTGACACGGTGTGTAATCTGAGTGATGCAGCTCTGGTAATGGTAAGACGGGTGTTCGGGTGGAGGTGAGGATGTGTGCTCTCACCTTTGCTTCTTTTTTTCTGGCGGCTGTGTTGCTTTGCAAATCCCATGAGTGCTTCACAACAAAGTACTTTATGTATTAGTATACCTTGGGCAGGATTTTTTTAAAAGAGCCCACCATTGTCCTAGCAATGTTTGATTTCAGGCCAGGGATGAATGGTGTTGAAAATCCCACTCTGAATGTACATAGCTGTCCTCTATTACATGGATGTCAAATTTTCCTCCTCTTCTACCCAAAGGCTAAAGTTTACTCAAAGCAGAACAGCAAGGATCACATTGCTCTCATCAAAATAGCTTACAAAGTGCAACCAATAAGTAGGTCACTTATCTGAATGGGATACTGTATAAGTAGCATGTTTGCCACAAGAGACTTATGAGCAAGTCCCCTATGGTGTATATATAATAGTCTGTCAGTCTGATTCAATTCCCACAGATGTTTAAACTAGACCTTGGTTTAAATGGAGATGGATCAAAGGGAATGCATCATGTATGAACTATGGATGTGTCTTTTTCCACAAGGGCTTACTGAAGTAACTCAGGATGTCACAAAAGGCCAAAATTGATTGTATAAGTTCACTTTCAATCTTCACAAGCCATTTCAATGATCCAGACGTATTCCTGCAGAAAATGCAGGGTATGCAGGGGAGGAGAATAATGCATGTGGCAGCATTAGCTCAGGACATCGATGAACTGTTCAAATCTTGCAGATGACCTGACTCTGACCCTTTTAGTGACTAAAGAGACATGAGTGTTTCTTTTACGTTTCTGTCTTCATTCTCGGCTGGCTTTGGCAGAGCAGCTCAAAGTTATGGGGAAGATGATAAAGACAAAATTCCCAACTAAAGCAAAGAAATACTGTAAATCTTGCTGGAGAGGCTGTAATTTGGGCTGCTGACTGCTTTGCTAATAGAGCATATTACATCCAACAGCCCTAGCTTGGGAAAGGAGTCGTGATTCGGGGCCAGGGAGCTGTTCAGTTTCTCTTCTAGCACCCTGCATTTCACCAGCACTAGAGAAAATCTCCCTCCCTTTGTAGTGAAATTCCATCTAGGGAGGAGGATGTCCCAATATGTTTAAGTTTAAACTTTGACATGGCTTACGTGAAAGATAACCTTTGACTGCCAGGACCCAGGCAAGTACTTGCTGCAGGAGTCATCCAGCTGACATCCCAGCGCCAAGTTTGCTTCCCTCTGAGTTTTGAAGACTGTGACTATAATTAGGAGGTGCCTTTGATGGATTCCACCAACACCTCTTCTCCCAGAGGACAGAAGTCAGGCTTGTGTGGCTAGTGGGAGATCGACTGTGAAAGCCGAGACTCCAAATGTATTGCACCGGAAAACCATAAAGAAGGGGACAATGTCATTGTTAATTTAAAACTATTTACAGTGTTGATAACATGACACACAGAAAGGGTTGGCACTGAGAAAGGATTGTTCTGCAGGGACAAGTTAGTTCTACAGTTCTCATTACAGGAATTGCCTTGCTCTGGAGAACTGTTATTCAATGGTAAAGTACAACACTTTCAAATGATTTAAAAGAACCAAACACCAGAAAAAACAGTCCTCTTTGCCCTTTGTATAATTGCATATGTTCGAAGTCTGGGCAGTCAGTCAGTGCTCAGCTCAGAAGAAGCTTAGCACTGAACAGAACCGAACAAGCCCAGACTGCCTGGCTGTACACTCTCTGCAACTATCTAGGTTTTTTTAATGGACAGGAGATGCATGTGGATTTATTCCCCTGGGTATTCAGAGTTATTTGATTTCAATCAACATAAAAAGGAAGAAAAATGATGTGCCTTATTACATGCTCTGTATATACCGCCCTGAGTCCTCACTCTTCACCTTGTAGCTCTCCCTACTAGCAGCACAGGTTTTAGACAGGTCTACTTTTTGCCCTTTGTCTTTGCACAAAATTTCACTACTGAAAATTATGCTTAAACCAACTTTGCTGGTTCAGGTGTAAAATTAATTGTGATTTTCTTTCTCTAGCCTAGATTAAGATACTTCACTTCAAGGAGGACCCTTTAAATCTGCATCCAGGAACCCTGGGTGCCATCACCACAAATACTGTGTATGTGGTGTGTTACAGAGCAGGAATAGGTGACCAGAACCTTCATTAGATGGCAGATTTCCACATTAAAATGATCATTAGCAATTTCAGCCTGAAAAGCACTTCTTCTGAAAACAGTTAAGGCATCAAGAGCAATACAATATTTATCATTGGCAGTTTTAAGAAAGTAAAAGCATTTCCCAAGGGGCATCTTGTGGTGCTACAGCCTTGCCTTGTGCACAGTTTCCTACCTCTCACTTCCTTCCTCATTAGGTTGGCATTGGGATAAAAGAGCAGAATGGGTCAGGAGGTCCCATTCCAAGTAATTAGAGAGTTGCTTCTTTTATCTAAGTGTATCTTGTTAAAGTATATCAGTGTCAGCCAGGTTAATTGGAACTTTAATACATAATTGATGCTAATTTATGGCCCTTTTTGTTCCAGGATGCTCATGCGGACCCCAAAGTCAGGATACAGTTTTCTTGTTATTAATTATATACTGAAAACCAATATCCCATTGGGAGGAGACCCACAATTTATTACAGTTGCATAGCTTTTCTGCCCCTAAACCCCTTCATTCACTAGCGTTTCATGTTTTTTTAAAAAGCTTATACTTAGCCTCAGCATAAAATAAATGTAAATGTTCATTTCGGTTTTCATCAGTTAACTTGTTCTGCTCAATGGAAATGTTCCTTAAGTGTGCTGCTCTGAAACGTGTAGGATTCCAACTCTGTAGCTGACACTCTTGTTTGTACAAAATGCTTTTCCTCCCCAAATTCACAAAATATCCACTATCAGTGCCTTTTAATGAATTTAAAGGGTGAAGTGAGGGCTGTGCATTGCTTTTCCAGGATACTACTGAGGAGGAAGCACCCAGAAAAGGCAAATGAAGGCTGAGTACTGTGCACCTTTGAGACAGGCTGTTGTCACTGTTTGAGGTTCGTGCTACCCTGCAGGGGTAGCACCTTTCCCCCAACCAGGAGTATTTAGCGTAGTTGGACAACTGAGCTTCTCATGGTGACGTTTCATCTGAGGCAGCTGGGAGCCTGAAACGCCTTCCTCCATCCCATGGTGACCAGGAAGGACAGCAGAGGAGGTCGAGGTCGGTCTGCAGTTCCCATGTAAGATAGGGAGCTGCTTAAGGAAATCATGGTGTGTACAGAATGAGAGGTTCATTCATTTTCCTTATGGTCTGTACATCTCGGATTCAATGTCTATATGAGCTTTCAGTGCTTGTGCAGGCAAAATGTGAGGAATACTTTTCCCTCTTGTCAGTCTAGCTGAGATTTTAGTCAGATTTTTCTCTGAAGAGTGTTCTTCTAGCACCTAAATATAGCAGGGGTTTTATCAGATGTCCCTGATTAGACATATCCAAAAATATTGCCATTTCTGGGCTTAATGGTGGTCCTACAAGTATGCTGGAAGTTCACCTGATCCTGTATGTTGCCAGATATTTGAACTGGTTAGATCTGATACATGTACAACTGGTTCCTCCTTTAATTTGTTCCTCGGTTCATTTTGTTCTCTGAAGACAGATGTGGCACAACATGATAACATACCTATAGTGGGTTATGCTGGAACATGACACAACATGTGTCAAGTTTCTTTTGAATCTTTCTGAGATCAGGTATCAGTCAAAAGGAGGTCATTTTAATTATCAATGATTAATTAATTAGATGATTGTCGAATAGATGAATCCAAAGATTATATAGCACTCTTGATCAGTGTCTGTAACATAGAAGAAAAATTAGGATTTTTAAGTTGAATGAATGGAAAGAGTGGTGCTCAAAATTTCAGCTAATTGTGTAGCATTTGTGAAGCATTTCAGAGGACTGAAAGTGATGAGGTGAAGTAGCATCTCTCAGTACAGCCTCAGGAACAGTGGCAAATAATTAGAGATCACACTGCACTTTAGAAATGACTTCTTGATTTAAAGATGTTCCTACACCATTTTGTTTTCTAGATGTCCAAACTGAGCTATTTTTATTCATACTGCTATTTAGGGATTTGAGTGCTGTGCAAAGCTGGTCTGCGCCAGCAGTGCTTGCCCAGTGATCCCACGTGGATTCTCCTGCTGATGCTGCCAGCTGTTTTGGCTGGAGACCTGTAGGACAGAGTGATCCTGACCACATCGAAGGCGAAGCGCAGGCATTGGGATGTGGATGTTTTGGCAGCAGAAAAATCCTTTTGGTCAGATCTGTTGTTTTTAACGAAAAAGATCCACCACTGCCCAGGTGTGGTGCAGGTCAGCATGGCAGGGAGCGTGGGGAAAGCCTGGAGGTCAGTCCGTGGCTCCCATCAGGAACAGAGAAATACAGAGGTACCAGTGAGCTCTGCCTGCCGCAAAGTGATGGCAGGTTTGCGCCTTTCAGTAACAAAACTGTATTTGTGAGTGCCTACTCAACAGAAATTATGTTGGCAACTGTGGTGAAGAGGAAAGAGAGTTTGAGTTGATTAGGCTCGTTGTTGCCTGGATGGCTCCACAAGCCAGTGCTTAACACATCAGTCTCCATGTGACTGTAACCACTGGAACTAGCTTCCTTGCACTCAGTGCTTTTTGGGTGCCAGGTAATAAATATCTTCACAAAGTTTTGGGAGGTCTAGGTAAGATAGCATCTCAAGCAGTTCTGATAACCAAGATGATGTTGCGTTGTACCTTGCCACATAGTGTTTCAAATGTGGCACAGACTGGGAGCTCTTGCCAAATTAACAGTGCAGCTCAGTATTTCGTTTTTGTTTGGTTTTTGGTTTTGTCTGTTTGTGGGGTGGTTTTTTTTGTTTGTTTTTCTTTTTGTTCTGTGGGGTTTTTTGTTTGTTTTTAAAGAATAATATGAATATTGAGAAACATGATTCCTGAGGAGGGTGAGACTGAGACAAACGCCGTTAAAAATTGAAACAATCTTGAGGCTGTAAGGATTGCATGAAAATCTCCCTTGGCTTTCTCTCTATTCTTTCCTGTCCAAGGATTTCATGAGAGAGGACTGAGTGGAATCGATTAACCCCGCAGAAACTCCAACAAGACTTAATATTCTCAAAGGAAGGTCACCAGGTTTCAGTTTGTGCCAGCACTCACTGTCCTGAGGCATTGAAGGCTGGGGAGCTGGAAGTGAACCTTGGTCTCCAGCAAAGGAACTAGAGAAATCTGCCAAGCAATTTGAATAGAAATTGATGTGTCTCTTTTTTTTTTTTTTTGGAAGTTGCTCCTGTTTTCAGGACCGTGCTCACCTCAGAGAAGAGGCTGGGGAATAATGCTTCACAGGGCTGATTGTTACTGCTTTGGTGGCACAAAATAAACAATGGGGAAGGCAGCGAGTGCATTAGGGCAGGGGAAATAAAGCAGCATTTCTAACCTCTCGCAGCAATAGGCAGCAGGGCACATAATGAGCTCTGCTGCACTAGTGTGAACTAAGGGAGTTTTTTTTCTTTCCCCACCTCCCTCCTGACGCCACATCTACCCGTGCCCCTGTGGAGAGCAGTCAGACAGGGTTAGCAGCAGATAACCCTGTCTTATTAAGCACACAGTCTGATTTTTAGGGTTTTTTAGTTGGATTTGATGGGGGGATTTTATTCTCCCTAAATAAACCTGCAGGCCATCAACTTGGATGAAGTTGGCTGGGGTTTTTCTTCAAAGCTGGGTGAGAAACTGTCCCTTATCTCCATTATAGCTGCAGCAAGGCTGCTCAGGTGAGGAGCAAGTGCTGGAGTAAATAGTCCTTAAGAAAAACAAAGCCCCTGTTTTCCTGTAAATGTCTGCAGTAATTAAAAACAAGTGACTCATGAGTTGTCTGACCCACAGCTTTGCATCTATACAGGCACAAGCTTGGCATGACAGACAGGCTGATGGTGGGAATTTCCTTGCATTTCTCTGCCTGCTTGTCCCTACTGCTTCCTGCACAGTACATACTGCTTTGAATTAGGAGAATAATGATAATGAAAATAGTACTGACTTGTGAGTCTCTTTAAGACAAAGACCATGCAAAAAGTACCTCAGAGTCGCCTGTTTCTAACCAGCCTCCCAAAAAGCCCAAGGATTATTTTTTTTCTTTCCCCTAGGAAGAGAATGTAGAAAACAGAGCGGGGGTTCACTTACTAATAAACAGTTGACTCCAGCAGTGACTGAACAAAACTGGTTAATCAGAGGTCCCTCAGGAGGGCTAGCAAAATTGGGAAGTGCACCACTGCTCATACCAGGAGAGCAACTCCTTGTATAGCTCCATCACCTGCTAGAAACACTTAAACAAAATGAGAAATACACTCTGTCTGGTCCCCAGCCCCACAAGCAGCCCTTCCCAACTGTCACTGCCTATGGAAGTCCTTTCTGGCTGTTATATATGTTTTGATTTTTTTATTTTACCTCAGGGACACTTAAATTATGAGGCTGTGCTTGCCATGCATAGTGGATGCTGCTCCCTGGGGTTTTTAACTGCTTGGTTTTTAAATCACACTGCTGTTGCAAACCAATTAGGTCTTTGTGTATGTTGTTTTCCTGGTCAGAAGACTCCAGTGGATGTTTCTGCTTGAACTGTTCGGCTTACCTGTTGCAATGTATTTGCACTAATGGACACTGCACTGATGATACTACAGGCACCCAAGACTGCTTTGTGCTTTAGTGTGAAAGGATAATATGTGACTTAGCAGACACTGGCTTTGTAAATCTAAAATATTCAGATGTTATATATCACCCATTCAAAACTGTTCAGATTAAGTCAGTAGACATGTACTTTATTTCAAACTCGCATGTTTCTGTTGTGAGCATCTCTGTATGTGTTGCATAGCAGTGTTTTTAAAATCTTAGCCTTAAAAAGAGATGAATGAAACTGGGGTTTTATTGAGTCTATGTTGACAAGCTTAGGCTGTAAGTACTTTAACACCTATGACCGTGTTCGGCTCCAAAATAAAACGTATTGTGAAAACATTCCCAGGAAATACCTAGTGAAACACTGAATAAGCCTCACGCTTACTCAAGGTGTGCAAAGTTCCTCAAAGAGTTTGTGGCTGCTGTGTTGCAAACCCAAAGTTAAGGAGCAGATTTACATTTCACAAATGTCCCTGCAAGCGCCCCGTTAATTCTATGCACCCGGTCACTGCAGGAGGAAAGGAAACGGTTGTGGTGACAGCCGGGTGAGCGGCAGCCGGCGCGGAGCGCTGAGCCTGGAGCTCCCTTTAGCGGCCGAGGCGCGCAGTGCACCGGCTGCGGGGACTTCACATCGCAGCAGCTCACACCGAGGGGCTGAAACGCCCGGCCCATTTCCTTCACTTGCGATGGTCTGCTTAGCAAAAAGCTGAACTTTGTTAGTTGTAAGTCTGGACTTGGACCCGCCAGCTGAGCTGGTTCTCCTGCTTGATTTGGAAAGCAAGCGCCTCCATAACGCTAAGCTCATAGAGCTGGGACTCAGAACAGTTCTTTCCTTCCTTGGTCAAGTGGGTTATGAAAACGAATGTGCCTTGTTACTGTGTGCCTCCAGCCCAGGACAATGGAAGACCTCAAGACCCAAGTATTTATCTGTGGGAACTAAAAGAGGCCACCTGCAGAGGTGATGGGTGGAAGGGAAGGAATCGTCTCCTCTCCCCGCTGGGTGTGAATGACCCTGTCGCTACAAGGACACCCTGCAGGCCTCTTACAGCTCAAGTGCTGAGCCTGCGACTTGCTTTTTCACCTTCCCTCTCCCCACTTACTGCTGTGGCTGCATCTCGGGCATTCAGAGCGCTGTATCGTGTGGTCTCTGCCTCTTGACCCCACGGGCAAACTGTGCTGACTTCTCTGGAAAAGTGGGACAAGATGTAGGACCGCAATGTCAGCAATGAGCCCTTGGAAACAGATGAGCTGTCTCTGGCGTCTGCCCCCTGTTTACCTGTGCTTTGGGAGTGGGTGCTACTCAAGCCTCTCCCGCAGGCCATGGCTGCCCGTGCTGAGGTGGGGTGACTGCAAGTTTGTACTCCAGCCTGTTCCCAGCAACTTGTGTACATTGTCATCAAGTCCTTGAGTTGATGATACAGAGTCCTTTTGTTTATACATCTGAATACTGGGAGAAAATTGTTACAAGCCTGATCCTGTGAAACTTGGCCTGCCTACTGAGGGCATCTAGAGGCTCCCAAAGAACCACTTGCTGCTGCAAAGTCTCGGCATACAACTTACAAACCATGATACAATTCTGGAATTAAAAGTGCTCGTTAAGAGCTATGTGAATGACCAGAGCAACTGTGAATGAAATTGACAACGAAAACCTGATTGATTTATGATCCTGCAAGTTAAAAGCTTGAATTTCAAATCATGTATTGACTTTTTCAGGTTATGACACAAAATGTCCTTCTAAAGATTTCTTTTCCCCCATGGATCCCATGCAAATTTTAGTGTTTGCATCCATTATTCATGGGAATTGTTTTTTGTGTGTGGTGTTTTTTTTTTTTAATCGCTATGTGAGTGAAGCCATCTTTTTATAAGAGCTAGTATTTGAGCTGTACTGCTGGGTGATGAGTACTACTTACGTGTCTTTCTTGCATTTGTTTCTTTGACAAATAGTTTATTCTTATGCACCCCTCTCCAATCCCTTACCTGCAGTCTAGCATGCCAAAAGTGCTCGCCTTGCTGAAGTTCAGATTTCCCATTAACTATTAAAATTCACGCTGCAATATATGGCATAATAGATTTTTAAGGAAGTAATCTATACCACTAATAACAAATATTCAAAGGGTACTGATAAGTGTCTCTTCCCTGAAAGTATATCTTGATAAGGAGAATGCAAGTCTAGTCTCCATATCCATTCAGAACAGATAAATGAAAACCAATGGTCTGAGTACTGTGTTTGGACTGATGGCCTGTATGCAAAATGTTTGATTTCATTACCAACTGCTTTGGCTGTCTAGTCCCCAAAAGTTTTTATTTACCATCCTTCACTGTGATGCAGTTGAAAAATCCTGATAACATGCAGACATATTAGAGTAAACATGCAAATTTGAACCCTTGATAGTATAGAATTTGTTGCACTTTGGAATAAGATAAAGAATGAATGTCTTCCTTGTGAGCAGGAGCCAGTGCCTGGCTTTGGATGAGAATCTAAATTTCCCAAGTCCCAGGAACAGTCAGGTCTCATGCTGGAGCGCTCGGCTTCCAGCACACCTTGGGGGAGACTAGTTGTGTGTGGTAGCACCTTTGACAAATGTGCAGAAAATCAGTAGCAGCTCTAACCAGTGGCTTCAAAGGATGGGGGAGCTGACAGGAGAGTGCAGGGGATAAGATCTTGACAATATTGCAACTTTCCATAAACTTGTTTTGTTTAATTCCATGGTTTTGAACATATGGTCTATCGATTCCTCACGAGCATTTAAATTACATTTCCTAGTGACACTGAGGGATATGTTATTAATGCAGGACGGTGGGAGGTGTGTTCACAAATCCGTTTATCAGATAATGGGATTAACATGCATACCTCCCAAGCACTGCTTGAAAAAAAACTTTTAAATCTACATATTCAGCGACTATAGCAGCCACATTACAGCACAACAAATGAAAGCGCTGGACAAGCATTTTGAAGGCCTTCTCTCACGGTTCTGATAATACAGCAGCAGCCCGAAACGGGGGACAAGCTCCCGTGTTACTGAGTCGGTTGGAGAATGTGAGCTCCTGAACTACTGATAAAGTGAAACAAAGGCAGAGGAGATTGCAGCTGTTTTTAAAGCAGAAAAGAACAGCACCTAAACACTGAAGGACACGGTCCTGGCTGTACCAGCATCTCCTTTGCTTCTGATTTCAGCAGGAGACAGAATGGGCCCAGGCAGAGGAGGGGAAAGTTGCAGATGATTTAAATATTGGACCAGACATAAACTTCACAATTCTGCTATGTCCTCTGTAGAGTTGGCCATGTCTCTGTCTGCTTGCATGCACTGGTCTATTATGACTTTTTGTTGTTTCATTTCTTATCCCACTCAAATTCTATTTTTTTTTCTACTTTCACCTATATTCTTTATAGTTAACTGCTTTCTTACTATGTAAATTGTGGTTTGATGTGTTCCTTTTCTGAAAAGTCTCATCTCTAGAAGCAGTTCTTGGAGTTTATAATATGATCAGCCACTGCATTTTTACTATTACAAGCATTATACTTTTATTGCAAAATGAAAGTACAGGACAATGCATCAGGGGCAGGTCCTCTATGTGAATTAGCAGAACAATGTTCTGTTTCTACAGGGACATGTACCTTCTGTTTTGTATGTGGCCAACCACAAAGCTTATTAAAAAGTTGTTTCCATAGGCAAATACAGTTTAATGCAAAGTTTTATAATTTTTTTCTCTCTTTTAAAAAAAGAAATTACTTGAATGGAAAAAGAGTATTTTGGTGGGGTTTTTTCAGGAACAGACTTGCAAGTTTCTCTTTATCTTTCCTGGTAGAGACACGAACAAAACTCAGGCCGACACTGTTGAATTTGTAAATGTTGTAAACATAACCTCGGGCTGTTGCACCAGCCTTTATAGTTGTCTCTTTGCTCATTTCATTCTTGCAAAGCAGAGATGAAGGAGCAGTTTCAATATGCAAAGAACCTCCCACTGTTTGCAGAATGAGCTAGGTTTCTAAGAGAAGCTGGTCTCTGCATCCATAGCCCCCCTGGCTTTGGCAGGAAAACCTTACTAAAAATTTGCCTCCCCTATAGAAACTGCTGTGTCGTCTTATTCCCCTGCTGCCATTCCTTCCCCAGCCCCATGGAGCAGGCATGGGTGGAGGAGACATGTCTTACCCTGACTTTACTGCTAAAGCAAACACATCCAGCATACTCAAAGTTTAATTCTCTCACAGTGCACGTGTGAATGTCCACTACTGAAGAACATGCACAAATTTAAAGATTAGTAATAACACAGCAAAGTATATTGTGAGGTAGGATATGGAGTTTTATGGAGGAAAAAGATTAGTAGATATTGCAAAAATCTGCTGCAGTAAAAGAAGCGCTGAGATTTTAATAACCTAGGGTATTACGTTTTTATCTGCGTTTTTCTAAAGCTCTGCATCAAGGTTCTTTTGAGCCATCGGGAGGATTTACACACACACATCATCTATTAATGGAATCTGGAAGCCAAGCAGAAACTCTGGGCACCTTGAGACAAGCCAGACCCAAACTTACTGGTTCTTCTCATCATGCTGGAGCCCCACTGGATAAGGCGCTGGCCTTCTAAACCAGGGGTTGTGGGTTTGAGTCCCAGCTGCGGCGACTCATCACCCTCCCAGCAGGCGCCTCTGTTCAACAGGCATGAGGCCCTGGATGGGGAATCCTTGAGGCACAGCGGGCAATGGCAGCATGTTGCTGCCCAGCCTAGAAGGAGGAAGGTCTGTTCCCAAATAGGAACGGATGGGACCGAACCTCCCAAATAGGTATGAGGCTTTGCAAGCAAAACCAAACTACAGCATTGAGGGAGGTGGTACAGCGACAACTGGGTTGTGATAGCAGGGAAACAGAAAGCTCAATATGCTCTGTGCATAGGGAAGTGCTGCCTCACTGGGGTTAAAGGTGTAAAAATCTTACTGCCCTGGTTAAAGCCTCAAACCATTTAGGGACGTGGTTTAGCACTAGACTTAGGTTGTGGTTGGACTTGATGATCCTGAGGGTCTCTTCCAACCAAAATGAGTCTTCTATTCTCTGATTCTACACAAGTCCAGGGTGTGGCCCTGTTAGGAGTCACTGTTCTGTTGCTCTCCTGACCTTCAAATGTCGAGGTAGACTGGATCTGTGTGAGTCCAGCATGTGCCTTTCTCCCTTTGGACTGTAAGCAGCAGTGGGAACGCGTGAGAAGATCAAGGTGGAAATGGCAGGAGCAATGGAGAGTAAAATGTATGTGCAGGGAGCTAAAATACTTAAATCCCAGTAGGCAGTCACCTTTTTTTCCATTTTCCCTAGCCCCACCTCCTTTTCTCACTTGTGATTATACCCTGACTCCTTCCCAAAGAGAAAAGAGAACACTTACTCCCAGGGAATCAAGCCCATACCTGGTTTTGTTTCTTTTTCCTTAGTGCATATCACTCCCAAACAATCTGTGTGTCTGTGTAAATCTGATATTACACAGATTTTTTTTTTCTTTTTTCCACTAGATGGTGCTTGAGCATCTCCCACTGCCTGCTCCTGCAGCTCTTTTGCCCAGAGAACCTGCTCTCTGCTGGGGGAGCTCAGCTCAGGGCTCTGGGAGCAGAAGCCTCCAGCAGCTCAGGTTTGGCTCTTGGCCTGCACCCTTGGCATGGTGCTTGCCATACCATATCATTAATAATACATTTATTTTCCTTTGCTGAAAACAGCAGCAACAAATTATTGCTTAGTGGAAAGCCAGAGACCCTGCGAGCTGATTCCTTGTGAGAGCATTCCTGAAGTCACACACTTGTTTGCAGAGTGCCATCATGTCATATATATATATAACGAGGCAATTTGCATGTCTTTAAGTGTTTTTATTTTGGAAATCTGCGGTGCAGCTGTGTTCCAGCATAAGCTTTGGGCTGTGTGGTTTGGGAAAGTAACTCCCAAAATACGGCTGGACTCTGTTCTGGTACAGTGTCATTTGACGGCAGATTGTCTGAATCCACAGACCTCCAGTGAAAACAGCATCAGGAAAAGGAACAACGCCTGCTAGTCAGGCTGTGGTGCATGTTAGCTCTGAAGCTCAGTTACAGTATGGTTCGTGTCAGTGCTAAAATTCACTGCAAATAGTTCTAGACAGATATGAAAACTGCTCTGTGAAGACCACACTAATAGACATTGATATCTTGCTGCAGCCTGATGGGAATGAGAAGTTTAACTGTGTTTCCAGGACAGAAAAAAAAATAAAATAAAAAAAATCTGATTTTACTTTTCACAAAGAAAAAAAACCAACCAACCAAACACATTTTTCTTCTTGTCTCCTGAAAATCAGCAATAAGCCTGTTGGGTATTTTTCTGAGTATTTAAAACTGCGTCTGTGCCCTTCTCAACCTTGGCATATGCCAATTTCAACTGGTTTTATACTGTGTATTTGTAGTTCAAGGAGTGAAGCCTTTAAAATCTTCTGAAAGGGAAAGAAGTCTCTTGTTAGTAAGGGAGGAGGGAATTACCAGCTGCAGAAGGAATTCAGTGCTCAGGGAAGTAAAGCTTGAAGTGAAGCTGCTGATTTTCCCAGAGCTGGGCCTCTCTACATTGCTGAGGGACTAATCAATCTTTTTAAACAAGCTCACATTAGTGAAAAAATGTGACTCTTCCCTTTCCATATACGTAAAAGCTGAGAACTTATTTATTTAGCTGAAATGTTCCTCGCCTAAGAATTGTTTCTCCTATACAGTTAGGAAACACTGTGTTATTAATCTGTATTAATCTGTGTCTATATTATATCTGTGATATAGTACTATGGGGAAGTGATGCTTCTGTAATTTTCAGAAATTCTGAGTATAGGATTGAACACCCCCAGCAGGACTGAGCCCACCTGGCTGGTTCCTGGGAGTCTGTACAGCATTTAGCTCAGTCTAAATAGACTGAAATGTCTTGTAAATCACAGTAATACTGATGTGAAGCGTGCATAACTGGAGGGTGCACTGATGAAGCATGATTCCTTAGAGAAAGATCAGAGAGTAAATATTATTTCCAGGCTATTTTGTTCTAAATCAAAGCTTTTGTTGCTAGGCAATTTATTAGTCTTAAAATTCAAGAGGCTCCTCAAGCTGAATTTTACTGATCATCATAAAACTCTGCAGAAGGGGTGTTTTCCCTTCTCCTGGGCGGGAGATTGGGAAACTTGCTGTTAACACAGCAGTCATTCTGCTGCAAGTGAAGATTTCTGCCAAAACTGCAACAGACATCCTTGAAAGCCCAGGCACGTCTGCGAGCTTGACAAGCTGCTCACCTCCGAGCCTTCCCCAGGCACCGCCGGAGCTCGACGTGGGTGTCAGTTTTCTGACTCCGCTTGGAAAGTGCTTAATTGTGATTGAGCCCAAAATGATCAGCCTATTGTGCACTGTCCTCCCCAGTGAAGGGTGTCCTCATGAATGGTTCCTATTACATTAGCTCCCCCACTGTACTGATTGCAGAGATAAATAATGTATGTTGGGAACTACCCAAAGTGACGGGTGAACATTTCAGAGCCTGCCTCTGTCGCAGGCTTCAGTCACAAAAGGCATTGCCTTTTTTTCTCCTCTTGTTCTCTGGTTATTTTGAAAGTGTGTTTCGTTTCCAAAGCTAATGGTGACATTGTTTGCTTGCCAGTCAGCTGATTAGCCATTGTTCTTTTAAATCAGAGGGATTTAAACTAATGCTTTTAAACTGTTCTGGAAAAAATATAACTTTACAACTGGACAGATAATGGCAGTGAGAAATGCCACCCAGTGTTGCAAGAGGGCTGCTTTTAAAATGATCTGCAGTTGTAGTGCGGAAAAAAAAGGTTGACTGGCAGCTGGTAATGTAATGATCCACCTGATGTTTTTCTTATGCCGTTGTAGCTGGTTTGTCAAGGGCACCTGGAGGGTCAGCTATTGCACTGGAACAGCAAGGGAAAAGTTATCCTGCAGATGCTCAGAAACAAACGTATCACCGTTTCAGGGTCGTTCCCCCAGTGCTGCTTTGCATTTCCAAGACTCGCTTCTGATGGCAAAAGTACTTGGAGGACATTGTTCAGCTTTGGTGTTTTCAAAGGCATTGCCGCGGCTTAGATGCCAGATCATCAAGAGTGAGGCTGAGCATCTGGAAGCCAGGGAGGCAGGTGTGTTTAGGACTGAAGTCAGAAAAAGTGAAAGATTTGTTTAAAAGGAGGCAAGAAGTCTATCACGTACCCAGAACACATCCTCCCCATGGAGCACAGGAGCTGTCAGACAGACATCTCTGATCTGACTACTTAAAGCATTCTCACACTCCTGGTTTTTTGTTATTTGTATGTGCAGAGGGGGACAGAGAAGGGTGCTTCTGTTTTCAAATGAGGCTGGAAGGCAAGAGTACAGGAGTGTGCCTAGTGGTCCCAAACCCTTTTTATCTTGCATCTTTCCATCAGCCTGCAGTAACGATCATACCCACAGGGATTTGCTCCTCTCAGCTGGAGCAGGGGAAGCTCTCCAAGCATGGCAGGGTGAGACACACAGTTTCAGACCATATCATAAATATAACTGCCAGGCTCGGGGGAGCACAGATCAGAGATGTTGAAGACTTACAAGGTGGGCAGTAATTCACCCTTGGGGATAAGGATTCAGCTACAGGGCAAGAGCAGTGCTATGGCTGAATGTGGAAGTCAGAGTCAGCGCAAAACTCGTAGCCAAAGCCACGTAGCAGGTTCTTGGACAGTGGGCCGTGTTTCTTCAAAGACTGCCCTCTTCTCCAGAGGGGAGCGCTTCATCTCACAGTCGGTGTGTTAGTTTGTCAGCCGCCTTCACACCCTGCCCTCCCACACTCAGCAGTGACTTTCTGAACCCTCTAATGCTCCTGTTTTCAAATGTATTTCCTTATTATTTTCCCCCAAGATGAATCTCTCTTGTCATTTCACTTCAGGCTATGCTGCAAGTTGTTGTTTTTGTTCTGTTATTCTCTGTAAGTGCTGGTGTGTAACTGAGCTGTCACAAGAACAAATCGGCAAAATAATTGTCTCTGACGGGGTATTCACATCATGTAACTTCCAGTGTCTGCCACAGATTTAAACTAGCCAGAAAAACTGCTCTGAATCACAGAAAGGCTTTGATTGTTGAATATATCGTGGGTCTGAGTGTTACCTCCCTGTCTCATCTCGCCCTCAAGGTTCCACTCCTACCTCTCCCCAGTCTGAAGGCAGCCTTTGCGTTGCCACCATGTCCAACCTGGAATATTAATTGAGTCTGTGAAAGAAGGTGAAGAAATCAAGGCAACTGTCTCAAAACAAGCCCCCCCCTGCCCACTACCCATAGCCCTGCTTAGTGGCTCCAATTCACACCCAGGAAGGGGGCTAAGGATCTGATTTAGGGCTGGGGCTGGCTTGGTCCAGGACGGCTGATGGGGTCACTGCTGCCAGCTGTCTGCCCGCTTGTGCTGCTTGGAAGGGGGGAAATGGGTTGTGGGAGCTCCGGCCCAGCTGTGGCTTCCAGCTCAGCACTGCAAAGCCAGGCAGAATGGGTAATACTGGGGAAGATGTGGGAAACTGCACTTCTCACATGGGCAGCCTATGGGCACACAAAATTAGACTGCCTGATTACATGCTGTCTTGTAATTTGTCCTGATCTCCCCTCACTTTGATCTTAGGAGGAATAAAGACTGAATTTTATGAACTGTGTTCAAGTATTTAACTATGCAATTAGGAAATGCAACTTGAAAGTCTCATTAATTGCCTGTCTGCAACATTAGCCATGTAAATAGTTTTAAAAATCTATACCCTCAGTACTTGACCCTGTTTCATAGAGCATCTTCCTTCCATCTGGGCACCCGGCCAGTACTCTGGGTGTGAAGGCAAGTGAGCAACATGGTGCAGGGGATTCTGCCTAAAACAAACAAAAACCACTGCATTTTCTCCTGTAGCCGTGGGGTGGGTTTCTCCTCCCCTTTCAACTGCAGCCACTGCATCCTCGCTCTTCCCACTGCAGACAGATTGACTCTAGCAATGAGGGAAATACGCATCAGTAACATAGGGAGTATATCTGTACTGGTAGGGGTGGTTAAGCAATAGAAAGCCTTGAGGTTCCTTTCACTCCCACCTCGCGAAGATCAGTTTCAAAACTATCACCCTGCAGAATACCCAAGATTGACAATGACTACAATGTCTAAATACACTGCCTAAAACCGTCATCAGATTACAAGGAGGGCTCCCTTAGCATGTCCTTTGTTCTTAGTCCCCTTCCTTAATCTGCTGCTGACTATTTTGGAAGGCTGATTCAGGCCAGTTGTTCATATGTATGCATTTATACACATAAATATTTTCATATGTGATCACTTTATGGCCATCCCTGATAGATGCAAGAAAGCCATCAACCTCAGAGAAGATTTATTAAAGGTTTTTAATTAGAAATTTTGTTTAGATAACATAATTGTTGTTAATAGTTCATATTGATAATGAGAGAATTGTACCCACGATTCAGGTATGAAGATACGTAATTTCAGAGAAGCTAAAAATTTGTGGTTAATATAATGTATAGAGAGAAGTAAAAATTTGTGATATTCTTAGGGAGACTTTAGTACTAGAAAACTGCAAGGTACTAGCTAATTGTCGCTCTTATTAAATGTCTGTCTTAGTGCAGAATACAGCTTATGAGCTTTAAAGCTTACACTAATCAAGAAGCCAGATCAACCACCGATGTAGGTCACTCATAGCTCAGCTGATACGTAGCTGCTCCTCATTGATGCTACCACTTAATCATTTACATTGATGAAAGAAAAAGTTACAATTCTACAACCTGAAGTAGAGAAGTAATTACATTTCGATTATTGGGAAGTCAGTCACCAGTGCCATTTGCACAAACATTCAAGCAGATGAAAGGACAGAAAACTAAATGGATTCAATGATACACCGTCTGAATCGTATCACTTATAAAAAGTATTGGATCTTCCATATAAAAGTCTTAATTGCTGTGATTATTTTAACCACAATTATTGATGTATATTGCAGAAGTACTTAGAGCTGTGTAGGTACTGGGCTGTGGGCTATTGGGAAGGAATCTCTCTCAATCTCTCCTTTGTTTATGCAACGCAGAGATGGTCCAACACTTTTATGGCACGAGGACCTGGACACACATCTCAAGTGAGTGTCCTGACTGCTGTGTGATATAAACCAGTGTCTCTTGCTGTCCAGTGATTATTTTTTTCCATTCACTGAAAAACTGTTTCAGTAGACAGGCTGTATCCTACAGGACACTGCTGTTTGATAGAGGTTTCTCCTACAACAGAAGTGATGCAGGTTTGGGTCTGCATTTCGCTCCTGGCTCAGGCTGCTCTCTTTACTTGGTTTCTTAGGATATCCCCTGTGAAGTGCTTAGAAGAGAGAACTTGGATTGAGGCATGGAAATGAGTAAGAAAAAAATTGGAGCATGTCAAGCAACTCTAGAGTAACTCTGCATCCTTCTGCAAGCTACTGAGCTACTAATTCCTACTTATATTGGTTCCCAGGGAATGCAACTGCATTATTTTTACGTATTCTTCATATTACGAAAACTGTTGCCTTAGAAGTTTACAAACTTTTCTACATGTTAATCATCGTTAGTAGCTGATATTTATACATTGGTTCTCCTTTCACTTGTGCTGGTGTAACTGGTGAGTGATTCAGTGAGAGCAGGTCCAGAGCAGATGTACTCAGCACAGTACTACTGATTTATAACAGTGGTTCACAGTTCATAGTAACTGTGGCTCTTCCCTGGTAGAGTTATACGAAAGGAAAGCATTACAATTCAGTTCTTGAATCCAATACCATAACTGTCATCTAAATGCTTAAAAATGGAGGCAAGAACTCCATGGCTGTGAGATCTGGGGCTACTTAGCACAAGTATAGAAGTAGAATATTGCAGGAAGAATATAAAAAGATTGAGAGTTTATTAAAGCTTAGGAAGTCATTCACACTCTCTCCTTGGATTACTTGGACGTGTATTTTAATACTCTCTCTAGTTTAAGTAACATTGAGGACATGAACCAAGGTAGCAAAAGCAAGAAAGTTCAGTTAATGGTGACATTGTCCTTCACTTGCTCTGAGCTGGAAAGGTGCCTTCATGACACAGCAGAGTACTCTAAGGACATAGCAGTGAACTTCACTTATGTTTCGCCTCTGGCAGGGTACAGCACAAGTGTAAAATAACTTAAATAACTTGCTTTCAGTTGAGAAACAGGACCAAATGGGCAGCTAGAGAGAGATCCAACTTCTGATCCTCAGTTCTTTACTTAGTTGTGCTATTATGAATTTGCATTTATGTAATAATTTGGCCAGGGTTAAAGAATCATGCGAAGGCTTGGTCTGCCATTCCTTGTGCTTACCAGTGATGTTTTCTATGGAGTGCACTGAGTACTGGGTTAGACCCAAAACTAATTAATTTTCCCAATAGCTTGTTCTAGAAGTTATTTTTAGTTTATCCTGACCTAGCTGCATTGTCATTTTGTTAAGAGCACTTTGATAAAGTAATTCAATCAGATGTACTACTACACAGCGGAATCCATAAAGCAACATCTTGTGTAACAAAAGAGACATAACGAGAATTACCAAGTAGGAGCTATAGTTTCTATCCACAGTATTCAGCTCATTATATGAGATTCTGGGTAATGTGAAACAATCATGTTTCATGAGTTCTAACCAAACATTTGCCAAGGATGATAAACCTTATTTTTTTGCTTTTAGCATCTCTGGTGTAAGGGCACATCTCTGGCTTGGAGAAGCCCCTTCCATTTTCCAGGCTGCTGCACCAGGAGGTTTGTGAATCAGTGGCTGCTTGAAGATCTTACCATGTAGCAAACGGCCTTTTCTTTCTCCCGGCTCCACTCTTGGAACTGGCTGCAGTTGTTTAGACATAGCTTTTTGTTTTCCACAGAACTTGGCCTGTTGCTGATCTCAATATGGAAAGTCACAGTGCAAGTTTTAAGGTGGAAAATTTGACCTTACTCTTTTTAACAAATTGTTTATGCCACACTTTTCAAATCAGACTGCCTAGGTGTAGCTCTCTAGCATATGTCCTCTGAATCCATCTGCAAGGATTTAAGAAACAATTGCCAATGTGTTGGTGTGGCCTTTCTGACAGGAGATACCACACATGTCAGGGTGGGCATGAGCCCCTAATTCAGAGGCTCCAGTTCATGCTGTTGTACCAATGCCAGCCATCTGAACTGATGATTTCTGTTGGACCAGCAATGGGAATAACAGAGTCTGAAGTTAAGCATCTGCTTAAAGTTATGCACGATACTAAACTGGCACCTTAAATTGCACTGAGGCCTCTTACCAGAAAACCTTGGCAAGCTTATGTCCACATTAATAATAAATCCTGGTGACACAACCCCTTTAAGAAGAGCAGTAAGACCTGAAGCCTCCTTAGCGGAAGCAATCTGCTTTATTTTATTTCAGCGCAGCCAGAATACTTGGAAAATCTATTTTATTTTGAGCTGTCTCTCGTTATCAGAGGTTCCAAAACAGCACAGTTCAGTTAATATTCTTTTAACTAGATTGATACTTTGTCTGGTTAGTCATTTTAAGAGTTATCCACTTGCCAAGGGAAGTCTGTATGTTTTCATTTTATTTTTATCCTGAATGACTGCAGTCATCTGGCTGTTTATGCGGATGATTAAAGTCTTTAAAAGCCCTGATGGATTTTTTTACTCCCTTGCTCCCATTACATTCCAGATCTCTGCAAATGCAGACAAACGTCTGTCACTTTGTTTTAAAAAAAAATACTATTATTAAACACTAAATAAACCAAACTCAACTGGACTTCCATTATAATGACAGACTAATGAGCCAAGTAATTTGAGTGATATTATAAGGAATGGCCACAAAGCAATGGAGGTTCTAACAGAGTCCATTGTTATGAGAGACTGAGTTTACTGAAGCCTTTCAGCAGAGTGATTATTTTATAAAAAGCTTTATCAGCAAAGGTCCTAGGCTTAAGCCTGCCTCTACCCCTGTATTCCTTATAACAGGAGGACCCTGTAAGTGGGATCTGGTTCTCTTGAGTTCCAGCAGAACTGGAGGAGAATCTGGTCTCATGGCTGGAGTTCCTCACTGGTGGTGTCTTTCAACCTGGAGTGCAAAACTGGGATGGATTTCATCTGCAAGAACCATTTACCTAAGGCAGGTGGCTCAGATGTGTCCCTGGCAGGGGAGGGAGCAGGGGAAAGGTCCCCCAGGTTGAACCTGCATGGTGTGACAAAAAGACCACTTGCACGGGAGGAGGGTAAGATGGGAATTTGGAGAGCGGTGAGAAGTGATTTGATGTGGGAAGCTTGGTGGAAAGGATGGTATTAAACTACGCCTCTGAGATGAGGCAAAATGATGCATTTATGATACGTGTATATACATTGGTTTTACAGAGCTTGTGAATAGATTTTGGAGCAGCAGAGTATAGGAAATAAATGGGCACTGGAAATGACACTGAGGGTGCAGTTAGAGACGAGTAGGACATTTTAGGGATTATAATCTATTATTTAGGGATTATCATCTATATCTATAATTTTGGGGATTATCATCTATTATGTAGGGATTATCATCTGTATCGATAAACATCTATTATATGTATATCATTATCTGAAGAAATGAGTGGATCTTATTCCACAGTGTCTTCCTTGCAGAATAGTGTGATGTGGTGTGAGACACAGGACCAAACCAGGAAAAGAAAATCCTGCCAAGGTTTGGAAATATCCGGGATCTCTATTCATATAGGCTGAGTTGAAGATATGCTGATAAAGAGTAGTCCCTGCCTTCCTTGCATGGGCTCTTAGCCAATGTTAAACATCTTTCCTAGGGTACTGGTTGCTCACAAGTGGCACAGGATGCTCACAACTACTCTTCACTCCTGTCCCGTACTTTCCTGACAATGACTCTTGACTGTGCTTATTTGTGGCTGTGTTGACAGAAGCTGGTGTAAATCAGATAGTTTTAGCTGTTCTGTTGTTCAGTTCTGTATTCAGGTCTTAAATGATTATAAGCTAATGCCTAAAAAGTGTCCTTGTTTCTGTCACCCGTGTTCGGCTTCCAAGCTGCATACTATCACTGAAATCTATAGATATTTTGTGGCTTACAAATGCTTTATGGAGATTTATGAGGAACTGTGTTCTCCACAGGCTTTGAAATTGAGGCTGCATTTGAGTGGGAGTGGTGTTCAGGGCCTAAAAACAAAGAATAGGCAGAGTAAAAGCAGTTTCTTGTGAGCATAATGGCTGCAAGTTTAAAACCATTTAAAATGGCTGGAAGAGCCTCCTGAATTATTTCGGGCATTGCAGAGTAAATGATCATGCCCCATTTGTACACTCTATGACAAGATAAGAACAGAAATTTATCACCTCGGTTCCAGGGTGTCCTTGAGCAGGTTGATGCCATCAAGATTCACATGACTTTTTCTGTGTCCCACCGAGTGCCATGAATCATGCAGTGCCAGTGAGAGTGGTCCACAGAGAAGGAGCAGTGAGTGTCAAACTAGAGCCAATGTCTCTTTGGGGTTTGCTTTCTGCCAAAGCTGAATGTTGTGTCAACCTCTTCTATTTACATGCTGAATGCCACCAAACAACAGTCTCTGCCGCACATAGGAAGAGGTCTGTCCTCCTATGATGTTTCTGAGGTCTCAGAAATTACCAGAGAGCTCTTGGGACCTTGCTCGGGCAATGCTTTTGCTGTTGCAAAAATACACAACTGTGTTGTTTGGGGGGTTTTTTTGCCTGATTCTTCACTGTGCTTTAAACTGGAAAAAAAAAAAATCTATTTGTAACAAGTATCTGACAATGTAGCTTGAGAAATGCTGATAATGCTGTTTAGTCCAGCTTATTGTACAGGAATATTTGTGCTTTACAAAAACTGACCACCCTTCTCTGGAATGGTTTCGCTTGCTTTTGATTATATTTTCCACCCAAATTGAATTTTTCCCTGTAGCAGGTGCAGATGAGTACAAGAACTGAAACAAGAGTGCAGCAATGTGCTTCTTGAGGAAATGGCAAGTGACTCCATAATTTACTGAGTAGAGTATTTCTACTTATAATTATTGCTAATTCAAAAAAATTCAGCGCAAATTGCATGACACTACTGTGTAAGATGCGTGTAGAGACAAAAGATGAATACAACTCGTATCTTGTAGGCTGACAAATGAAGTGTAAAATGCTATTGTTTGTTTACTGACTGCCTACGCATGTGATGAACGATTATCTCTGCCTCAAGAGGCAGCCCAAGTTTTCTAGTGGTATCAGTCTTCCTGTTTGTGATTCATTTGTGCAAACAGTGGAAAGCTGAGCGTGTAACCATGAAGGCAATTAGCTGATTACTTCTCTGCCCCTTAAAAATGGTGGTGTTTCTCCATCCCCTTTCAAAACTCAGGTTTGTGCTAAAGCGAGCCTGGGAGGGTGAGCCCCCCTCCAGCCTAAACATGACAGGGCAGGTCCAGAGCCACAGTCATGCTTGTAAACCTGTCCCCTGCAAATCGCTGCTTCCCAGCAGCAATGTTTCTTTCATGAGCTCACAGGGGACTGGAGGAGAAGCCAGATTCACCGTGGTGCACCCAGGGCTACCAAGGGGTGGGAGCGACCTGTTGTCCTCCCAGGCAGAGGTGGCCTTCATGTGTCACATCAGGAGATGTCGGACAGGGTTGTTTTTAGGGCACCACATCCTTTCTCTGCTTCCTGCACAGAGGCGTGAGGAAGCCACAGGGGCTGAGGCTTCACCCCAGCTCGCACCACAGCTGCAATGGCAGGCTGTGCTGCTGGAAGAAGTGAAGTCCCGGTCTGCTCTAGGCTCTCCTTACTGGCCCGGCTAATGGCAAATTCAATGGCGAAACTGGTCCAGACAGAAAAAAAAAAAAAAAAAAAAAAAAAAATTTAAAAGTCAGGTGTGAGCCTGGTGGGTTCCTGAGTCCTCTCTTCTCCAGTGCAAGGTGACAGTGGAGCAGCAGTGGGTTGGGGAGCACCAAGTGCCCAGGGAGTTCCTGTGGCCTTAATGCAGCTGTGAAACCACCATGGTGCCTTGATCCCCAGGATTCAGCTCCCAGCACCTTGACCGAGCACTTTGGGAAGAGCCTCTCTCTGCCTATACCATACAGCACCCTAAGAGGTATTTAATCTCTGAAGTGCCATGGTGCAAGGTCTCTACAAAACCCCCTCAGCAGCGTGTGTCGCACAGGAGCTGGGTTTTAGCGATATGAAGTCCCTGATTTTGCCAGGACGTGCCAGGTAGCATCATCATTTCCCCACACCAACAAATTACACTGAGGCATTGTTTTGCCTTTGCAGGTGCCTCTTTCTTTCTGATTTTGATCTGTAATATTTTATTTATTCTGCTTCTGGCCATCTGATTCCCCATGAAGCACTGTCTGTCTGCAAATGAAGCTGGGAGAGTAAACTGAGCTCTGGAAAATAAACAAAGCTCCCAGTGAAAATTGCAGAAAGCTTAATCCGTTTAGTGGATTAACACAAAGGCGAAGTAGTGACTAGATAGTAGTTTGTAAATATTTACATAAATAAGATATCTGATAGTATTGGACTCTCTAGACTTTAAAGGACAAGGGACACCTAAATCCAGTGGGTACCTTAAATCAGATTCAGGTTAAAGTTTTGCCTCCATTTTTAGCAAAGCAGTGATTGGATACTCTAACAGCTTTGTAAGGGAGAGCAGGAGGAAGTTTAGAATAAATGGTTTAACTGGCCTGTGAACTTACAGTATTATTTACTACTAAAATAAATGCTTTAAAATTAACATAGCAATTACCTAGCAGCTCTTGAAGAGAGTGTTAAAAACTGAATTGTGGAAATGTAATGAAAACAACATTATGACAAGACGCAAAGCCCTAATCTCCCAACTCCCCAGGCCATTGAGGACCCTGATGAGAAGACTGGAATGGATAATTTTGCTACAATTTCCTACAATCTGAAAAAAACCCAATCAACCAAACAAGAACTTTTGGGTCTTTGAGAAGCACCTCATAAGAGCAACTCTATGTGGCAGATCTGTCCACTGGGGCAAATAAACCACCAGTGACTTAGCATTTTATTCTGTATGGCCTATGTCAAGTGTTGTTAATTTTTGTCAGAACTAGAGGAGTTAAATTTCACCTGCCATTTGAACAAAACAGAAAGCTGTAAGCAAACAGGTGACAATAAAATAGAATATTCTGAAGCCAGGCTGTGACATTTACAAGAACATCTTGCCTTTCCTTTAATCACAGCATTGGATAGACGGGGACTAACTGTCCCTCAGAAAACACACTGGTGCAGTCAGCTCACAGCCCTATGGACTGAATACAAACAAAAAATGCAAACAAATACAAATAATTATTTGACCATACTAGCTTTCTTCTGGAACCTGGTTTGGGTCCTAAAATAGCGTACACCCCGTCAGCTTTGGTCCTGAAGGCTGCTGGTTTGCCCAGTCCTTGCTTGTGTAGCCAAGTGCCTGCAGGAGCATCACTGAAGCCTGAGGATGATGGAATGAGGTTCATTTTCATGGACCTGTTAGAACTGATCTCCCAGGAGACCGACTCTCCTTACCCACACATCACTTCCTTCCTTTCTCTCTCCAATTCAAACACTGATGTTCAGCCTCTATTAAAACTGAAAAAAATTACTAGTTCCAGGAAATAGGAATCTCTTGCAAGACTTTTTTTTTTTTTTTAATACTACTCTTAACCCAGGAGCATCATTACATTGCTATCAGAGTGGAAATGTATACAGTACAGGCTGCAGCCTTAGCTATCTGATCTTATATAGTACAGTCTATCCATGTACCAATTTGTAACGTGTCCAAAGCCTTGTGAAAGCAGCCTGATGTGTAGAATTACATTTGTGTCATATTTATTTAATGATGGATTCGCTAATACAGCACCCGCTAAACAGAATTGCAGACTACATTGAAATCAATCACCGTATGCAAACTGCTTGTAGGAAATGGGATAGGTATCTGCCCAGCTTATTTCTGGTCAGACAGTTGTGTATAGTTTTAACTATGCACGTATGTGTGTGTTTAGTCATCTTTTTAAACATAGCTAATAACCTTGACATAAGGCTTTTTGGACATATATTAAATGTTTCTTCTGTTTCTACTGTGTTTAACTAAATGAAACGTGGTGCCCTCTCTAGACTTGGAACCAAACTTACGGGAAGTCAGTGGGTGTCAGGAGTCAGGGCCTAAGTGTTCAGCTAAAGCAAGAGCTTCTTCTAGATCTGTGTGCATGTCTTTGGAGATACATTTAGAGAGATTTGAGCTGGAAAAGGCTGTGTTTGGGTTAGTACTTTCTGGCGATGCTTTTCTGGGATGCTTGTGGCTACAATGAAGTATCGTGGGTTCTGACCTGCTCTTAGACTGAGGTGCGTTCTGCTCGCCTTCCGCATCAGATATTCCTTTGGCCACGTGCCTAAGAGAAGGAAAATCCCTTTCCTCGGTGGTGTGTTGACCTAAAACAGCCCCTGGGGTGGGAAGGATATCTGGGAACACAAGGGCCTCATTCTCATCCCATTTACATCCCTGTTTGAACTCCACTGGCTTCACTAGACCTCTTCCTGGATGACTACCACTCCTAAATACACAGATAAACATTTGCTACTCTAAACTCCAACAGAGTTTCCTTGCTTTAGAAAACTGTTTTATTTAATTTTTGTTTTTAATACTCACTTGGAAGCTGGAAGTACTTGAGCTGTAAAAGGAGCTTTGTGCACTCGATGCAGCTGACTTGGTTTCTGTCACAAAAAATATATTTATCGTCAGTTGCAGTAGTATGTCTTGAATGTTTCTGATTAAAGTGTTCCCCAGAAAGACATTCTAAAAGTTGAGGTAACCAAAGGAAATCTGGTATTTTTTAAGGCACTGGTATGAATTATAACATAAACAATGTTATATTAAATAAATATAACATTAATGATAATTAATGATTAATTATTGGTTCAGTAAATAAATTAATGATTTGGTATACTACCAAAGACTGACTTGGGGTTAATTCTGGCGATCACATGAGGGAGAGCCAGAATCCTCCCATGATTAACATTGACTTTTTTTTTTTTTTCCATGGTTCTGGATTAAAAATAAAGTGAGTATAAAAACTGACATTGTTTCTCTAGCTTTAGAGGTAACTTTCATATTGGCGTTACAGGCCCCTGCTGTCATAAATCAAACAAGACGGTACATCCGTTCCTTTCTGTACACACTTCCTGCTTTTTGGTTAAAAGTCTGTTTTTCAGAACTGCCAAGACAGAAAGCTTTAGCTACTCAGATATTGGAGAGTTTTTTTCTGTAACAGGAGATAACAGCAGAAAAACTGTTGCTCAGCTGTGTGCCATCATTGTCACTGTGAAGGGCACTGGCAACTGGAAAGTATCTGACAAATTGGTAACTTGACAGGAAAGCGAGATGCTGAATTAATCTACCTTGGCAGAAGACTGTTGGTGAATATTTAAACAGGTTAATAGTCAACATTAGAACCCTGAAACCAAATACAGGCTGGCAACAGAAGAGAACAGGCCAATCTGATATCTAAATTATACTGTTAATCATGTGCTTCAATCTCAGAATGAAAATCAGATGCTCAAATCTGAAATTAAAGAGTTAATAATATTTCCTTATAGATTTTTTACTGAGCAACAGCCTTTTCTATCAAAAGAAGGATTTTTTTTTCCTTTAATTTGTGCATGCTTTTACACAGGCAAATCCCCAGTTCCTTATCCAGCTCAGATATATGCATTCAAATAGAAAGATAGAATTTTCTTTCTCAAACCTACCTATTAAGAATAAATAAATCCTGTCTGGATCGGGTTTGATAAATTTTGAACGTGTCCGTGAGTCCCTCAATTTCTCTGGTCTTTCTCCCGAAACATCACAAGACATGCCTGTGCGTCTGAGCACCTGTGACAGATAGACAAGTATTTTTGGGGTGGTTTTACAGCCATGTTTTGTATTCCTGAGGGCAGCATCAATCCAACAACCAGAGCTGGAAATGCAATAAAATGAGAAGTGAAAAAGGAACATAAGGAAGCTTAGCAATTGTGTAGATGATCTAACCTCGGCTGTTAACTGCTGGACTTTCTGGGTCACGTGCAGCATGTTTTTGGCAATCTGCAGAAGGGCTAACTCAGCTGGCACCACAGACGTTTACCTTGCAGAATATCATTAAAAATGTAGAAGTTGGACAATGCACTTTGTCCCTATCACTTTCAGGTACTTTCAGGTGGCATTTCTCCAAAGGGCTAACACAGTTTAATAATAATTGTTTTAGCCATCTATGTGCTCTGTAATAAATTCTTTAACCCAGAATCATGTTTATCTCAAGAAAGGCTCCAGGGTAGCCATGCAAGTCTGTTTTCTAAGGATAACTCAAATCCAAATAAAAGCTAGTGCTGGTCAAATGCATTTTTGTTGTGAAAATGGAAGGATGCTTCTTATGGGAATCTGTTCTGGGTCCAATATTAATTAGTATTTTCATTAAGCATTTGGATTAGGGAATACTGTGTTGTTATATTTGCAGATGATACCAAGCTGGAAAGCACTTTGAAGAAGAGCAGAATTCAAAATATTGTTAAGCTAGATAAATAGTCTGGGTGGTGCTAAAAACATGATCAATGTATAAACAGGAATTACTTAAGAATAATAAATTGCAGGAATATTAGATGCAAAGAGAATGATTTGGCCTGCAGGGAAAAAAAAAGTTTGAAAATGTCATACAAGGGTATACATTGACGAGTAGTCAACAGTGTAATAGCTATGGGGTAAAAAACACTGTGTCTTATCAGTTATACAAATGTATGCAAGATAAATGAAATTATTTTTTCCACTCCTTGCAGCACAGATAAGGCCTCAGTTAAAGCACTGGCCCTGTTTGGTACTTGGCAATTTGGGAAGGAGGTGGCCAACTGGTAAAAGTCCAGATGAGGGCGACAAAAATAATCACAGATTTTATGATGAAAACTTGAGTAAACTGAAGGTTCTTCACGTTAAGAAAGAAGGACTGTTTTCAGATAATACAAAGCTATTGCTCAGTATTTTTCCTCATATTTGGGGCAGGATAAGAAGCAAAAAATTTAACCTCTGGTGAAGAAGATATAGGTTAGAGGTTCAGAAAAACTTAATACTTTGGGGGATGTTGAGCCTTTGTCACTGATTTTTAGGAGCAGCTGGATGACCAGGACTGGCTGGTGCAGCAGGTCCTGCCTTGTGCAGGACTATGGGGCTGGAAGAAAATGTGCCCATTTTATTTGCTAGGAAACAGTTGCTTAACTCGCAACCGATGTCAGTGATATTGAAGTATTTGAATATATTCTTGTGGAGTGATCACAAAATGGATAGTATGAGCAAAACGAAAGAAAATACAGCTACTTAAAAAACATGAAATGCTATTGGTTTGCTTGCTATTGCTTGTCATCTAATAACATATGCCTGACTACTATATGCTGAGCTGTTGCCTTACATTTTAGCACAGGATTGTAGCACCTGCCATAAAATCTGTAAAGTAAAAAGTGGCTAGTAAATTCATTATTCAAAAAGCTTTACTGTTAATTATAATCTCGTATTAAATTTGAAGTTTTCATATATTTAATACAAGTAACCATGTCACCAATGCATCATTATCACAGTGATGCTGTAAGCCCTAGTTGTGAGAGAAGCATGATTTGTGTGGCAGGGCAATAGCAGTAATTAGACCAATCAATTAGAACTGGAAAAGAAGACAGACACCTGAGCTCTTATTTCCACTGACAGGCACTAAGTTTTTAGCTTCTGAACAGATAATATTTTATACCATGTCACCAGGGTTTCATTATGCAAGGCAAGAGTACTCAGTTATTCTGTGTGGATTCCACAGAAATAGTTACTATAAATATGTTTCAATTTGTAAATACATTTACAGTGATTGTGTTGCCACATGTATTTTAGCAAACAGATTCATGGGCAGACATGATAGCAAAAAAAAAAAAAAAAAAACTTGGAGAATATTTGCAGGACTTGCTCACTAATTTATAAATGCGTATATTCTCTGCTGAAGAATGATTTCTGGTTTAGCAAGCAAGAAAAAGAAGGAATAATATGTCAAATGTGAAACAGCTCATTCTTTCAGTACTTCCAAAGAATAACTTTGGTAACATTTGCAGAGCCAGGGATAAGCCTCCAGTGGACTAGGGCTCTTCCCACCCAAGTCAACAAAAAGCCTGCTATTTATTTCAGCTGAATGATCTCACAGCTATTTTAGCAATTAGGTTCATGTAATGAATTAATTACCTAAAATTATAAGCAATTTGTAGACAAATACAAAGAAATTAAATTAACTGGATAAATTCTATGCTGGGAATCGCTCAGCTGTAATACTTATCCTTTGCTATTGTGCACCCTGAGAAATACGCCAAATAAAATATACAGTTCAAAAAAGGGGTCTTTCAATTAAAAAAAGGATAAGAATTGATATAAAATAATTTAATTGATATGTGGATTATTTTATTAAGTTTTTTGTGAATTTTATGAAACTGGTAAATTCCAAAACATCTCCTGGAACTATATCACAAAACACAATCATTAGAGCTCTCTCCCTTGTTTTTCTGATTCCTGTGTTTAAATCTGTACAGGATCCTGCCCCTCCTGGCCATTTTTCATTGAGCCAGTCAAATAATTTCTAACTATACCAGGGGCACAAATCCTGGGGTAAAAGCAGAAACAGCACCAGGTTGCCCACGGAGAACTTAGTGCTCCAGAGCTAGAACTGATTTTTACCAACTAGTTTGTTTATTGCTATCTTAGATATCTTCTGGCTACTTTGAATTATGCATTGTTGACATACCCTCAGCCAACCCCTACTGATATTAATAAAACATTGAAAACAATAGGTATTCAACTAAGGACAGAGTAAAAAATGTTCAAAGACCTCTAGGTTTGTTCTAATTCGTGCTTCAAAGGGTGAGGCTTCACATTTTATAGGATCGGGCACCTGTACAGCAATAGCCTCAGTAAAGTACCTTTGCTGTGATCAAACGTACAGCACCATAAAGAAGCTGGCAGAAGGCTACAACCCAGACCTCTCATTCCACTAGAACCATTATCAACCAAAAATTCATGCTTTGAGAAAACAACAGGAGATTGGGAAACAAAAATAAAAATATGCAGGGAAGTCAGAAAATATGGGAGATTTACAGCTGCAGCAGGCCTATGTGGAGAAAGTGAGACATCAGAAAAGGGATTAGGATTAGGATTGCTTATGCACTTATATAACATTTGTTCTAAATTTGATTACAGTACTCAGTAAAATGAGAGATCAGTATTCATCATGCACATCAAAAAACAATGTGTCAGCAGTATCATTTACATTTGCAAAAATAATTAGGAATCATTTGTAAAATGCTTTAATTATGTTAATTGGCCAATGTCTTGCTGCACTGTGAAGACATAAAGCATTATAGGAACTTCAGACGGAACAGCCATATGTTTCATTGTCTCATATGGCTGCAGGAACATCATCTGTCATGTTCACAGCTACTTTTTTTTGTCTGCAGAGATCACAAACATCCATCCCTGCATGGTAAATAGATCATTGCACCCTACTTCTAGAATAGTATGCCACAAATGGATTTTTAAAAGTAAATATATATATGTACTCAAATTTTATTCACAAAGCTTGAGTTTAAGAAGCACTAAACACTTCCTATGATTTTATTCATTACCGTAGTTAGTTCTGAAGTTTGACTCTGAAATTATAAGCAGATTTTTGAAACTCTGAGTCCGTATGATTTTTCTTGAAGCTTAGCCAGAAGTGAAATGCAGAGGTGGTGTGGTATCAGCAGTTCCATGATCTGTCATTAAACTACACATATACTCTTATATATATGTATACTCCTGTTATATGAAATACAACTTGTGCTAAATATAATCTTTTTCAATCAAGAGACCAGATCATCAGTTTATGGTGACAGAGCTGGGATGAGCTCAGGGTCCGAATAAACAGGTCCATAGCTGGGAAGGGCTGGAGATTGGCATCCCATGGTGTTGTTGGGGCAGGTTGGGCAAATATCCCACAGTAAATATCAGCTGGAGGTGTGATTAATTTACAATTTCTAAAGTGCCAAAAACTTTACTATAAACATTGTACTAGAAGTAAGAAGTATTTTTGCTATCTTATTCTGTCAGGCAAATGCTTTTGCTGAACTCTTTTGCTGTATAAAATGCATCTCTGTTAGAAAAAATTGCTTTTACAGCTGTACTAATGACCAGCCTCAATACTGTTAAGTGCAAGCTAGTGATTTTGTCTTGATCTGTGAGGCCTTCTCATACCTGCTGATATATCTGAAACCTGCATTCATGGCCAACATTGGCAAAGCTCTTTTATTATGTCCTTTGCAGCCCAAGGTGGCTGTATCGGTTTTAGATGAGGCACTGTAATTTTCTTTACCTCTCGCCCCTCCACGCTGTCTGTGCCTTGTCCGCAGACACACTGGAGCCCTGTGCTTTGTCATGGGCATGCCTGAGCCAGGAGGTAACCACCACTCTTTAAGACACCTGTACAAAGCAGGTACAGAGTTAGTCACCATCCACCAGTTTAATCTTATGCACTCTTAAGAAAGGGTTGAATTCACCTAGACTGCGTAATATCTTCTCACTCGCTATTGAGTTGCTGAAGTGGTGGGGAGATGATGGAGGACACTGAATTAAGGCACTCCTAAATTGTTTTGCCGTGATCCTTGGGTGAGTTGAGAGAAGGGAAGAGCCTTGAAGAGGAGCCTGTGTAATCACAGCTCGTTGCTGCTGGAAGTGATAAGATCCACAGGCATCCAAGTCAGGTTTTCAGTGTCCAAACTGGCTGCAACCCAGCACAGCAAGGAACACCTTGAGGAATATTTGCTTCATAATTTAAGTGTAGTACAGGAACAGCTAAGATAGTCTTGTATGAGCTGGCTCAAATACTAAAAAACCTGAGCACTGGAAACAAAAGTATAGTATAGCTATACCCTTAGTTAAGACAAGCTTAATTCATATGCAAACCCTCCTGAAATTTAGTAACAAAGCTTTTTCCCACTTATGTGACTAGTAATGTCTGAACCAGAAGGTGCTATCAGAAAACCTCTGTCAAATTCAGTAGTTTGAACACTCCTCCGAGACCTGGGAAACAGGTTTAACTTCCACCTCCCACTACCAGGAGAATGTCCTATATAGTGGATGCTACACCATTTCAAAATAAACTGTTAAGCCAAGAGAGGATGTGTACCGCCATGAACAGAATTTCTCTGTTGCTGGCCCACGAAGATCTCAAACTGCTTTCCAAAGCAGTCACCTGGGTATCTAAGTGTTGGTACTACCATCATCACGGTAGTGTCCCAGGAGCCTAGTGTCAAGAGACCAAGATACTAGTCCCCGTGTTTACACATTTTGATTCTCCAGAAATTAATCGTTCATTATCTGCTCTGTGGTCTTAATCGAGATACTAAAAAGGAGAAAAAACCACACCTGTAGAACATACTGTAAGTGTTTATTAAGAAATCCCAACATTGAGATGCATCCTTTTTTGCCTGGCAATTTTTTACAAGGGCTAATCATGAGGTGAGGTATGAATGTGTCTAATAATCACTTCAGCATTTAAAATACAAAAGTAAATTGTTATGACAGGGTGAGTTTAAGAAGTAAGTAGTTGGAAAAGCATATTTTTATAAATCATTAAAGAGAGAGTCTGGAGAAAAAATCACATTTTATAAGGATATTCATGTCGTTAATACAGAATAGCAAAATGATGTCACTGTCCAGGATATAATAGCAATCAACTGACTAATCTTAACACATTTCCTCACAAAACTCTGTTTTGCAAGATTATGAGTCCTCTGGTTTCCATCAAGACAGGGCCATCGGAGATGTTCCAAACCTTATGAGCCTTGGGTTTGAAATTCACCTCTGCCTTTAAAACTCTGGTTGTTTGTACCTGTTGGGTTTTTTTTCCCCTCTCCCCCCTTTTTTTTGTTCTTCACCCTGGGCATCCTCATCTTCATGAAGATAAGGAAGGGCTTTTAAACATTTCCTGTTTCCTCTAATTTTGGACTGCTACCCTAGAAAAGAAAAACGCAGTTCTAAGGAAAGCCAGAAGCCAAACATTATGGCTTA
This sequence comes from Caloenas nicobarica, assembly GCF_036013445.1. Classification (NCBI taxonomy): domain Eukaryota; kingdom Metazoa; phylum Chordata; class Aves; order Columbiformes; family Columbidae; genus Caloenas; species Caloenas nicobarica. Next base: position 20,270,397 of record NC_088252.1, read on the forward strand.
CTGGCAACACAGAATTAAAAATTTAATGGTGAAGCTGAAAGGGAGGTTGAAGTGTAATGTTTTTCACAGCTTGCTCTTATGCTGCAGCCTTACGAACTGGGTAGCGCTGACTCTGAACTGACTTGCGTTTAGCAGACCAGGCTATTCCACATGGCCAGGAGATGATGTAAGTGCTGAGCATCCTTTCATGGAGTGTGGCGCAGTGCAAAGTCCTCTGAGTGCATGGATGCCCTTCAGCACGGAGCCCCTCACCCGGCGTTCTCAGATCCGGCTCTGCTCAGCTTAATGTGTTGGGTAGAAGTTGAAGCTGTGCACTGTAAGGAAAGCTTTCAAGTGAAATAGAAGAAAACAATAATAGAAAGGTGAAGTTTTATGTCAGGATCCAGGTTTTACCAACTGAGAGAATCGGAAAGAAGAAATAACAAAATAATGCACTATTGTATAGCTCTAGTAAGTGTCTTAGAAATGTCACCTTGTGCATCCTGTAATTTAACCTGATCTTATTTCTTGCAGGGCACAAAAAAGGAATAACAAACCACACACAAGGTTTTCCTTTAAAAAGCTCAGCTCATTTTTGAACTCTCTAACTTTTTCCCTGAAGACTGGTTGCTCTAGGCAAGAATCCACATGTGTGTTTAGATGAAGGGCCTTGTGACTGAAAATCAGCCACTGCTTATCTATATATAATTGGTGCTTCAGCCAGTAATTGAAGGCCTGTGGAATAAAGATGCCTTGAAGAAACCCTGTGTCTCTCAGGCAGCTCCTTCTCTCTATGGATTAGAACCAAAACGAGCATTTTTATAGTTAGTGTACATTTTTAATTAGCACTGTAGTTGACAAAGTAATGCATAGATTAAAATACTCATTTAAAGAAATGACACAATACTTAATTGAAAACAAAATAAAGAGAAGAATTCTCCATCAGGAAAATAGTGGAGCGTAAACAGCTATTACTAGTCCTTTGCTACACAAATTTATGCCCCTGCTCCACTGCTTTCAGGCTTTGCTGTTTTTCTATTTGGCCCCAAAGGACCCAGGTGCTCACCAGCAGCAATGCAAGCCCAAGGGTGTCAAAGTTGTCAAAGGCAGAACTGCTGGAGGGAGCTCACCCTCTGGCATCAGTGCTGCATTTCCATCTCCCCTCATCGAATACTAGATGGGCCATTTGGCTATGGACACGGCCAAGGCTTCACCAGCTCCTGCTGAAGAATGGCCCCAAAATGCCATTTAGGAATAATGGAAAAGCGTGAATGTCTCGCACAAGAACAAGCTCAGGGAGGAACACCAGCAGCCCCAGTGTTAACCTGATGGTTGCACATTCGGGCAATGATTCTGAGGCTACCAATGTTTAATTTTATAAACCTAAAAGTAGTACTATTGATTGTATAAGAATTACTCATGCACACAGAATGAAAAGCTTGCTGGACTTAACATTTAAGCATGTGCTTTTATGTTTGTGTACACATTTTTATATCAGAAAACATTTGTGTCCTCATCTTGCTAAACAGACATCTCAAATCATTGCTTTCACAGATACTTAACTGGAAAGCCTGGAGTCTCATCAAGAAATCCTAGGCGATGGGTTAAACTCAATCTTCATATCAGGTGAGTTTTTTCTTGAGCAGTTGCTTTTTTTTTCTGTATAAGATGAGGCTTCAGGGCAACATTTTAAAGTGGGATCTCTGATATGGGAGTTTTCATTCTTAATACAGTTGACCTTTGATTTCAGAAGTGCTGGAGTGTTATTGGCTGATCGATATCTGGCTTGGCTGCTCTGCTTCAATTTTTCTCTTCTGAAAACTATTTACCTCTCAAGGATGAGAAGAAACTTCATAAATGTCTAGTGTGGGCTTTTGAACAATTCAAAAGGTGCCAAGTTTTACTAGCCAGGATGCTAGGAAAGAATGTTATTCTGGTGGAATTTTGCTGTGTATTGGAAAAGGAATGCATGTGGTCAGAGCCTTCTGCCACATACAGCAAAATAATTTCATCCTATCAGCATCCTTCATCCACTAAAATATGTACTCTTAAAAGTGAAAAATGTAATCTGCATGGTTCAAATCACTTGTAAATTGCTTCCAAATTTTGTCTGGTGAAATATTACAGCAATGTGGAACAGGATGCGCAAAGCAGATTTATGTAACGTAGCTGTAAGCCATGGAAAGAGAGGCTTGCAGAAAGCACAACTCATACTTGAATTTGGCAGGGACGCAGCAACAAATATACTTGCACTTCAGAGGAATGGCAGATGATTTTGAGCATGCAGTGGTCAGGATGCTGTTCTACATCTGATGCTAAAGGTGGAGCACAAGAATATCGAGTGTATCAGTGAAGCTTCTGGCTCCAAGGCTGCTCTCCAGGCAATGTGCCATCGCTATGAAATCACACCGTTATTTTAGACTTCACATTAGATGAACAGGATAGCGCAAGCTGTTTGAAACTCAGCTTTGGATGTATTTAAGTGTTTTGAAATAATGACTAGCATTTAATATAGAGTTTTGCTAACATTAGCTTTCCTAAGTGCCTGATGAAAATTGTCTTGTTTCCCACTATTTTAAGGTTATTTTTCTATGTAAATGCAAATGCTTAAACCATGAGCACTCACCACAAGATTCAGTTTTTCAGACATTATATCATCTATCTTAAATGCTGAATTACGTCCTAAATTTCTAACTGAACACTAAAAACTACATTAGGTCTATGGCAGATATGACTGTGATTTGTTACTATTATACACATGAGAACTACCTGGAAACAAATGGCAACAGCAGGAATAGTACTCTGATCTTCACACGCAAAAAGACTCCTGAGGCAGTGTCAAAGTTGTCATTGACTTCACTGACAACAGTATTTGGTCACAAATACCCAGGTATTTACTGCTTAAAATAATCTCCTTTAGTTCTTAGCCACCCAGGCCCAGAAGCTGCCGACTTTTATTGGTGTGTGCAAGTGTTTGAAGCTGAACACTGTTTCGTTTTCCTAAGTAGTTGCTGTTTTCAGGGCAAAATGGAAGATTTCACAGAGATCACTGCCTGACGTCACGATATCTCAACATTCAATTTCAGCCAAACAGCAACTTCGCGCAACAGTTCCTGCAGCAAGAGAAAGGTGCCGGATTCTGCCAACACATGTACCTTGCTTTGGGATACCTACACACTGCGTACTTAAGTTTAAATGATTATCAAGCCTTTTTTCCCTAAGTCTTTATTCCAACGTGTACGTTTTGCATCTTCTTACAAGAGAACAAAAATAACGAAGCTGTGAAGTAGCTTCGTCTCGCTAGACAAGGGGTGTCTCAGAGCGGCTGAGGCCCTGGCTGACAGGCCCAGAAACCTGACAGGCCGCGGCCGGAGCTCCTGGATGGGGAAGGTGGGATTTTTTTCCAGGCCGCCCCCATCCAAGATGTTGCGGGAGGCTGCTGAGACTCGGGTCACCCGGGCGGCCCTTGTGGTCCTGAAGCAGCACCTCGGGGCGCTGAAGAACTCCGGACCAGCGACTCGCCCCTCACAGACACGGCCCGGGGGGCATCAGGCCCTTCGCCCCCACCCCTCCCTGACCCGCCTCCCCCCGCCTCGCCCCGCCCTCCGACGTCACTTCCTGGGGGCGGGCCGCAGCGCCGCGGGGTGTCAGTGGCGGCCCGTGATGGCGGCGGCGGGGTGGCGGCAGCCGCGCCGCGGGGCGCCGGGGGGGCTGTGCCGCTCCTAACTCGGCGTCGGGCCCCTGCGCCATGGGGAGCAGCCGCGGCGGGCGGCTGGCCTGAGGCGGCGGCGACAGCGGAGGGCGCGGCACTTGCCGAGGGGGCCCCGCCGTGGGGGCCGCGACCCGCGCCCCCCGGGGATGTTGCGCTGGGTCCGGCAGCAGCTGGTAGGTGCCTCCGGCAGCCGCGGGGCGGGGAGGGCGCGGCGCTGGGCCCCGGCCGGGGCTTCCCCTGCACCACACGCACCCCCCTCGCCTCGGCACGGCCCTACCGGGCGGCCCCGTCGCTGTGTCCGTGCCCCGGTGTCCGTGCCCCGGTGTCCGTGCCCCGGCCGCTGCCGGGTCCCCGCAGGGACGGGCTGCGGGCGGCCGGGCTGAGGGGAGCGGGGCCGGAGCGTGTGAGGGGGGAAGCGCGGCCCCCGCGGGAGGTGTGAGGCTGGGGGCACCCGCAGGTTTCCCTTGGATCATTGTTGTCATTTAAAACATCTTTTTTTTAATATACGTATTGGATGGTTTGGCGTGTTTCGTGGTTTGTTCGTGTTGTGTGTGTGTGCACGTTTTATTTTATTTTCCCATTGAAATCCCGTTGACACAGAGGACAGCGTGTTCACTCACCTGTGGCCCCCTTGGGAAGGGTTCCCCAAACTTCTTTTCGGGGAGAAGCGACGGTGCCTTTTTCTGTGCACCGACACTTCAGGGCTTCGCTGGCCTCTCTTCCTCCTCCACGTTGCGAAACCTCCCGAGGCTTTTTCACCTGATGTGCGCCTGTCTCAGTGGTTTCCCTGCACCCCAGAGCTCTGCAGCCATTGCCGCTGCGTGTGTGCGTGTTACGGCTTTGAAAGTGGCGAGAAATCGAAGGCAAACATCCGTTACATGATTTTCGCGGGGGAATCCCCTTGAAAAAGGTTTCAGTTAGAGATGTTTCCCTCGAAATAGGCGCTACTTGCTGTGCTTGCGTTGTAGCGTGCGAGGGAAATAACGCGGCCGTGACTGTAATGTCTGTGATGCTGTAGGAGGGAAGTTATTGAGTTTGACTGGTTTGATTTGAAGTGTTGGTTGGCTTCCTGCCCCTCCAGCATAGTGTTTTTCTTGCCTTTTCTCAAAGGGAGAAGTTCCTTCTAAATTATGCGTTTACAAACTTACTTTTTCCGTTCATTGGAGTTACCTTGTGTCACAGAGGTTGCCCAGGTTAATAAGAGAACTTATATTAGCTGGGTTTGTATGATTTGTTACATCACTTTTTACAAATTTTTTTTTCCCTCCTTTTCTTCCCCTATTTCCTTTTCTGTGGCTCATAAATTTTCCCAGTTCTGTGGCTGAAGTGCAGAACTTATGGTGATGGTCTCAGTGCCAGCTTGACAGTTCTCGCTAGTTTGGTCTGACACCAAGAGTTATTGACCTGGAAATTAATTACTCTGTCTGAGCTCTGACTGCACTCTTCTGTTCTGTTACAGTCATTAACGTGGTTTTAGATTAATCCTGTTTGGTGTAACATAGCTATAATTTTTTCCTCTTGTAGGTGGCAAGGGTTTGTGTGTGTGGTTTTTAAAATGGCATGATGTTGTCTTCTGTAGAGTTTAGATTAGGACGGTATCAGTGCTAGGAATTCATGTATCAAACGTGGTTGCTTTTCTCCCTGCTAGTCCACTGCCCAGCTTTCCAGAAATACATTTGCCCTTAAGAAAGTAAAGTATAGCAAGGTGAGCAATAAACACTATGAGTTTTTTTTTCTTCTTCTAAAATAAACTGTTTGATGGGAAAATAACTGTTTAAAACTTGCACTAGTTTTGACAGGGAAGGATCAGTGTGGTAGAAGAATGGGATAATAGAAGGTACTTGAACAAACGATGAAAGATGGTACTAAGGAAAAAAATATTGCAACAATACATGTTTTGTGTTTTCTATAAACCTCACCATTTGACGTTAATGGCTTGGTTGTTTCACAGCTCATAAAGATGAAAAATAGCTTAAGATATATCACACTGTGCGTTTCTTCCAGGGACACTCAGACAGCTCATCTCTGCCTGTAATCGTTGGCTTAACGTAGATGTAACCATACATTTGCTTCTTCATATGTCAGTGATGTTTAGGTTCTGAAAGAATGTGAAAGGGCTGAGTACCTGGGGAAAGATGCTGAGAAAATAATCAAAGCAAGTGGGAAGAGTGGAGTGGCAGAAATATTTGAATCAAAGGATGGCAAAATCTGTGTCTGATTTATTTCTGATAGGAGAGGAACGTGTGGGTTTGGATGCCTTTAGAGTGTGTATTTGTACCTGTGCTTGATGTGGCAACAGGTTTTGAAAAAATGTTCTCTTCCATACAGGAGGGTTGGAACCAGGCAAATACATGGGAGTGATTTAAGTGGGATGTTGCAGTAGTACGAAAGAAAAACCTTTGTGTGCAGAAATGTTGGAAAGTAGTAAGGGATTGGGGAGGGGGGAGGGACTAGTACTTTGCTGAAGGTGCTTTTAGGTAGTTATTAAGTACTCTCTGTACAAAACTAACGAAAGTTTTGTAACTTCTAGTATATTTCATATACTAATTAATGAGGTTGTCCTGAGCATGTAAGGTATTGTCAACTTGTGTTCTCAAGAGCTGTAAAAGGGGCAGGAAAAAGGAAGCAGGTGGTCTTAAAAGTAAATAGTGAGAGGACCTGATCTGGAATTCAAATTATTTCAGTGAAGTTCTTTAAGTGGTGATTTTGCTGTACTTTAGCCTGTGAAGATCTGTGCTATGCCTGCATAGCTACATAAAGGGACGACTAGTTCTCTGAGAACAGGAGACTTTCTTGATCTTTATTACAGCCTTACAAATCTAAAGCAGTTTTCTAAACGAAGTGTTATTTGTCTTTTCAGTGGTTTGTTCTGTAATAGAAATTGGCCACAGTAATACTGTTGCTTAGTCTTAGTGCCTGTGTGGGACTCCTACAAATCACCAGTTTTGGTATCTTGGTCTTCAGTCTGCTTTGCTTGCTCAGAAACAATTAACATCACCCTACATGTACACTTTATCAGTTTTTCTTCATCTAATGCTGTCCCATGCTAAATAAACTGCATAGTAAGTCCTTAATAGTATGCAATTTTATAGTTAATGTTATTATATTACGATATCATTATCTATTTAACTGTTGCTAGTACTTAAGATTTAATAATTAAGAAAACGTAGGCACAAATGGGGCTACAATTCATTGCTCTGAGTGAAATGCCCTGATGTATTTCTAAGACAAGCTTTGAACAGAGAAGATGCCTGAGTTCCAGCTCTGTTACCTTGAGATCTCAGAAAGACAGTGGGCATGTGGATTTGCTGAGGGTTGCATAACGTCACAAGCACAGCCAGCTCTGCTTGAAAAAAAGCAACTGGGTAAACAACAGTTGATAGGAAGCCTCGTTAATATTCAGGAATAGCACAGTACATTTTATTTGCATTTCCAAATATGAAGAGTTAGACTGCGTAGCTGATCTGTGTACAGCAGAGTGCTGTTGTGGCTCTCCTGGTCAAGTTTGTGCAGTACCAACATAAAACAGGAGTACAAATCGGCATTTGTAGCACTCTGTGACTTTCTGTACCACTTCTCGCTCGGTAGATTTATGGCAGCGTTTGGACTGTGCTTGTGTCCTGATGGTGCACGTGGAGCGCAAAAGCTGTTGCAATGGTATGAACAACTTCAGCTGTCTGGAAAGGACGTCTCCAAAAGTTGTGATAAAATACCCTTGTATGTATGATCTTAGCTGCACAGTTTTGAACTGTTAGTCCTGTCAAATGAAGAAGGGTCTCTGGATTTCACTTCTAGTTGCTTTACGTGCAGTTTGAGCCTTTTGATGGGTTACCTAACAGTGCAATGATGTACAAAAGATACTGCATGGAGAAAACCTAAGGGTTACCTGCCCGGTTCCTCTTTTATACATGACAGTTCAAGAGAAGCAGAATTATGCTGTATTTGGCAGAATATCCTACAGTTTAAGAACCTGAACACTGTTGTGCACTGGCAACAACTTTTACGCTATGAAGAGCAAATTCAGGCAAATGCAGCTTTGATATTTATCTGAAAGTCAAAAATAAAATGTATAGATTAATTCTTTTAGATCGGTGCCTTTTAAATGGAAAACCTAGTTACCAAACTATTTTATTTTGTGGTTATAGGAAGGCTCATATTGGAAGGGACAATAGGAGTTCATCTAGTCCAGTTCTACGTAGCCTAAAATGAGAGGTGATCACAGAGAGTTTTTTACTGTTATGTGTTATTTGTCCCTGTCACACCCCCCGCTCACCCCAACAATGTTTGTAGAAATGTTCTTGTTTGTCTTTTGGATGCATTCTAAAGAAAAGTTTCTTCTACTAATAAGGGAAATATCCTCAAATAGATTAGCTCTAGAGGACTGTATGTTTGGGATGTTCTTCACTTTCCTTCCAGGTGTTGGTGTCTGTTAAGACGTTCTAGAGGACAGGTTCTCTCATAACTTGTAGTTACTGGCATTGTGAACAAATGTGGACAGCATTTGACATTGTTTGCACTGACGTGCGTCTATTATTTTCACTTAATAATTTCACAGAATTGAACCAATGCAGTTTTGGGGTTTTTTTCCCCAAAAGAATTCCCTGTATTTTTTGCATGCTGAAAGTACTTTGAACTAATCCAGTGGCTGAGGGTCCTGGCTTTTGAAATCGCGTTGCTTTTCTGAAGTACAGTTTCCCCCCTCTTTTACTACTTGTCACTGAAGCCTATTCCCCTTTTTGGCTAAAATTAAGTGAGTGTTTGTTATTGTATACCAGAAAAAATAAATGCATATTTGCTCAAAATATTTCCTCTGGTTCGGACTGCGCGGCTAATATCTGCTGCATTGTCACTGAAGGATCAGCAAGATGCGCGTTAGAACAGCCCAAATGCTGCACTGCTTTGGTGAGAGTGGTTTGAGAACTGGGGGTTAACGACCCCCCTCATGTAACTTCACACAGGGTAAAACATGACCTTATTTTTTGCTAGAGTTATTCTGTGATCTGCTGAAGTAGTCCTCCCATTGTGTTGTGGGTCTTTTAACCTTATTTGCTTTTTATATTCTGCAACTGCTGAAGGCTAATACATTTGCAGCACAGCGTGTTCCTGTCTTCAGCCAGCTGTCTATTCCGCACGGAGACATCCGTTGTCCAGTGTGTTTTAAATTCTTATCCCATAAAAATTAAATTTAGAAATTGCCTACCAAAACCTAATCAAACCAGTCTTGACACTGTTTCTTTCAAAGATCATTTTAAAAATGGGAAAATCAGGGTTGTCTGATGTGCTGCCTCACTGTGAGACTTGGATGTTGACCTGTATCTGGTCTCATCCTTTTTTTTTTTCCTCCTAGCCATGAGCCTTTTAAGCAGCAAATTTTTATTGTGCCCAACTTCCACTTGTTACAAAATAATACGGACATTTCATTGACTGTATGGTATTCTTGTACTAACAGGGTCCTGCTCATAGCTACTCTCGATTTATATTTTATGTGACTGAGGGGAAAATTTGTATTATTTTGTTGACAAAGAGCAAAAGCTTTTTGTGTTCTGGTCAGTAGGTGATATGATGGGGGCTGGTCAGGGTGAATGCCTCGTTGGTTATTGCTAAGAAATTGCCACTGAAGTCTCCTCAGAAGGTAAAATTCGTCATCTAAGGCAGTAAATATGTGCTGAATTTAATAACATTCAGCATGTGGTTTGGATATCATTGGTATTTGTTTTTCTAGTTTTGAATGGGCTGACTGAGTTCATTAAAACTTTCGTTGCTTTCTCCTGGGGTGGAGAAATAAGAGTTACAAGAGAAAAATATAATAATGTTTTTAGATTTCATTGAAAGCCTTGTGACTTGTGCCTGTCACTAGTGATCTGCTGTCTGTTTTTCTTTATTGTATTGTGGTGTCCTCGGTAGTTACGACTATAACTATTTAACTGGGAAAAAAGTATCAACAGTTTATCTCTAAAAAAGAAATCTTTTGATTTCTAGCACAAAATCTGTTTGTAAGCCAGCAGATCAGAACTGCAGCAAAATAGATCTGACGGAGTGCCTCTGTAAACACAAGGTCATATCTTCCAGCAAAACACAGGTGACATATTTGCAGCTAGACTTGGTATTTTTTTATGCAAACCTCTTTTCAACTGCTGTTGGAAAAAACCACTTAGCAATAGTACAGACCATGGTAGAAAATACAGGAACCGTGATTTAAAAAACAAAACCCTGCAATTCCCTGGCCTCCCACATGCTGCTACTTCAGAGGATTTATTTTTCATGTTCGGTTTGAGTAAAAATAAACATGGGAAAGGAGAACTTTCCTGTAAAGGGGAAGGGGAGAGATTCTGACAAAAGGCAGGCTATTTGTTTTCATCCTGAAATACTTTACCCGGGAAATAAGTTTTATATGGTTTACACCAAAAAGTATGTTTTGTTATATGTTGTTATATTTTGTTACTCATTTGCTATCCCCTTTGCACATCTTTGTGCTAGTTTTATGGATGACTGTGGTAATTTTTGCAGATATTTATATATATCTGTTTGGAAAAAGAATTGCAACAATATAGAAAGGAAGCTTAAGATTTAGCAAACTTTAAGGTTAAACTGGTTTGTGGACATGTCTGAAAGCAGTACATTAAACTGATACTTAGGCAACAAATCATGTTTGAAATGGAGTTAAAGCTTAAAGTGATATTTGATGAATGGGGTAGACTCAACTGTAATGTTAATTTTTACAGAGCAGGCTTTATCAAAGCATGTTAAAAGGAAGAGCCAGACAGTTCTATCTATGAACTAAATTATCTTCCTGTGAAATTTGTTGAGCAACAACTGTCAGAGCAATTGTCAGTATAATTTTGGCACACTTTTTGAAAAAGCCTTAAGATTTATCATGTAGGGGTGGTTTTGGGGGAAGAATTTTTTTTAAAGTTTTTTTTAATATATAAACTGAAGGAAAACGGGAATTAGACTTGCAGTGCAGGAGCTGATCAGCCTACATAGCTGTTGCCTACTAGAACCAATCTAAATATTGAAAATGGTGGGTTTCACTGTTCATATTGAATAATGGTCGTATGAGTAGCTCAGTACAGGAGCCCTTCATGTTTGTGTAAAATATATAATAGTTTTATAAATGACTCTTCAAAGCAGCAGGTAAACAGCGTTTCATTTTAAGAGGGTAATGCACATAGTAAGCAAGCACGAGAAGGAATGTATGATTCTTCTGTATTTGTCCTGTCAGGGACTTGACAAATGTAATTTTTGTATATGGTGAAATTGCTAGCTATGAAATTAGAACTGCTTTCTAATTTTAAGTGAAAGTTCATAAGCTGTCACAGATTTGAATGCCTTATTTAATCTTGAAAATCAAAGAAAAATATTTCTGCTATAAAATGACTTAAATGAATCCAGGGACTGTGCAGAAATTGGATTTTGTTGTTGTTGTTTGCTATGGTTATTCAGGATATATGAAGGATTTGTGTGTTGAATGTTTCATTTACTGTACAGGTTCTGTATTTCTTATTGTGCCTTTGTTTAGTAACTGCTGTTTCTGTGTGATTGATTATTGCAGAATTGTAACACTTTTCATGTTCAAAGTATTTTATATGTTTTGAGCAGCATTCTTAAAAGTGGCTATTGATTTTTGAGATCTCAGTTCTTATTTTATGAAATACAATGCCCTATATTTGCCTCTTGAGTGTCTCAAGTCACCCTTCAGCTTTGAAAATCTTGCCTACTCTCCGTTTGCATGCGTCTGAGAGGGAGATGATACTACAGATAAGGATAAATAATTGCTGGAGCCCATGGAGGAAAGATGGTAGTTCTGAAATTAAAACTGTGTAGTTGGAACTTCAAACACATCTTCATTCTCCCTTGTTTAGGGCAATGGGCTGCTTTGGGAATCACAGCAAAAGACCAAACACTTTGGACTACAGATACTGTCAAGCCTCAACTTGTGTTAGACCTCTTGGAGATTATCATAATGCATTTTTTTTTAAGGAAAAAATTTAGAGAGCACTGAATGGCCTTGCAAAGTAGTTTGGGAGTCACTAGTGGTAGCCGTTTCTTTGAGATTGCGGCTTGCTGCTTAGAATCTGAATGTTAACCAAATTGATTTCTTTATTAGGGTTGAAGACACATTTATTGTAAAGTCTGTTTTCTGCCAAAAAGCATCTGAGCAAAAGTATCACTGGATCTGTTCATTATTGTTAATTTTCATAATTTGTGTGTCTGAGTATGAAAGGGAGCATTCTGAAACAAAGCAACGAATGAGGAATCTTTTACAGGCATTTAGTTAATTAAATACATTGAATGCAATAGTGTAAGAATTTTAATAATCCTGTAGAAAAAATGCAAAGCTTGGAATTCTGTTGAAGACAATTAAAGAGCAGCTGTTATAAAGCATTAGGTTTGTTTTGTCATGTGAAGTCCAAAATGGATTATGCTTTGTAAATACTGTGGTTTGGATTGTAGGGGAGGATAAGAAATCTGCTTCCTCAGTTGATGCAAAGTTGGGCTATTCTAAAATTAAGCACTGTACCTACATCTCTCTTAATATTCTTTGCTATTAATGGAAAGTGCCTGCTCAGCTCACTTTTCCTTTCTGATTTTGTTGCTGTTACAAGACCTGTACATTGGGCATCAGCCACCTGAAGGGAGAAACTGGGACAGGGACATATGTTACCAGTGGACGAGGCCAGTTTAGCTTCCTTGTTGTTTTTGCAGATAAATGAAGAGAAGATAGATGTTGTGTGGGGTTTTTGTTTGGTTTTGGTTTGCTTCATGATTTCTCAGACCTTGTTTCCTAGAGTGTTTTCATAAGTACTGTACTCTGGTTATAGGTCTTTTAGGAAGTTGCACCATGATTTTTTATCAGATATAACTATATTTAGTAAGCAGGAAGAAGAAGTTGCATGAATAGTACATGACTTGTAATACTGTTTTATTTCTTTACTGCAGTGATATTTAAAAGAGGAGGAACTAATTGCATGACACTATGTCAACCTCAGGGTGTTTCAGCTGATACACTTTATTTCTTAAAGCAGTGTTTAAAATGGCTGTGAGAGGCTGTTTCTTCCTCCACGCTAACCTTTGATATGACAAATTCAGTTTGACTGCTGCCCAGTTATGTGACTGGAGGAATTATTGGCTGACTGTTTTGAGTACAAATTTACACAGACTTCTGAAAATGTGCATGGAGTGTGAATAGATCATCTTACCTGACAAAGGGAAAAGTATTCCATGTATACTCAGAAAAAACCTGAAGCAAGAAAATCCATTTCCTCAAAACACCTTTAATCAAAATGTATCTTGGCAGCAGCATAATAGCAGGATTTTGGGCTATATGCCAGGCAGTGTGGTGTTCTGTTTGTGTGGCCACGGTCGGGCAGTTGTCTCCCTAGGATAAAGGCTTCCTGAGACCAAGTTTTCTTCTGTTTATTAGTTCTATTAACTAGTACGTGGTGTCCAAAGCCCTTTGGAGGGAACTACTACTTTCCTTAGCGGTGTTCAGTGTGGTTTTTGAAAGGCACAGGCTCAAATTGAGACTTCCTTCTTTCAAACCACTCTCACTGAAAACTGCTCAAATAGTGGAAGTTCTTTTAGCAAATATAATCTTCCCCCCCGCTTTTTTTTTTCCTTGTAAAAGCTGTGAACGATGAATAAGATGCACTGGGAGATCAGGTTAAAGTAGACTAGCTTTATGCAAATCCTAAGCAAAAATTGCTTGTCGGATGATTTGTAATTACCGGTTCATGTTTTGCAAAGCTTGAAGGAACAGCTGATTTGTTGTGTGCTGGTCTCAGGTCACTAATCCTGGCTGAAAGATCTGCGGATTTCTGCTGTCTCACTTGGTGCTCCAGAGTGCATGGGGAGGGCGTCCATGCGTCCCACCATAAGTTCAGCTTTTTTAGTAGTGCTATTGAAGAAACAAGAGTCTGCAGCAGAGAGTGTATATTGTATCAACAAGTTGAGTGAGAAAGCATTTTTTCTTTTTTTATTCTTGTAGGTGTTGGGAGGGCAGTCACTTCCTTTGCACGGCTCTTTCGTGGTGCTACTTCTCATTTGCTTACTCTGCTTGTTTTCTCCAGTTGCCTAATTCGTTGTTCATGCTAATAAAGCTTCCTCAGCAGCAATACAAAACTCTTCTTCCACACCGTACCCTTTTGTTATACCACCAGGCTGTTGGCATGACTATGCAATTGCTTTAGAGAACCGATACATTAAAAAAATAAAAAACAACTGGGAAAACGGTGGGGTTTCAGTTGGATCAGCTTTCCAGTCTGCTTTACTGTGTGGCTGCATGGGCAGTTTTCCCAGCACAACAGCGGAGATGGAGACAAAATGTAGGCAGGGGTTATTTGGAGGAGAGGTGGCTGTGGAAGGCTGTTTCTTTCATGAAAGTAATAGCATAAAATCACAGCAAAAAAAAAAAATCTTCTCTGTTCCCTGGGATTTGTTTTCTATGCTCTTTTAAAGGAGCCTAATTATCACACAGAGGATGTCTTTGTCTAACTTCAGAATGCTAACAAAATCACTGCTGAAGAGGTTTACTAAAAATGACTTCGACTTTGGTTAGAGTTGTTACAAATTTATAAAAAAGGAAAACTATTAATCACTTTTTTTTTCTGCAAAATGTTATTTTGGTTGTGCTTTATAAATCGGCTTGACTCACGCATGTGTGTTGTATGTAAATGGCATTCATTTAGATGGTTTTCACAAACAAACGTGTCAAGTTTATCTGGGTACAAAATTTCTGTGGAGGAGGTGTGGATCAAAGATTAAATGAGAGAGGTATTCTAGGTGTAGATAATACCTGGTTTATGTTGATAAATCAGCTAAATGGCTGAACTTTAGCCAATAAATCTAGATTTAATTTGCAGCATGAAGGGGAAAAAATCAAACATATATATATTTTTTTTTTTAGTCTCTTAATCTTATGGTTAAGCTTTATTTTATTTACAGTTGATTCATGTAATACACCTGATTAAGAAGCCTTAAATATCAGGTTTTGTAATAAACTCAGCTTTATTTGTCACACTTAAATAGAAATTCACTAGGTAACTGCAGGAAGAGTAACTTTTGTTGAAAGATCTTGGTGACAACTGTATATTTTTGCAAGACTCAAAATTTAACACGGGGATTCTCTGCTCATGCGATTTAGCTGCAGAAATCCTTTGACACAAGGGCATGTTACCCTGGTTTTGCATCTGAGTTTGATAATGATATCAGGAAGAGAAAGAACTGTCTAAGAAGTGAAATTGGGAAACAGTGTGCTTTCTGCACCTCTTTGCTGGCTTGTATATATGTACTATGCAAAATCCCTTTGCTGGGCAGAAATTTAGACTACAAATCAGTTTTCTTTCAGGAGCAGGATCTGTGACCAGGCATGTAGTTACAGAAAAGTTAAAGGCTTGAACAATTAAGTTCAACGTCTGTGCGGAATTTTAGTTGGAAGATATGTGTAATTAAAATTGCTCTGGAAGGTCTTGGTTGCAGTTGCAGTCTCACCAGCCAATTATATGATGACAGGTTTGTTGGGTAATTTCAAATGATCTTTCATAGTTACAGAAATGAAACTTAGGAAACCTGGGTTCTGTTCCCAGCTCTGACACTTATATCCTGCTGTGACTACGGTTGGATCACTAAGGTTGTCACCCAAGAGGTGGTTGTCCCCAGCCTGCCTTGCTTGGGTGTGTCCATCTCCATAAATCTGGTGATTGTGCAGCTTCTGCCCTTTCTCTGTGATATATTTCAACAAAACAGAGCACAACTGCAGCTGTAAACTCCTGTGGCCTGAGATTCTGATTTGGAAAATAGATTCCTTGCTTTTAATCAGTTGAGTCTGCCTCAGCGGAGGTGTTATCCTGTAGAAGTCTTTGTGCAGTTAGGCTGGAGTTGTATGGTTGTCTCTGCTCTTCATGATAAAAATGTCATTAAACTCATCCAGCTTTCAGGTGCTTGGATAGTGGCCTAAAAGGGGCATATAAATACTTGGGAAAAAAATTCAATGATACTGTAGTCATTCTGAATTTTTTCATTTATCTTTTAATAATTTTCAGCGAGTGGCACGGAGATCAGCATTTATCACCATGGCAAGATTGCCAGTCACTTTCTTTGCTTTTTCTGTTTTTTCCCTGCTTTACATGTTTCATTTAGAGTGGAATTTTTTCAGGCTGTAGAGTATGACTTTCCAAAGTGAGGATGTCTGGCATTTTGTGAGTGCCAGACATTTTCTGAGATAGAAAAGAGTTGTATACATAGTCTTACTAATTAAGCAGATATTTTTCCTGCTTGCAGAAACACTTTTATTGTGGCGTCTTCTGGATTGATATAGAAATAATGTGTCACTAATGTCAGATATCCAGAATGCTTCAGCTACAAAAATTGTGCTCTTTTAAAATTTTGTACCTGTTAAATGCTGATACATTTTCTTCATCTTAACTTTCATGCTTGTGTTTCTCAAATTGTGAACAGTTCCTTTCTTTTTGCTTTTGGCATCCTATATATTGTTTCCAGTCCTTCCTCCTGTCTAGTTTTTGTCTCTCTGCTCCACTCTTACCTTTAAACGAGCTTTCACACTGGAGCATGTCACTGGACCAGCCTTCCACTGCTTGTCATCTAAAGTTTATTCACCTTCAAATCTCTTTGAAGTCTCTTTGCATAATCCCCTTTCCTTTCATTCTTCTGGACCCCTTTCCTTCTGAAGCCGAATGTTTCTGTAGCGGTGATGCCCAATACGAGAATTTCTATGTTTGAGAGGATTTTTTAATGTTCCTTTACTTTACAATGACACCATCCTGAATGTGAATGTACCTAATGCCCTGTGTTAAAAGAACCTTATCAATTAAATAAAATTCTTGGTTGGTTATACCAGCCATTATTTACATAGCTCATGTGCTTGCTGTTACTTACCCTCTGTACTTAACTGGTACAGGAGTATCTTCTGTTGGAGTTCTGTGAAGTGTCAGTTTTTATTTGATATGAATCAGGGTCTGAGCCTGGTTTCACAAGCGGAGCAAATGGTTTTCTCACCTCCAGTAGTGGAATTGGTAATGTCCTGTCTACCTGTTTCATCAGTTGTCCTTTCACTTGGCATCAAAGAACAAGGAGACTTTGTGTTTACAGCGCAAAGTCGGTTCCAAGGTTAGGAATGTCTGACACTCGTGCTGAAATTCACCATTTCCCTGGCAATCATTGATTCCCTGTCTAACAACAGTTCCAAATTTAATTTCACTATTGTGTTGCATGTCTTAAAGCTTTTTCTTATTTATTCTAGTAATCTTCTTGGCCTGTTATCTGAAATATTATTGTTTTACTGTCTTGCTTGTTGTACTTCGCCATTACCTGCTTCTCCAGGTCAGAACATTAGAACTAGGAAGGGCTCTGGTGAGTCATGTAGCCTCAGGAAAGGCTCAATTAAAGACAGACTAGAATGACCTAGATATAAGCCCTTGTGTTACAGAGACATCACAACCTTCCCATGTGACTTATTGTGATTTTTAATTATTCCTTTCCATAAGAAAGGAATTTTTGTTTGTTTTTCCAATATCCAAACTAAGTTTTCCTATTCACAGTTTAAGCCTGCTTCTGTTCTTCTTCATCTGTCAGATTACCCCTTTTCTTGGTGGAACAGTCTTTTATATATTGGAATATGTGCTACTGTATCCCAAGTTTCCCCTAGGCTAAATGACCCTAATTTGTTTGCTCTTTGCTCTTTAGATTGTTTAGCCTTGCATTATATGTCATGTTTTCAGGATCTCTGTGGCTCCCGTTCCACTCCTCTGGATGTCATCCATTTGGTTCACAGTGGTTCAGCTGTGGCTCCCACTCTTCCTCCAGCCTCCTTGGTACCGAAGGCCTTTTTTTAAATGGGCTGACATCACTGACACACATTCAGCCTGCGATCAGCCATAGCTTTTGATCTTTTTCTACAGAACTCCTATATAGGCTTTTATTCTCATTTTGTACAGGCAGTTAGTTGTGTATAACTGCTGTATCTTTCAGTCTTCAGTGCATCTGGTTGGTCAAGATGATTTTGAATTTTTTCTTGTTGTTTAGTCTTCTTGCAGTCCTAAGGTGATGTCACCTGCAAATTTAACACCTGTATTCCCCTCCTTCTCACAGAGCAGTTGATGAAAATGCTGAACATTAGACCTGAAACAGGGCTTTGGTTCCAAGGGACCTCACTCAGATCTTCTGTTTTGGCAGGAAACAATTGATAAGTATTTCTGAGTATCCCTTTTTTTGTGATGAGTTTGCTTCCAGTGTTGCTACCAGTCGTATGAATTTGCGGTAATGGCAGGAAATCTTAAGGGTCGAATTTTAGGCTAGACAAAAGGTTTGTTCTTGGAGGCAGAACGTGTTTGGAAAAATACTGTTGTCTGGTCAGATGCATATGTTTTTGTTTTTAAGATGGTGAGAGTCTTTTCAAAACCAATTGTCACAGCATACTGGTATGGTTTGTTTGTTTGTTTTGACCTTTTACTTTTCTCACAATCTGTTTTATTAGGGCTATCATGAGTGTGAGTGTGGGATTTTGTAAATTGTATATGTTTTCATCTCTGTTTCTTTTAAGTTTAACAGGGCTCCAAGTCTGCATGATAGCAAATATGCTCTATCCTTTTTGCTTTTTGAGACTTAGGACGTTTTCTTTCATTTTCCAGAATGAGTACACAACCTTGAATTTGAGATTCCATCCCCGTCCTGCCCACCGTAATTTTGGTAGATTCTGTGGACACAGCAGGCTTTAATTTACAGATTAGTTTTGTTTCCCATTCAAAAGCCGCTGTTCTAAAACTGATGCTTGATATGTGCATGTCATTTATCAGCACAAAGATAATAATTTTACAAAATTTCAGTTAATAAAATAGTTTTTCTTGATCATATTTTATTTTGTTTTTAGGGTTTTGACCCGCCGCATCAAAGCGATACAAGAACTATTTATATAGCAAATCGTTTTCCCCAGCATGGCCATTATGTTCCTCAGAAGTTTGCGGACAACAGAATCATATCATCCAAGGTAAGAAATCAATTCGTCATGGGAAAACCACTTGATATGCCAGTTAAGAAGTTGGGTAGCAAATCTGCATGTGTGTATTATGTCCAATTGTGCATATAAAAAATTCAAAATGAAACAAGCTCTAAATTGTTTTGAGGAAAAAGCTAGGTTGCTTCCTGTGTAGTTTTTTTCCTGCTCTCACCCCCCTTTCCTTAGAACCTAAGTACAGAACAATTAAGTGTGTTGGTCAGAAATAGGTTTTAAATGAATGTTGTTTGTGTCTAGATGCGATGCACAGAACAGTTTAAAAGGAAGGATGAAGCTGGTTGTGAGGATTTATAAAAGAGCCAAATTGTAAACTAGTACTCTGCAAAAAATAAATCAGCAATGGGCTGCAATTGCGGATTTCCTCCTAGTGTGACCTTGGATTGGAATCAGTAGAACTGCTGGTGGGGATGTGTCTTGTTGCTGTAGTGTAGGAGAGAAAGTTACAGCTGCAAGAATTAATTTCTTCTCTGCTGGCCAGGATGCAGGCAGCTAAATGACTCCCGCTGCTCCCATCCAGTTGGTGGGAGAACATTGAAAACTTTGACTGTAACGGCAATGCAGTTGCTAGCTCCGCTTCCCTGCTAGTTGTAGTTAAAAAAAAAAAAAAAAAAAGGATACAGCAGTCCTGTGTGGGAGTTGGGCAAGACCAGAAGAAGGTTTGCAAGAGAGGAGATGGAAAATGGATATATTTAGTTTAAGAGAAATTAATGGGAGTGGAACTAAATTTCACTGAAAAAATGTTCAGTGTGTCATAACTGTTCTCTCTCTCCCTTTTTCCCTTCAGTATACAGTGTGGAATTTTGTTCCAAAAAACTTATTTGAGCAGTTCAGAAGAGTAGCCAACTTTTATTTTCTGATTATATTTTTGGTTCAGGTAAGTTGAATAATACTCATGAAATTGCAATTTCTGTTGTAAATTTTGCCACTGATTTTTGTTCTTTGGATTTAACTTCTTCCATATTATTTCTATAAAAACAACACATTTCCGTCTTCTCTGGGAAAATAACATACCATCACAAAGAATTATGTCCAAATTTAAGTACTGTCCTTAGGTTTTATCTTCATGAATGCTAATATATTTAATGTTTAGTTTCGAAGTCTGTTGCACTACCAGCACAGAGGCTTAATTGTCTGCATCAAAATACAATTTTAAATCTGTTAAGTTAGTAATAAAATTCCAAAGATGCTTTTTAATTTTTGTGGCCATTGGTGGTATTTGAATAAACAAGGAGTTCTACTCTGTGTGTTTTTAAGTGCTTCTTGGACATTAGATTGCAGAAATGCAGCCATTCAGGTTCACTTGCATCAAATTGGGCAGTATGCTTGCTCGTGAGCTGAGCATGGATTATTGTATATTCTCATTGTAGGTGGAATCTTGCTTTTGTAAGTCAACACACTATTGTCACACAGTTCTAAGATACTCAAGTTCAGTTTGTTCAGATAAAATGAAGGATTGACAGTTTGTCAGTTTTGAAGACGTGAGTTAATGTTGAAACAGTATAGTTCAGAAATATTACTGTGTTTTTTGTAGCAGAGTGTATTTCTTGTAATTAAGAACATCCACAACTATATTAAAAGTGACAGTCTGTAAATTCTCTGTGATCTCTGCCTCTCCAACTCTGTAATTGTACGTGAATTCTTTTGAGCTATTGCAGGCTTTGTAAGTGAAGGATAAGTGAGAGAAGGGCTGTAAGATAATAACTTTTGAAAGACCAATTAGCATCTGACACAGAATTTTGGGGTGCAGAACCTTTTCTTTCATTATAAAATAGAATGCTTTGAACATGTACAGCCCATGTACAGCGACAGTGATTTGCCCACGTACAGTGATTAACCAACATTTACAGTACATATCTGAAGAAGGTGCAACCTCATTTGACCAAAAAAAGGAATAGTGAAGAGTTCATAAGATTTGTCTGTGGTTGTGCATTATGTCAATAGCATGGCCAGTTCTGCAATTTTTAATCCATTGCCTCCTATGGCTCTTGCTCGTGTTCTTTCACGTTTAGAAAAAATGAGCTTTCTAATAAGCTGAGAATTCCTGTGTTTGGAGTTCCTAAAGTCGTATAGTTCTAGGTTAGCCTGGCAGAATGCATTGCCCATCCCATCTTCCTAGTTAAAAATACTGACTTTGTCATTCCTATTATGGTGTTTTGTTTCGTTTAACATATTGAAGCATGCAGAAGATAGGGGCATGCTGGAGATGGACCATAAATGTTACTTACAGTAAACACAGACGTTGTTGAGGGGTTTTTTAAGCTTTTATTTTTTATAATGTAAATTTACCTCTTTAGTTCAATTTTGAGTCAAATTCCTTTCAAATTGTTTGACTTCAGTAATGTCTAAATGTGACATCCATGAACAAATAGGATCTAAAGGTGGAACTTCAGAGCGTAATCCTGTTCTTCTCTCAGTTCATAACTCAAGTGGATGCCCCAATTTGTGTCCGAAATGTCTTGTCTATATCCGTATTCTTAGAAACCAAACAGGAGAAAAGCTGCTGTCATTTTTGTTCATTTGTTAGAATGGCATTCTGTTTCTATTCAAATTCCATTTGGAAGTTCGTTAATATTGAATGTTTTTTGTTTTTATAAGGCAAAGATGCCTTTAAAAGTTGATTGCCATGGTATCTTCCCTGTGTATGAATTTCATGTGACCAAGATGCAGCGTCTGTCATTACCACCTTCTTCCACTGGGGATGACAGAGTTGGGGCAGGTTCTCATTGTGTGATTTGAACATGCAGCACAATCCAGTCCACATTATTCACCTCATGTATGCATGCCAGAGACATGGGGACAGGCTGCATTTCGGTCACATGAGGCTCCACACCGGTTGTGTGAAGGATGTGTGTCCAGTTATGCAGCAGGCGAAGGGCCATGGTGTTCTGGTGAAAGAGGCAAAAGGACCAGGCTGCTGGGACAACTCCAGCACAGAACTTGCTCCGTTTTCACGTAGGAGCCTCTCTTGAGAAAGTCACAGTTAACATTATCCAGCCAGAAATCAGATGCTTTGGGTGTGAGTTTTCTTGGACAATATGCATGCCACCAACCTGAAATTGCAATGCGACAATTGAAGAACAGGCCATATTGCAAGCTAGACTGGATTTTTGTCATGTTCTGTAAATCATGTTTCAGTGAAAAAAAAAAAAAAAAATAGGTCATGCATGTGTTGTAAGGTGGCATAATCTGTTTTCCATATGAGTTTCTCGGCTCTTAACAGAGGAAACTTCATGTATGATTTTTTTTTTTCTTCTTTAATGATTCCCAAAGCAATGCCATAAATCTCAGGTAAAGTGGATCGAATCAGTGTTCGTGGTTTTGAATAGTTCTTGTGTATATTTTCTTTACTGCACTTGACCATGTTGTTTGTTTCCTGCAGCAAAGGAGAACCACTAACATTCCCTCCACATAGAGAATTATAGTGTATACACTGCACTTTGGCATGCCAGCAATGACCGCACAAACTGTAACAACTGCATGTTAACTTGGGGGAACCAGAAAGGAGCAGTATAGAAAAAGAGTGTTCTCTAATATCTGAACAGTTAGAAGTTTCTTTTTTTAACTTTATTTTCGCTTCTGAAGTGGATGTTGTTATACTCTACGTTGCTGTTAAGCAGTTAACTATAGAGTATTGAAACAGCTTCCTGAAATGTAGATTTCCTTCCTTTGGAATTTACTTTTGCATTAATCATTGTAGGATAAAAACATATCTTCCCTTTAGTAAGGACTCTTAAAATTGGCACATGTATTATGAATGTGATTAAGTCTGTTCTGTGCCCTAGAACCTTTGTTTGCATTGTTACTCACATGTATTATTTAGGTGTCAGAAGTTGAGTTTTGCTCCAGAGCTACTGCAGATAGTGTTGTAAAAATACTCACAGGTTATAATGAGGAGTTCATCGGTTTGTTTGGAAAGTACAATTGTAAAAATAAAATTTGGGCTAATTTTCGTATTTTCTTCTCTTTTAGCTCATGATAGATACCCCTACCAGTCCTATTACCAGTGGATTGCCATTATTCTTTGTCATAACTGTGACAGCCATAAAACAGGTAAAGGGGAAAAATCTTGTAGCATGAAATCTTTCTAAGGTAAAGTTACTTAACAAACTCTGACTAAGATAATGTTTAGATACTAAAAGTAAATAAAAAAGGCATCACTTTTAGAAAGGATTTTGTATTTAACGTTTCCTGTTAGACGCTTGAACTTGAGCATTTTGGTTAGTTGTCAAGTGCTCAGTGACTCACTGCAGTCCCCTTAAATGGCCAGTGAATGACTGTCAGACAGCATTTTTGTCTAAATGTTACATGTCACTTGTTATAAGACATTTTCTGAAAGCTCCTCACTTATTCCTTTGGCACACCTCGCTGCATATTAAAACCAATCCTCCTGCATGACACACTGAGAAAGGAGCTTGGGTAGGTGAGCCAATGGTGCAATCCATGTTTGTCAGTAGTTAAAAGGCAAATTTTGCCCCAAGGATTGTGTTTCATGGTGTAAAATATATGTATTATAATAATTGTAATCCCGTAGCAGGTAAAAGGTCCCGTTTAGAAAGCTTCTGGTTTTCTTTTTCCTTGGTTGCATAAAACATTTTGGAGTGATTTATAGCACTTGAAATAAGAAAGATCTTCTAAGTATGAGTTTAATAGAAATCTTGTTCAAGCACCATACCATGTCTTACTAGGACCTAAAGCCCCTGGAAGGAGAAAGTTTAAAATAAATAAATAAATAAATATATAAAATTAAAAATCATCTGTTTTCTTTAAACCGTGAAAGCGAGAGGAGAAAGAAACAAGCACATAAATAAAGAGGTGATGTGGATAGAAACGATAATCTCTTCTGCAGGGAGGTAATTTTTGGGAACTATTCCCTTCAAAGGGTTTGACAATGCTGTCTGGGAAAGAGATGCAGTCATAGCAACTGGAAAGGAAGCAGGAGACTTGTGGAGCTACAACTGGAATTTCAATTTGCCTCCAGTGCCAATGAGACCCAAAGCCACCGTGAAATAGGGCATAAGTAAAAACAGCTCTAGCTTTCAAGCAGATAGTATGGTCTTGGAGGCAG
This sequence comes from Caloenas nicobarica, assembly GCF_036013445.1. NCBI lineage: Eukaryota > Metazoa > Chordata > Aves > Columbiformes > Columbidae > Caloenas > Caloenas nicobarica. Next base: position 20,294,181 of record NC_088252.1, read on the forward strand.
AGAGGATCTTAATGCTGGAGTAGTATTTAAACTAAAATTTCATCTTGTTGCTATGCAATTTGTTTATTTTAGAGTGCCTTAATCCTATTTAATTGCAGTTGTTATCATTACCCCCAAAAAATCCCATGTTCAAGAGCTATAGTCATAAGCAGGCAATGGAAAATATCCCTTAAAGCTCTGGGAACTGAAAAAGGTTGTGCAACTTAGTTATAAATATTAGATTTTTTTTTTTCCCCTAGAAAGAAGTTGGACTCGTATAAGTCTAAAATAGTGCAAAATAATCTGTTACCACCTTGTTTCCAGATGCCCAGTCTCATGTTGGGAAATTTAAGTATCTTACCATCAGTTGCAAAGAGACGAGACTCTGGCATTCCTTCCAGAAGTTTCAAATCATTCATGACAGGTTTTCTGCTTGTCTCAGTATCTCTGCAAGGACTACTGGAACCACCTGAACTGATCTAATGGACTCTCATGTTTATCCTACCTGCTGCAAAGTAGGCAAACAGCATTCACAAGCTGTTATCTTGGAAGGACAATTTGGTGTTCTATTTCCAACAGGCTGCCCTTGGGCAGGGAAGAAAGATAAATCTTCTGCTGGAACACAGAGGGGAAAATACCCAGGATGGTCTCAAAACCAGCTCCCATTTTCTCTCAAACCAGAAGTGGAATAGAAAGCAGATTTTAGGGGAAGAAACTCCTTTTGAAAGCTGTGGGGCACTGGTTCTGTACGAAGTTGCATCAAGTTAAATGTTGAACCTATAGTTTAGCAGTCTCTGGAAAGGTGAAGGGGAAAAATAGAAGCATTAAGCATGTGCAGGTTTGAGAAGCTTAGCAGTGGGTGGAAAAACTCTCCCCTGCTTCTGGAAAGCCAGTTAATGTGGCACCTCTGGCAAACCTCAAAACTCAGCCTTGTTTTATTCTCAGGCAAGAAGACAGAACTTTTTCTTCTTAGAAGTATAATTGCACCTAGGTCAGAAGAAGGACATACAAGACTGCAAAATGGTGCAACTCATGCTGTGTCATTTGGTCTGTCTTGTTAGCCAGAGCGCTTTCCCCCTTATGCCTGTGAAAATGCGTATACAGTCCTCAGAGGAGTCCAAAATCAGAATATAAAATATAAATAAAACCTAAACGTAGAAAAACACAAAATAAACAAAATGACAGTATTCCCTAAGAAACTTTATGGAACTTAGTCCATTTCAGTAAGGTCCTAGGTATTTAGCAAACAAGCTGATTGGACACAGATGTTTTCATGACTGTCAGGTAAATTAGAAAGAACTGCTTTGCAGGTTTTGTTTAAATATAGACCTAAACCAAGAATGGAAAAGCTGGTAATATCATATGCAGGCTTGTTTCAATTCTGTCATTTTCGCAAGTACATTGATGAAGTTTTTTAAGTAGGACTTAAAATCCTTCAATTAAATTTTGTTCTTAATCTTTAGTTTCTGTTCATGCAATTAAGCAACATTTCCTGTATTCCTATTGCATTCTTTTAAAAGCATTTTTGCAATATTTGCAAGTGAGGATAAGGAACTCTCTCAAAAACACTGCAGGAGGTAAATTTTGGGGGAATTTAAACCGACCACAGTAATTTGGCTCTTAAAAATTCCTTGGTGTGAGGTGTTGCCCTTGTGTTATAGGCAATAGGTGTCGGATGGGGAAAGCGCTGAAATCTGTACTTTCTGAAGAAAATAAATTTCAGTTCTTTGCCAAATGCCCATATTGCTCAGCCGTTCATGTTTATGAGACAAATGCCCCAAGGTTACTGGATGATAGTTAAATCCGGTTTTCTTCTGTCAGTCACCTTTAACAAGGAGCTGTAGGTATTGACACTTGCTTTTTCATATGGATTAGGAAGGACCTTAAGGAGTCTTACTTAGGGGTTTTAGGATTCCGATTTCCCACTATCTCTCTATGTGGCTGCTATTACTACGTACTTATTAATTATTTATTTTTAAGCACTTGGCATGTAAAGCTTCCCTCCACTTTTATTTTTGTTTTCTTTTGTTTTTTAAACCTAGGCAGTGCAGTTGTGCGGTCCTTACTCATTTGTGTTAGTAACAGTGGAAGTGCATGAAGGTAGACCTGCAAAACTATACTTTTAACATGCTAAATCCATCATATAACTTTCCTCCATACTCCAGCGAACTGCAGAATTCTCCAAACTGCCTCTGCGTTAGTGCTTTTTGTATTATGACATCCATAGATAATGTTTGTAGCATTCTGTGATGAGTTGGTATTTTGCCTGCTGCTTCAGAGGGCCACCTCCTTCTGTCTGCAAACTTCCAAGGAAGGGGTTTTTACTCTTTCTCATTTTTTATACCTACAGAAAAGCATTTTTGGAAATGTCTCTGTTATTGCAAATCAGTTGTAGGAGTCTTGCCAGGATGCAAGAGGCGGTTGAACTTTCTGCATAGACTGATCCAGTTCTTGTGTTTGCTCGTGGGGCTTCACAAACAGTGCCTAGACTTGGAAGCTATTCACAATCATGCTATTAAATTAAATAAGCAATCTAGTAATAGTTCAGCAAAATAGGAGGGGAATAATATACCTGAATTCACTCTCATGAATGTTTGCGCATGTTTGTGCATGGGATAAAGGGTACTTGAAGAGGTGCGGAATATCAGATAAAGCAACACTGCTTGATTTACCCATTAAAAATTCAGTCGCTGTGAACTGTTGTATTAGGACTCAAAAAGAACTAAAACTGTCAGTTGTATTCTCTTGCTATATGGAGTTGATGTGCAAACAGCATGTCACAAAAAATTAAGCAATCGTAAGATTTCAGGCATAGGCTATGGCAGTAACTATAAGAAGTCCTATATAGTAGGACATGAGGAAGTAATTTCAGTCTGTTACTTCTCTTAAACAAAAAACAAACCAAACCACCACCACCAAAAAACCTAGAATCCATAGGAGAGACTGCAAGTGGCTTCCCAGTAGCTTTGTGGTATATTAATCCATGTAGATTAAAGATTAAATGAGTGCTTGTTCATATCATCTGCAGAAAATGTCACTGCCTGTTTTAGCAGAACACAGAACTGCAAAGTTTCTTTGCCACTTTTGCTACTTTATTTGCTCTTACTTGTGTAAAGTGAGTTAAAATTAAGACATTTCCCAGGTTCTTAAGTAGCAGCTGTAGTAGAAACTCAAAAAGTTAGTAACTGTATTCACGGTATGCAACAAGTAATTTGAAGCACATTTGCTTAGAAGGTATTTGTTACACTTTATAGGTTGCTTGCTTAAAAAGTAAATTTGTATGTGTTTTCCACAGGGTTATGAAGACTGGCTACGACATAAAGCAGACAATGAAGTAAATAGTGCTCCAGTTTATGTTGTTCGAAGTGGTGGCCTTGTAAAAACCAGATCTAAAAACATTCGGGTATGTGCCTAAGGACTAATTGCAAATTGTGTTCCTATTGCATAGCTAAAGCTGTTGTTTCACTACTAATCATTGTGGCCTGTTTCATCATGATTCAGTAGCAATGTTAAAATGAATTTTCTTTTAAAACTCTTATTTGTACACTTCTCCTTTGTGTTCAATTCATTAGGTGGGGGACATTGTCAGAGTAGCCAAAGATGAGACTTTTCCTGTTGATCTGGTGCTTCTGTCATCTGATCGAGCCGACGGTTCATGCCATGTTACTACCGCAAGTTTGGATGGAGAGACCAATCTTAAGGTCTGGGTTACTGCTGTGAAATGGAACACAGTTAATTTGTGATCCCATTTGTGTTTCAGCCTGTTGGAATAGCCCCTGTGCCCGGTAGTCCTGTGTCATTAACTTAATGGACGTTGTTTTACAGACACATGTTGCAGTCCCAGAAACAGCAGTGTTACAGTCTGTTGCCAACCTGGACAAACTTGTAGCTGTTATAGAATGTCAGCAGCCAGAAGCAGATCTGTACAGGTATCACTTTATTAGTAAATATTTTGAAATTAAATCAAAATGAAGTGTTTAGTATTATGAATGTTACGGGTCTTGCTGGGATTAAAGTAGCTTCAGACATCTGCTTAAATTTTAGGTTTTAATAATTAGCATAAGTGTTTATACGTATGTACTTACTGAAAGTTGCAAGTGACAAGTTAAATTTGAGTATTTCAGTAGTAAATTGGAAATTTTAGGATAATATTTAGCTTTTGTATTTTAATCGTGACACGTACGTTTTTGTTCTAGTCAGTAGACTTGTTTCTAGATTTTAAAAAATAAATAGCCCGCGAGTCTGAGCAGGTTGGAGAAAGAGTTGTATAAGGTTCTGCCAGGAGATTTCAGTACTATATAGTAGATATTTTTAAATGGAATTAACCCAAGTGTAGCAAATTATTGTAAGCTTATGTTAATTCTGAGGATTTAAGTCTTTTACATTTTTGAGTCTTTATGTAGCTATTTTTAACACATGGCCATCTTTCATAGATTTGTTGGAAGAATAACTATAAGTCAACAAACAGAAGAAATCGTACGGTAAGTAAAAATTTATAAGATTAATGTTTAGAATTGGTGAAGGTGGTTAAAATCATGACCATCACAAAACAGAGTTACTGCTGCATACACAAAAGGGAGGAGTATTTTTACTGAGAGTACTAGTTGTAACTGCGTACTTCAAATGGAGATGACAAAAAATTAGTGAAAATAAGTTCATTACTGCCTAGTTTTTCAGATTTAATAGGACAGTTCTGGAAAGCTTGGCTGTTCTGAAGGGGGTAGTTTTTAGGCGCTGGTAATCAGATGGTAACTTTATTGCTATTTGGTTTTTAATATGTTTATTGATCCGATTAACAGTCTGTTTTAATAAAGCCTCTGCTACAAATTTGTAGCTTTTAGTATATATTTCAATCTACTGTACTACCTTGACTGTAAAGATAAGTGCTTCCATCTGTTATAGTCAAAACATAATTGTGTGCACATAAAGGTATGTGTACATAACCATGTGCTTACAGCCTTTCCCTGTGCATTTGTAGCAAGTAGCATACACCTAAACACATATGAAAATATCAAAATAAAGATGAGAAGCCACGTGCAGACCTACATGTGGACTTCCTCAAAATGTTAAGTTCTGTGTTATGATGTATGAATGTGTCACAGAAACAGGTATATCTGTTATTATTCTTTCACTCTCATTATGTCCAAAATGTTATCCTTTACATATTTTTCATGAAATTTCTATCTGAATCAAATATTAGAGCAGTATTGTTTTCCATGTTGTGTGTGCTTTCAGTCTGAAGAGCTGAAAGTCTTTCAGAGAGCCTCCTATGAGGCTGGAAATGTGTCAGTTTTCGATACAAGTAACATATAGAGTTCGGAGTGAATCAGTGATTTCTCGTTTTCAAAGAAATATGGGACTGTAGAAGGCAGATCACTTGTCCCCAGGTCCAATGCCTTAGCCACCTCCCCAAAACCCACCCCTAACCCTCCCAAAAACCCACTGAAGCTGTTTTCTATAGTCACTTTATGTGCTACTTCACTTAGAGGTTTTCAGAATTCATTACTGCCAAACTTGATGGGTTCAGCTTTGGGATAATCTATCAAAATAATTTAGTTTACAACATATAACAGAGCCAGTTTAAAGGGAGAGTGAAAAACAATTGCGAGTTCTGACTACCAGTGGAGCTCTATCTTCTGACTGTCAAAGATAAACTTCTCTAGTCTGTGTTGCACTGATTCAGGTTTTGTATTTTTTGCTTGTCAGACTGGTTTTACAAACGGCAAAAAACACTTGAATCCAGAAATATACATTAGATTTCCTGTAAGAAAAGGTTAAATACTTGAGCATTTAGTCCCTTTTAGTTCCATTTCTCAGTTAGTCTAGCCTAAAATATTAAGATATGTATGTGTAATTTAAAGAACCTACTGTAATCCATGTGTACAATTGGTGCACACGGTATTTGTGATGGTAACTGTCACATTTGCAGTAACATTTAAGTTAAACATTTTTCTGTGGGAGGTGGGGTGTAGGTTTGAGGGGGTTTTTTTGAGTAACTCCAGGTTATGCTTTCAAAGGAACTTCAAATATAAGAGCTTTGTTTATATAATAGTGATCATGGACTGCTTGTGATATGGCTAATAGAAAAGTAAGACAAACCCAAGGGCTTGTATGCTGTAGCACTGAGTGTGTGATCTTTAATTCTTTTGCTTATACCCAGTATGTCAACCTGGCTTCTACAGTTGTTCAGTTTCTGCTTTCATTTGAAAGACTGGCAAAAATAGTGAATCCACCTTTTGTTTTTTAATTCAAACCAATCCTGCTGGCATTTTCTAAAGATGATACAGCTGATGGGGTAGAACATCTGGCTCTAACCTTATGTCAACCTGGACTCTAACTGGACCTTTATTTTCACAACATTGTTTACATTTAACTTAGCCAGTGAAATGAACGTGTTATTGTGGTGTGACAGATGCGAGGAAAAAACATTTATGAAATTTTACCCTTGTGTTAGGAAGCGGAACTTGCACTGTTTTGGTGGTGGTGTGTCCATCTAGTTGTTGTCTTTGTTTCTCTGTATGAACAGCTTTTGAACTTTTTAGATCATCTCAGTTTGACAGAGAGGTAGAACTAAGATAAGTAAAACAGCCAAACTAAAACCAGTGCTGCTGTTGCACTGTGAGCTCGACAGGTTTTTTTACCTGCTGGCTTCTCAAGTAACTTGCAGGTCTCTCTGAACCAGCCACTTGGTATCGAAATCACTAATTACGGAATATTGGCCAGTGGTGGGGGAGTCTGGCAGTGACCAAGGAAGACAGGAAAGGGAATGGAGAGCTCTGTGGAGATGTGTGGGTGAGGTGTGGTAAAGGGGTAGGAGGATTGAAGACGGACCTAAATGCAGATGGGGTTGGAGTTGTTGTGGTGCTAATTCACAGGGGGTATAGGACAACTTTGCATAGGAAACTGGATTTCACTAGTCCTACAGCATACAGAACAGTTCTTAAACGCTGCTGTGTCTGTTTCTTTTTAGACCTCTCGGGCCTGAAAGTCTCCTACTTCGTGGAGCAAGATTAAAAAACACTAAAGAAATATTTGGTTTGTAGACATCTACATATTTAAAGAGTATTATTTTCTTAAAACGTGTTGATGAACTGTGGTTTAATTCTACTTGCACTGAAGAAATTGTGATCTTGCTGACTGTTACCTGAGGGGATAAGATTATAGATGAAAGCAATGATGCTATGCTGAATAATCTCTAAGCATATAAAGTTCCAGCTCTGCTCTGTGAAAATATTTGAAGTGGTTTGATAGAGGAATAACTTAACTTCAATGGATAAATGACTGTTGTTACTGTTACCAATTGTTCAAGACTTTCTCCTGAGATTTACTATTCTGATTTCCACAAAATACATATTGAAGAGCAGTACAGTCATAAGAATGAACAGCATTTTAGTAGGTGTTAAAATTACTTCAGTAGGACTATTTTACTATAGCGGAATGTTGTAAATACTTCCAAAATACCATGTCACCATTGTACTGAAATAAACACAGAAGTAGTATCACCTCTTGATTTTTATCCTGTCTCTAAAACCTAAAAATTCTGCATATTGCCTGTGTGCAAAAAATAAAGTATAACTCTTTTTTTCCCCTCCCTTCCTTCCTTCCCAGGTGTTGCAGTGTATACAGGTATGGAGACAAAGATGGCATTAAATTACAAGAGTAAATCTCAGAAACGGTCAGCAGTAGAAAAGTATGTTTATTTTCTAATGTCTTTTCTTACTTGTAGAGTTTTAACGTAGTCTTTCCTTGGTAACTTTAAAACCCTGATGATCTCATCATTGGTTTGTAGGCCAGGGAAGACAGCGAAATTGCTTTGCCTTCAGTCAGAAGCTATAAAGATAATAATCAGTTTCTTGATATTTCATCCTTTATTGATTCTTCCAGTAGCATGCAAAGTTGAAATACCCAAGCTTAAATAGGACTACAGCAGAAAAAGTTAGTTCAGGAGGTTTGTTTTTGAGATGTGGAGATTATTTAATGATAGGTGAAATGCTGCTTGAACTGAATGCTCAGAGATCGTTTTCACAACAGTCCCAGCCTCTGGTGCTCTCTGCATCCTTTACTGTAAAACTGCACCATGCCTTTGAAGAAGACAGGTTGAAATGAGGTGTTAATCACTTACAAATCTTTGTCCCAAGCCATAGTATTTGATATAATGGAAAACAGCTTTGTTTCACATATCTGGATAGGCTATATCCTTTAGACTATGTTTTGCAATGCATCTTGCTTCTCGTACAAGTCACACGCTCAGTTTAAAAAATCTTTACTTGTAGTTACGGGATAGGTGTTGTTATATTATATTATAGATTTGTATGTTGAACCTCGTGAATTATGTTGAAAGGAAAAGGAGTTCTGATGTGTTGCCTGTATTCCAGTTACCAAAAATCTGAGATAGCCTCCCGGCTTTCTTTTGCAAACATGGGATTGATTATTCTTCGATAGCCAGATACAAACAGAATTTTACAGTGCACAAGAAGAAGTCAGTCATCACAGCAAGGGATGGAAAAAAATGATCTGGCTAGCGTTGCAGAATATAGAGGCGAGTTTGACTATATCCTGGCGTAGCATGGCCTGGGTTAAATCATCAGATGTACATGATAGTGCTCTTCTAACTGAAGAAGAAGTTGCAGCCTTGGATTTCCACTGTTGTTATTTTTACTGCCTTGACAGCCTTGCTAGATGCTCAAGGAAGAACAGAAGTTTAAGTCAGGCCCCAAAATCTTGGACAACAGATGTGACACAAGTCAGCTGTTGGGGTATTCTTGCACCTTACTGCAGTCATCATATTGCAGAGTATATCTTAGATACAGGATTTCTTTTCACGCCTGTTGCTTATGTGTCACATAGAAACTTCATATCAAACACAGGATACATGTTAAGTTTTTGATCAAATCATGTAACCACAGTGTGCCAGCAGATTAAATAGAATAAACTGAAGTCACGTTTCTTTTTTGCCTCATTGTAGGTCCATGAATTCGTTTTTGATTATTTATCTGATAATCCTCCTCTTTGAAGCTATTCTGAGCACTATTTTAAAGTATGCGTGGCAAGCTGAAGAAAAATGGGATGAGCCTTGGTATAATGGAAAAACAGAACATGAAAGAAACAGCAGTAAGGTAATGTAGCTCTACCCAGTTGCATATCTGAGAAACCCTCAACCACTGTATACTGAATGTGATATTTATTATGCCTCTATTCTTGGATATAGGTGTAACTACCACATGACCCACTTGCAAATCAGTGTGCTGCTGTCTCGGTATTTTTGAGAGAGCTAGTCCTATGTAGCCTCACCCTGTGTAGAAATATCCCTGTTACTAGTTGGACTTTTTCTTCCTCTATGAAAAGAACAAGCTTTTTGAAAATGTTGGGTTTTGTTAGGACAGATTTTTGATGTTTGATATTCTTGTTATTGTTCTTTTGCGTGTCTTTTGTCATTCCTTAAATGAAAAGAGGATAGCTGTTCTTGTGCACATTTCATTGCGGTGATTTCACAATTCAGGCATTTTGGGCGTTCTGTGATGTTGAGATTGGTCAGATAATTTTGTAAGGCTGTAATTTTGCTCAAGCTCCAGCTTGCCCTCTCACTTTTCTGTAGAGATTGGAGGGGAGCTTTGAAGTGATCCTTAAGTCTGCAGTTCTGAGAAGTGTCTTTTTTTAATCATTCTGTGTTTTTTCTACATTCTGTTTAATTTTTGATTTCTGTACAAGTCTGCCTTCTTCCAAAGCAGTTCAGGAGCTGCTGGAGCTGATTCTAAGAAATAGAGGGGATTTTCAAAGTACATAAGAACTGGAAATCCAGTTTCCCATGTGATGTGGTGTCAGATATTAAACACCTGCACTCTACCACACCCTCCCCATCTCCCAGAAAGTTGAGAATTGAATGTGCTCACTAGGTGCCATTTGTGCAGAACTGTCCAAATCTCAAGTCAGGGGAGCTCTGTTCTGCTTCACAAGTAGAGTGACATTTACGGTTAGTACATAGTGGTTCAGGATGGAAAAAGAAGTGTTTTGAGAATGTCTTCGATTCAAGGAGAGTTAAGATCTTACTGGCATTTCAGTAGAACATGCAACTTTCTCAGAAGCTTGTAATGCAAAGTGGCTTTGTCATTTAACAGGAAAATAAGTTTGTCTCAATGCTGTGCTTTATTTAAAACTATTAATTCAGGTTATCACTAAAGTTATCAAAAACTTTTTAATGTATTCTAAAATAATCTTATTGGAAAGTGTCACTGTTGAAAAGTACTAAATGAATTTTAAAGTTTTCAAATTGTGTAGTGACTTTTATTTTTAGTACCTGCACCCACTTAATGCACTTCAACCTGTTTGAAGTGTTTAGTCAAGTAAATTCTTGGCTCCCCTTCAATTTGAAGTAGTTGCTATGTAAGTTAGACCAGCCCTTGAAGCCTTCTCAGTTCTGAATAGAACTGGGATAAGTATTCACTCAATCTTTCCATTTCTTTACCTTTGTCTTCAGGAGCATAGAGAACCATCTGTGTTTCTGCAGTGTCATTCTCCTTCTATCATGTCTTTGTTTGTCTCTGTCCCTTGTTTTATTCCACAACCTGCTTTGCATTTCTCTGTCTGCTGATGTTCTTCCTTGGAGTGCTTTCCATGTTCATCTGTCCCATGTTGCGCAGGTTGTTTTTTAATAGACAGTGCTTGAAGAAACATGCTAACCTTAGTAATTGCCACTTCTCAGTATATCTTCTCTTATATGAATTACTGCGCTAAATCTTTATCTTTTTTGGTTTAGTTTGGAAGATCTCATAAGGCGCAGAACTTCTTGAGTTTTTGTCAGAGACCTTATTTCTGGTACTGACTTATTAAGTAATTATAGCAGCACTCCCTAATTAGGAAGAACAGACATTATTTAGCTTTGCAAACTGTTGGCTACTTCTATACTCCCTTTGTCCAAAACATCTCCTACACCAGTATCTGGCAGAGTTGAAGGAGATGTCCCAGTTTTTCTCATCTGTAGTCTCCTTTGCTCAATATTCAAATGTTGGTAAGAGTCTTCCCAAAGTACAATTTAGATATTGAGATTGTTGTCCAAATTGAAAAGAGACTTCAAAGAGACTGTAGTGTTGCATTTCAGAGTTTGTTAAAATTGTCATACCTAATAAAGAGAAATTTCTGTCCTATTATGTAGCTGTTTACCTGAAGCATGTATGTCGAACACAATGATTTGAAGAGGCACAAAGGAAGCCTGCGCCGTAGAAATCCACACGCTCTCTTGTCGTGTGGTCTGGGTCACCCACGTCACTGGGGAATGCCAGTGGACAGGAACCCTCTTGCGGCTCTGCTGTCCTAAATCAATGCAGAATACTTATGGATTCCTCTGGCAACACCGAATATCAGTTGTTTGCATTTACCATTTATTCCTTAAAAAGGCCTGTGGCTGCTTGATGGAACGGGGAACGCTTTAGTCTTTTCAGACTCAACTTTTTCAAGAGATCTATTTGAAAACACAGTCACCACAGGATTGAATATTAATTGGCAGCCCTCCTGACAGATTGAGTAGAAAAGACAAAAATTAATGAATCTGAGGACTGAAACATCCGGTCATAGCTGAAGGCAATCTTTGTGCATCAGTCTGAAGGTGCGTTATTGGCACAGCCTGGAAGCGCCTGCGTTGTCAGGTGTGTGTTGTCTCTCTCCTGTGTACATGGGACTTGTTCTCCTCCGGCTGTATCAATTTGTGATTTTTCATGCATATTGAAACATAACTAACTAGCCATGTTTCACCTAATCACTGCAGTAATCTTTATATTTTCTCTTTTTCTCTTGTAGATTCTGAGATTTATTTCAGATTTTCTTGCTTTTCTGGTACTTTACAATTTTATCATACCTATTTCACTTTATGTGACTGTTGAGATGCAGAAATTTCTTGGATCTTTTTTCATTGGCTGGGATCTTGACCTCTATCACGAAGAAACAAACCAGAGAGCACAAGTAAATACTTCAGACCTCAATGAGGAACTGGGACAGGTAAAGTAAAAAAATACGTAGTTTCTTCTTGTTTACCTTCTATTTTTTACTTCTGTTCTAATACTAGAATTCATTACCGAAGACTTTTTACTGGTTGTGCTTTGATTTCTGATTAATTTACAAATAAGGTGTAAATATTTGATGACAGAAATTAAAATTTTTACATGACCAAAAAAATGTGTGCAGTGAAGAGTGTGAGTTGAGATTGTTTCATTTTCTTCTAGCAAATACATGCAACTCCAAGTCTGTTTTTTGTTTTATTTTACAAAAGGTAGAGTATGTGTTTACAGACAAAACTGGTACATTAACTGAAAATGAGATGCAGTTTCGGGAGTGCTCCATTAATGGCATAAAGTACCAAGAGGTCAATGGTAAACTAACTCCAGAGGGGCTTTCAGAAGATTCTCCAGATGGAAATAGGCATAGTTTGGTAAGACTTTTTTTCCTCCACTAAGCATCCTACATAGAAAGTGTTTTATTTCAGAGAAATACTCTTCTCGTGTTAGCATTGGGAAAAAAAAAAAAAATCAGAATTTCTGCGTAGGTTGAAGCTATTATGTGTTACTGAACAAATAATATTTATTGAACATGTTGAAATGTGATTATTTAACATGGAATACTTGTCAGGTTTTTAAGTCAAACAATATTTTTTATTAAAATGTTCAAAACAGGGTTAATATGTAAATGTTACAAATGAAGTTTTCTCTTTCTTATAGATGAAAGAGGAAGAACTCTTCTTGAAAGCAGTTTGTCTTTGTCATACAGTGCAGATCAATGCAGATCAAACAGATGGTGCTGATGGTCCCTGGCATGCCAATGGAATAGCAGCCCCATTGGAGTATTATGCTTCTTCACCAGATGAGAAAGCTTTAGTTGAAGCTGCAAGCCGGTGAGTTGTACTGCCAAAACTGTCTGATGTGGAAATTGCATACTAGGGTGGGCAATTGATGGTAAAAGCAACCTGAAAAATTGCTCAGAAAGGCTTTACAGCCAATGGCCTGGCACTGTCAGTTTACTATGAAAACATACAAAAATAAAATACACAAAAGCCTAGGCATATTATAAAGTGATGACTTAAAATATTTATGGAAATCCTTGAGAAACTGTAGTTGAGAGTATGTTCCTATTAAAATACTGTCGACAGTGAGCATTCTTGGTTTTCTCTGGAAATAGCAGTAATGGGATATTAAAGTCTCTCTTTTTTTCCGTGCCATCTCTCCTCTTCCCAACAATCAATAGCCATTTTGTTTAAAGTGATGATTAAATGTATATTTTCTTTTCCTTTCAGAGTTGGAGTAGTATTTACTGGAACTAGTGGGGACAGTATGGAAGTAAAAAGTCTCGGAAAACCAGAAAGGTATTAGTTTTTATTCCTTGTTTCTTTTGAAGAATAGATCAGTAGTGAAGATTAATATAATGTTCTCCTCTTTGTCCTCTCTGTTCATAAGAAAACCTTGCCTTTCCACACCACGCTCTTTTTAATGCTTTTCCCTCGATGTTTTCAAGACAACTTGCATCTTATTCTTTACCAATGGAAAGGGAGATGTGAGAATTTTCTCTGAGTTACGCTCTGTAGGTGTGTATTGTAACGGTTTGGATCTTTGCCCATTCCTCAAAGGTTGAGACTGTAGTAAAATTGGAAAACTGGATCATTATTCAAGTCTTAAAATTTTGTGCTTTCAGCTCTAGAAGTTCCCAGAATCAGTCTCATGTATGAATGATCTAATTACATATTTTAAGCTTTCTCAAAATGAGCAGAAATGCTATTGATAACTATATATCTGTGGTATGTCATAACACCTTTTATCCATATGATCTGTGTAAGGTAGTTGGCAGTACTTTAAACTTAAATGTCTAAAATTAATTTTCTAAACTAGTGGTAACACAACAAAAAATAGTCCAGTTATCGGGGAACATACATTCTTTTTTGACTATGTAGATTGGTTACAAGTGTTAGAAACAAAATATAGTTTTCAAAGTTACGCTGGAAGGTAATGATAGAAGGATAAAGGAATAGGTGAGAGCTGATTGTGATCTTCAGATGTAAAGATAGCATTCAGAAAACTGTTCCTATTGATGGAAGAACCTTTTATTCTTATAGAATATAATTAAATATATATAAAGGGTTGAAAAGCAATCAATTGCACAAACACTGATAACAGTGGTAGCATTACTTTTAGAGTTTCTATATAAAAATGATACTTTGGGGAAAGTTCTGTGCAGTAAGAGTGCATTTATAAGTCATTGTCTCTAGAAATTTATTTCTAAAAATGTTTTCTTTCCCTTCCTTCTTTTATTAAAACACAAAATACAGGTATAAATTGCTCCATGTTTTGGAGTTCGATCCAAATCGCAGACGAATGAGCGTCATTGTAGAGAGTCCCTCAGGTAAGTGATCAGAAGTTGCACAAGCTGCAGTTGAGAACTTCTTCAATAGTATGTATTATTAATTTCTCTTCTGTTTTACTTTTTAGGGGAAAAGCTTTTATTCACAAAGGGAGCAGAATCTTCCATTCTTCCTCGTAGTAAGAGTGGAGAAATAGACAAAACAAGGATACATGTGGATGAGTTTGCTTTGGTAAGTTTGTATGGTTGCCCACCCAATGGGAGGACAATTATTCTGGTACAAATTCTGTGACTTGAAGTGAAAAAACCGTAGGTGACACATTCTTGTTGGATCAGAATCTTGTCTATTCTGAACGTAATCTTTTATTTTCTCACAGAAAGGACTAAGAACTTTGTGCGTAGCGTACAGAAGATTCACGCCTGAGGATTATCAAGAAATTGGCAAACGCCTTCATGAGGCCAGGACTGCCTTACAGCAACGGGAAGAAAGATTAGCAGATGTGTTCAACTTCATAGAAAGGGATCTGGAATTACTCGGAGCTACAGGAGTAGAAGACAAGTATGCTTGTTTCTGCTAACCACCCTCAAAAAATAGCAAGTTTAGGATTTGTAACTGAAATATGATGTATGCCATGAAAAACTCTCCTGCCACGAGCAGAAGTTGTGTGCTGTTCATGTTCAGTATGCTTACCACTCTTTGGATTGAGGAGCATTCAAAACTCGTGTTGTACCAACTGAGTTTGGCTTAATAATGATGACATACACTATGCTTTGTCAGGGGAGATTTAATGTATGTGAAACAGAGTAACGGCAGTAAATATTTAGGGTAATTGCTCATTCCTAGGGAAAACTTCTATATATAGCTACTTTACAAAGCATTCTCCTTGCATGGTGTGTATTCTGTAAGTCAGAGGGTGGATTGTACACTGGAGTGTACAGATGGAACACTTAAAAGCTTTTCATGCATCACAGTAGATAGTAATTACTGTGGACTGTTTTAAAGCTTCTCAGATGCAGCAATGGTGCCTAATTTAAATTAAGATATGCTTATAACAAGTTTTTGATCACTTAGCAGGATTGAAGTTCAGGGTTTTTTTCATCAAGGCCTTTGTTTTATTGCTGGTGACAGAATGTTGTCTGCCAGGCTATGTTTCTCTGAAAATACATGTAACATTGGAAATGCGGTTTTAAATCGTCATGACAATGGGGTTACAAGAGTAACATGGAGTTACAGTGTGAGCTCTTTTTTTGTTAAGTGTTTGCTTATTTAAGATTTTTCTTGTTTCTAGACTGCAGGAGAAAGTCCAAGAAACTATAGAAGCACTCAGGTTGGCTGGTATCAAAGTGTGGGTACTCACTGGAGATAAGCACGAAACAGCTGTTAGTGTGAGTTTATCATGTGGACACTTCCACAGAACCATGAACATCCTTGAGCTTGTACAACACAAGTCAGACAGCACATGCGCAGAACAACTGAGGCAGCTAGCCAAGAGGTAAAATACATGAACTGTCATTACCTCAGTGATGATCTTAGTTGGGTTTTCTTTTATTTTCAAATTTTATGACAATCTCTTTGATGTATGTGCCAAACACATGAAGTTACCTTTTAAAAGATTTATTTATTAATGCAATAACAGACTTGAAGAAGCAGTCTGTCTAACAGGCGAACTTCTTTGTTAATTGATGGGCAACTGCGTAGTTCATAACAGAATTTAAATTTTCCCGTCACACCGATACAAAGCCAACTTTTTTTGTCCCTGAATAGAATAAAGGAAGACCATGTTATCCAGCATGGACTGGTTGTAGATGGGACCAGCCTCTCTCTTGCACTCAGGGAACATGAAAAACTGTTCATGGAAGTTTGCAAAAGCTGTTCTGCAGTGTTGTGCTGTCGCATGGCACCCCTTCAGAAAGCAAAGGTGAGAATATAATCTGGACTGTCTTGTATTTTTATCATGCTTCAAGGAGGCAGGGACTTCTGGAACTGCTTTGTTTGCCCGACCTTTTGTGTGACTTTTGCATCCTTGTTAAATTCAGTTGATCCGGAGCAGTTTGCTCAGAATTTGTTACATGTGCTTGTGAAAATTTGCAAGCATATGGAGGAGTCAAAACGCTGCTACCATGCAAGAAAATGGCTAATCTTTAATCAGCCTCTTGAGTGTTCTGTAAGGCAGTAGCTATCCTGATCACCTGCATGCTTTTGTATTGCCTTTTCCATCACTCCTCAAAACAAAAAAGCTAAATTGAAAATTCATGAAGCTGTAGGGAAAAAATGTGCTCCTCTAAAGATTTAAAAAATACCCAAGTTTGAGGAGGAAGAAGGAGGGAAGGGAAGCTGAGGCTTCGTCTCCAGGGGAGGTTTGCCTTAACGATCTCTTCTAAGACCATTTTTCTTTCACGTGTACTTAATTTTGCTCAAATACAGGTCAGATAAAATTCAAATTCATATTCAGTGATTTATTTTTTTTACTCTAGAAAGCTAGGTTCTGAAGAGCTATAGTATTTATTCTTTCCTTTTGAATTTTTCTCTCTTCATTTTATGCTTCCTTTTTTTTTTTTTTTGACTAATATTCAATTGTATACCTCTATTGGAGGATTTTTAAGTTTATTACACTTTTAGCTTATCTGTATGCTTTAAAGGCTTTTTGCCTGTATTTCCAGTAATACTAAACCTCTGAAAGGACACTGGGCATTATATTATTACATCTTGTCAAAAAAAAAAAAAAGGAAAAAGACATGTTTTTACCTTAAAGCACTAGGAAACCCTGATGTGAGGTACTAGATGTGCAAAAGAGGGCAGCCTCTTTTACTGTAGGATAAGCGACCTGTTTTGAGGTCACTCTTCCTGCTTGCAACATTTAGCCAGACTTTGAACCCAGTCTTTAGAATCACTTCATTATAAAACTGTTCAGCTGTGTATAAAACTTGGTATAATATTAGCTTCAATAAAATGTTAAAAGGAAGTTGTTTGTAACTTCTATGAGACAATTTGTTGGATGTGCCCATATTATGTACACTCTTTGAGCTGAAATTTTTGCCGTCCTGTCTCTTTCAGGTGTACTTATTTGTCTATGTTGTGTCCTTATTTTGTCATTTAATTTGATTTATAATGTGCCAGATTTGGCAGAGAGCAACCAATAGTGCTTTCCTTAATTCTTATCCTATCCAGCAGATAATCTCCATTATTTCCTGTGTTTTGTCATGAAGTACAGTAAAACCTAATTTTGATGGCAGTGACTTTCTGATTTTAAATGCTGGAGTATATAAATCCCTGAGACAAATGCCAGTACAACATGGGAAGGGGGAGTGGGGAAGTCTGGCCTTGCATTTGACTTTCTGCTGTAGGCGCCCTTTTTGTGAGGTTTATTCCAAGGTTGACCTGGGACTCAGCTTAATATTTCCTGCATCTTTTCCTTCAATTTTAATACTTGCTAGTATATGGCTAGCAGTCTCACTACTTATTTTTGTATATTTTATGGCTTGGAAACCTTTTTAAACACCTATCATGTCAGATCTGTTTCCTTTCTGCAAAGAGATGAATATCACTGCTCTTCTTTTGAGGATTTTACAGCCTTGTATGTAAACAATTATTTTCCTCTTTCTGTAATATTTTCTTTGACTTTTCCAGCTGAGAATACTGATGGGTGATAATGAAGTTGATTTTAAAAGAGACAAACAGCATGTGTGGATCTTCGAGCTAATAAACTATTTTTTCAGATTCTTCTTTTAGGCTGATTAGTTCAATTAATTGAAAATGTGAAGAATCTGGGCATGTCTAGTAAAGGGCATTAAATCTGGATTAATCCCTAAGTAAATTTTTACTTCCAACTTTTACTTGGCTGTTTTATATGATAAAGCACCAAATTAAGAGTTGTAAAAGAACATCTAAATAATAACAGCAAAATAAGATCAAGGCAGGCATAATATTTAAATAAGACTTGTGCTCCAAAGCAAGCAGCTTTTCTAAAGGAGCAATGAATATGTATATGTGATATGCCAAAGATGTTTTTTACCCAAGCCTGCACATTCATAAACATAGTGATTACATTTACAGGTAGGTAACTAAGATACTTGTGAATTAGTGGCATGGTTTGTAAGCAGACTGCCTAATCCGAGGAAATTTCTGCCCTTTTGTTTTTTTTCTAGGTAGTGCGACTGTTAAAAACATCTCCAGAGAAACCTATAACATTAGCGATCGGTGATGGTGCTAATGATGTGAGCATGATACAAGAAGCACATGTTGGCATAGGTAATTTACTTTTGTCAGAAGAGATAAAGGCAAATAAGATGCAAATTTTAGTACAGGATTAGATCATTAATAGTGTTTATAAACAGATAAACTAACGTTTTTGAACCTGTGAATGACAGGGTGTTAATCTGAGTCATCTGTTGTAGCAGATATTTAGTGAAATTTAAAATTTAAGGCTGTTTGCTTTCAGAAGTCTTGAGGTTTATTGTGTAGTCTACCAATAGGCAGAGGTCCTGCTTAATGGTGCCTTAAGAACAGCAAAGATTCTCGGTAACTAGCATCTCAGAAGTAAGCTGCTTCAGCTGTTGCAAGTGGATATCTCTAACTTCAGACGTTGTCAGGTTCTAAGTTTCTGTGTAAACTTGACATTTAAACCTTTCTTTGTGCTAAACTGCCACTGTTTGCACCACATCTGTATGGTTGTAGAAATGCCATTTGTGTTTGTCTTTGAGAAGAAGCCTTTCATTATATCTCTTGAGAGACCATTATTGATTTGCAGCTAAGCTTGGTAGTTTTCTCTGTTTATGTTTCTCTGTTTATATAAGGCCAGGACCTTATGTTTTTTTCTGCTGTGTTATATAACTGAGGGCAAAACAAAACATACACATAAGTGAACTGGTACCCATCACATAGCGTTTTGCTTTTTACTGACTTTATTGGATGGTGTTTGTTACAATAGCAAATGATTAAGGTTCTTGCTTAACGTAGTGGTACATCAGGATATTAATTCTGTCACCCTGTGTGATTAAAAAGGTGTGTTTAATGTTTAGCATGTGAATCGTGTGGCCATGATTTTTAAGACCATGGGTATAGCCTGCTTGAAAAGGTTACAGGCCAATAGCTTTATTCTTTATTCTACATGCTATTTGGTCAACTAACTGAATCCTACTATATTTTTTACAAAAGCAAACATCACTTTTAAGTTTCTGGTTTTCAGGAATCCTGAGCCACTTTTCTCCTGTAAAAGAGCATTTTGTGTTCTCTGTGTATGCTTATCCTAATCTTAATCGTTTTTAGAAATGAGCTTTTGTTCAGCTTCAACAAGCATTGTCAGCCCATCAGATTAAGTAAACTGCTACTATAAGAGCAGCATTTATTTATTCTGCTGTTGAGTATACGTCATATATTATTCCCGGAAAGAAAACCATCTCTGAAGTAAAACATACTCAATAAATTGATAATTGATGATAGATTGATAATGATTTGCTTGGTTTGGGAATTTCGGTTTTGTATGAGTGTTATTATTTCTGTGTCTTCCCATAGATCTCTTCTTAAGCATACCTTACAGAAATAGTATTTTTAAAAATTAGTTTTTCTTTAATTGAATCAGAATCAAATGTTTCCTTTCGCTATAACTGTCAGGAATAATGCCTTCTTTTGGAACTGGAAGTTACTTAAGTCTTTATAATGCTGAAGTGCAGGAAAAGAGGACTGTCGTTTCAGACACATGTTGTTGGGTTTTTGAAACTTTAATTTTTATAATGTTTAACCTGTTTTCTGTTTTGTTTCTCTAATATTACAGGAATCATGGGCAAGGAAGGAAGACAAGCTGTTAGAAACAGTGACTATGCAATAGCACGGTTTAAATTCCTCTCCAAGTTGCTTTTTGTTCATGGGCATTTTTACTATATTAGAATAGCAACCCTTGTACAGTACTTTTTTTATAAGGTAAGTCTTCAAAGAGTGCCAGTGAAGTTCACAGAAAAATGTGTAACCTTTTCCCAGAAAGAAATTTATTTCAGATCTAACAGTTTTGTTTGGAACAGGTTAAATATCTCTGTTCAAACATGTTTTCTGGGCTTTTTTAATATATTTTACAGCCAAATGCAGTAGTTTAACTGTGAAATTGTTCAATACTTCCACCTAGAAATAGGTTTTAAATACCACAATAAGTTTGCCTAGGCTGAGAGACAGACTTGTTTGCGCTCTGAAAGCAGTATTACTAGCTTGAAAGTCTTTAGCAAGATGTAAAAGTATAACCTTTTTTGATTTAATACAAACAAAATCCGTTCGTCTTTCTTAAAAGGAACAAGGAGCACAGGAAGTAGCTGGGAGAGGGAAGGGCCAACGAAGCTATATGGGGATAGAGCATACTCTTTGCCAGCAAGCTCACCTTAAGAAAACTTAAGCCCCAGCCTTGATTTAAGAAGTCCTGAGGTGAAGCACTAGAAGGAAAGGAAGCACCAGGGACCACATTATCTGCAGTACCTCTGGGGGAGCTGTGGGCATGGAGCAGCAGGGCGAGCTCAAGCAAAATGCAAGAGGGAGGAGAGGGGAGATGGGCCTGGGAGCTCAGTCCTCGGCTGGCACGTTTGAAATGCTAATAACATTTTTTCTGTTTTTCTTTCTTTTTTTCTTTTTTTCTTCCATCCTCCTTTTTCCTTCTTTCTTTTTTTTCTTTTTCTTTTTTCTTTTTTTCTTCCTTTCCTTTTTTTTTTTTTTAAACCTGATCATCAGTTTTGATAAGAAGCCAAAATTCACTATGTTACTTGAAATTTATCTGAGATTCTAGCATTGGCCACCAAGCCACTTTTTATGTTGTATTGTTTGCTTTCCTTTAAAGATAACAGCATGGTGTTAAGTTTTGCTTTCTGGTTTTGGTTTCTATTTTGGCTACTGCCATGCAAAAGGTTCACATGAGCAGGGAAAAGACTTTCTTGGATGAAATGTCTAAACTATTTTGCAAAGAAACTTTTAAAAAGAAACTCAGGGGAAAATGGTGGATTTCTCCTCCTTTAATACTACTTGTACTCCCATAATGAGATGTGTTCATCAAGCACGTATAATTAAGTTTATATTTTTCATGCTCATTGTCCCAAAGGACGTACAAAATATGTTTTCAAACAAAGCATATTGCTTCACTTTGCCAAGTATTAATAAAATTCTGAAATGCCTTATGCTCTCCATGAACATTTTTGCCAACTTCTAAGAGTTTTTTTGCTTTCGGGTTTGTGAGGCGTGTACTGAGGATTAACTATTTCCTTAACTTGTTTTTTTTTCAGAATGTGTGCTTTATTACACCACAATTTTTATATCAGTTCTTCTGTTTGTTTTCACAACAAGTAAGTATTGGATGCCTTACATCTTGGTAAATGTGTATGGAACACTCAGGGTAAATAACTAAAAAAATGGGAAAGAACTACACAGGAGCAGCACAGATTTTACACTTACAGCTTCATTTTCTGTATTTGATAGCTTGATGTTACTAGGTGGTTATGTGTATATAGCTTTTTTCCTAACTAGTAAATTCACATGATTAATGATTTTTGCTGCTATTAGTGTGCTAATTTTAATAAATATAAGCTACATTTTCTTTACAAGACTCAAAATATGTTTTGTTTCCGTTTTCAGACGCTCTATGACAGTGTATACCTGACTTTGTACAATATTTGTTTCACTTCCTTGCCCGTCCTTGTGTACAGTCTTTTTGAACAGCATGTGCATCCGCATGTATTACAGAGTAAACCTATGCTCTATCGGTATGTATACTTTACATATATTGTCACAGTAGCACATCATTTAGAACAACAGCGGCGTCTGCAGAAGTCTGAACTTGCTATTCTGCATTCCTACAGTATTTTTATCTGTAATTTATGGAATTTTTAGTAACTATCTTGATGAAGATGAACTGCAGCTACATAGTTTTCAACCTAGAAGTTAATTAATATGAGTATTTTAAGAGGAGGTGAAAACTGCTCAGACACACAAATGAAAAACTAGGACACTGTGTGGTGAGGGGAATCACCACAAAAAATGCTTTACTAAGAGGGGAAGTGAGTTCCTGTAGAATTAGATGTCCTCCCAGTGGTAGCATGTTGCATTGCATACTGCTTTTTGGAGAAAAGAGTATGTTTGTAAAAAAGAGATGTCTCTTAGATGTTTCTCTGTTCCTAAAGGTCTTTTAAGCGGGACAAAGGGCAAGTATTAGGAGATCTGTTTTTTTCTTTCTCTTGCAATTCCACCTCGAGGGAGAAGAATTCTAGTTTGTGCTATTCTGAATTTGACCCACTCGAAACCCTTGCCATTGGTGATCTCTGCATAAAGCATAGGCAAATCGTGAGAGCTCAGAGCTCTTTTTTTGCCCATAACTTATGTATTTTTTTTCAGATGTCAGCATTTGTTAAATGTATCTTGGTGCAGTTGAAAGTTACATTTATTCAAAGCAGTAGCAGTCATGCAATGTCAATAGCTGATAGGTTATATAAAGGCAATCTAAGTCCAAAATCTGTTTCATTTCTGCAGAGACATCAGTAAAAATGCCCATCTGGGGTTTAAACCATTTCTTTACTGGACCGTCTTGGGCTTCTTTCATGCGTTTGTTTTCTTTTATGGCTCGTATCTTCTAATGGGAGAAGACACTTCTCTGCTGGGAAATGGCCAGGTACAATATCATAAGAATTATTCTGCCACTATATTTTAGGTCATATTTCCTTTTTTTTTTTTTTTTTAATCCTCTTGTGTCAGAAAAATCCTAAGATTTTCTTATTTTTATGAACAATATAATTACCAAAGAGAGCACACACAAATATTGGCAAATCGTCAAGAGTAACATTTCTTAGTATGGAAACTGTGACATGTTGTCAGAAAGCATATGTCCATGAAGAACATGTCTTTCAAGATAATAAGTGTATTATGGTTGTCTTTAACTCTGTATGCTGTTTTTGTCAAAATCATATGTTGTAACTTCAGTAAATGGGCATCTGTGTTGACCCATTCAAAACTCATTTGGAATTGGACTTAATTACAGTGTCAAACAATGGCTTCTCTTTAGTATCTCTTATAAAATCAGGCTTAAATCTGAAAGTTGCCAAAAGTCTTAAAGTTTCTCCTGAAAATCTATTATTTTAATTACTCTGAATTTTTAAAAATTAAGTGCGGCAAGCTGCTTTTAAAATTATACTTTTAATTCAGTAAATGTTTTTTAAGACAGTAACTTAATGAAATAAACACTAATTTGACACTTTCTGTTTTAAAGATGTGAAAGTTAACAGGAAAAATCATGTAGAAAAAGCTCTAAAGCTTAGATAAAACCATTGCAAGTCAGCTTCCTGATTTTCCCCACTTCTGAGTGAGTTAACCCGATTTAGAACTATTAGATACTGATTTTTTTCCTTTCATAAAACTGTTATGGGTAGCGATGCACAAATACGTTTACTTCTCCCACTAAGGCATTCTTACTACTGACATGAAGCGCTGACTGATTCTCCTGTGGTGCTTGGTAGGGTTGCAAGTTCTGGCCCAAGATACGAAAATAGCATCAAGCTGTATTCACAGTGCTCGCCTGATGATAAGGAGTGGGCATGAGCTCGGGAAGTTTAGCCAAAAAAAGGGTTTTCATAGAACGATGTACAGAGAATGGCTAGAGTTGTCTTGAGTGACCAAAATCGGAGAGCGTGTGAATGGGTGGTTGGCATCCCCACGGAGAAAGGAGCAATGAAGGGGGAGCAGGGGGACCTGTTTCATCATGAGAAGTTTGATAAGAATGTTAAAATAGTTGTGCTTTGGACTCAAATGTCTCTTACCACTGAGGTATGAGTTTGTCCTCTCTGATCATTTGTTATAAGCTGTGTGA
This sequence comes from Caloenas nicobarica, assembly GCF_036013445.1. Lineage (NCBI taxonomy): Eukaryota > Metazoa > Chordata > Aves > Columbiformes > Columbidae > Caloenas > Caloenas nicobarica. The sequence goes on from NC_088252.1 coordinate 20,318,315, forward strand.
CTTTGAAGTTCTTGTGAACTGGTGAAGGACCTTTAGTAGTCTTCTGACGAAGGAATTTTACATTATGAATCCGTGCCTTTCTGTGCATCTGTCTCAGTTGTCAAAGCACCTCTCTTCAAAATTGCTTAGTAAACATCCCCAGGGCAGGAACAGAATTTTTTCATTGTATTTAGTAACAAATGTTTAGTTTGGAGAACAGATTGATTTCTATATGTCTAGACCAGTGTGTTAATGTAGACTTTATGGAGAAGGTTCTCTTAATGGTTTCTTGTATCAACTAACCTCAAGATTTTTAAAATATATTTAGTGAATGAGCATACTGGAAATAAATCTTTCAGATGCCCTTTGGCTTCTTGTGTTTTCTCTGATGTGACTTTAAAAAGCCTTAGATTTTATTTGGAGTTACTCTCTACCTCTCTGTGTTTGCTAAAAGACGGTTATTGGAAGTGGTAGAACTGTGTGTTGCGGTGAAATATCTGCGGAGCATAAATTATGTTGCAAATTTAATGTGTGCTTGAAGAAGCCGAAGTTAAGGGCAAGAGAAACTCGTGTACTGCCGAGCTGCTTTTTTGCAAGAAGTCCTCAGGAGGTGATCACTGTGTGCACATGTGCGGTACAGGGTAGTGCTGGTGCAAGGCCTCATATTTTCACTCCAGGTTCTCAGTTTGGAGCAAAGCAGAAGAGATTGTAAATAATTCGTTAATGCTGGTGGTTTGTTAGGCTTACCTTGACACATTGTGCGACAACTTGATCTTCTAGTTCTTTTTTCTCCCCCCTTTTCCATGCTGTGCATGTCGTCAGATATTGAAACCTAACAGGCAAATGGTAAGAGCTTAGAAAAAGAGGAGATACAAAATATTGTATCTGTTGCTTCACAGGGTTAAAGGATGCAGCATCCACAGTGTAAATGTGTTCAAAAATAAAATGGTGGCAAGAACCTGTTCACATTTTGCATTGTAGCTCTGTGACCATTGAGAGCAGCGTTAGCAAAGACACTTTCTTTCACAGGTCACTCAGGAGCAGGAGTCTAATTTTCCTTTAAGATTATCATTGCAGCAGTTACCAGCAAGCATGTTGCTTGTTAAACATCATCGTCGCTGTGAAAAGTAAATAGAAGGCTTCAGAAAACGTGCTACAACAAAGATCTTTAAAATTATCAGTAAATCCAGACTCATGGCTGCTTCAATTCTGTACCTTATGTAAAGATGATAAAAGCAGTTGTGAGATCTATCATCAGGCTGTTGGGATTTTATTTTTGTCAGAGCTCTGTAACAAGAACTACAACTGTGCGAATCCCAGTTCCGTGCCGCTGCGCTGTACTAACAAATCAGCTCTGGGGTGACTTTGATTGCCTGTCTGCATGCGGCACCTTCCTCCTTGCTTGCTTAGTTTCATAACGGTAAATACGGAGTTGAGGGTTTGGTCATTGTGCAGTGTGTCAGTGGCAAAACCAGCTCCGAAACGGCAATGTCTTTGGATTCAGCACCCTGACTGCTCACAAGAGCAGAGCCGTTGGACGTGGTGTAGAATGGCAGTGTGTCCGAGTAGCATGTGTGTAGATAGGTTACAAACTCAGCATCCCTGCTTCATTGTCAGAGCTGAGATTTTATTGTTGTAGAACTTGTTCAGAGTTTTGATAGTTGAATATACATGGGCAAGATAACACAAAAGTGACAGATAACAGCATTTTAGAAGCGAAGCCTAATATCGTGTTTACCAGCCTTGAAACAAAGTGTCTTTTCCTTAGAATTTTCTTTGAAAAATACAACGGCACCATTATTTTTGAATTGCAGAATTGTGCTTGGGGTAAAAAGTGAACTTTCAAGTGATGCTGCATGTCGAAAATTATCTGGAGATGTTTAAACTCAAAGTGTTATGTTAAAGTGAATACCTTCCACACAGTATTTACTTTCTACTGGATGCTTATACTTAATTGATAACATTGATATCTTCATTTTCCTATCATTTCATGTTACTGTTGTGGACTTTCTTCATACTTCATGTAGCCTTCGTGGTGATTTGTTTTGAACCAAGAAGAAAGATGACTTGTGGGTTGTTAATTTTGCTCTTAGCGTAAGCTGTATTTTTTTCTGGTAGTTTATGTTGTATCTCCTTCTTTTTGACAATGATGAGTTGTCACAAGCTTATGTCCACAGACTTGTTTCATTAGTGTGGCTGACTTGAGAAGAATCGAACTTACCACGAATGCTCTTAACTGATTTTTTTTTTTTTTTCCCCCCATGATTTCTGCCTTGCTGTTTTCTTAGATGTTTGGAAACTGGACGTTTGGTACTTTGGTCTTCACAGTTATGGTTATAACTGTTACAATGAAGGTATGATATTGTACTTACTCCTTGTGTTTGGATATATAGGCAGATGTGTAACCGAACAACAATTTTCAATTTATTCAAAAGTTATACAGAAGTAATTGATTCCTGAGCATTCCAGATAGGTGATTTTTATGTTTGATTTTGGTGATGGTGAAAATTGTTTTTTGTAGTTTTGTGTGTTACAACAACATTTAGTGTTTAAGTGGGAAGTTAATAAGTATGTTCAGACCAGTATTTATCATTTTCTGTGAAGTGGGGGGAAAAAGGAAGTTCATTGAAGTTATCTTTGTTTTAGATGGCACTAGAAACGCACTTCTGGACATGGATAAACCATTTTGTTACTTGGGGATCCATTGTATTTTATTTCATATTCTCCTTGTTTTACGGGGGAATTATCTGGTGAGTGATCCTTTTTTTTTTCTCCATAGCACATAGGATAGATGAAACTGTGAAAAAACACTGAAGTATTGTGTTCTACCATCTTGCTCTGAATTTTGTGACAGGTGTTGGAAAATTAATTTTAAACCTATAGTGGCCACTGACTTTTTGGTGATTCTTTTAGAAACTTGAGCAATGCTGCTAAGTTGTCCTGTGCTCAAGGACAGTCACTACTTGTCTCTGACAGCCTATGACTACAAAGGCATTTTTGTTTTATAAATTAGAAAGATTGCCTAAGGTGCTATCTAATAGGTAAATGTCTGCAACAGGAGTGAAGACACTGAGGTTTGAATCAGTAAAGCGATAATATTTTTTGCTTATATTTTGGGGTCCTGGAGGGATAGGGTGGTGATAGAATTCCTGCAACACTATGTAAAACTAAACCAGAATGTTTCCCTCCGAAGTTCAGTGCCCTCCTTCCCCAGAGTTTCTTTTTGGGTCAAGTCCAACAGTTTGCTGGTAGTCTTCATGGGCACCATGGGGTTGTAACGCTGCATCCGGAGAGACTTATGCTTGATGTAAAACAAGATACACTTGAGCCTGCCTGTGCTGTACTTTTGTTTCTAGTAGTTACTTTTAGTAATTGCCGCTTCTTTTAACTTTTCAGGCCATTTTTACATACCCAGGACATGTACTTTGTATTTGTTCAACTGTTGTCAAGTGGTTCTGCTTGGTTTGCCATAATCCTCATAGTAGTTGCTTGTTTGTTTATTGATGTTGTGAAGAAAGTGCTGTACAGACATCTACAACCAACAAGTACTGAAAAAGCTCAGGTAATGTTATGTTTTTGTATCCAACTTGATCAATAGTTAAGAACGTTTGTTAAAATCTGTCTTGTAAACTAATTACTTTCCTGCGCTGTTTAATTATCCTCTTACATTACTGTCATGTTTAATGCATAAAAGTGTTCTCATTTCAAAAGATAGATAATTGTTAATTTAAAATTAGAAAAATGAGGACACCATTTTACAAAGAAATAACATTTATGTTTAAGTAACTGATATTAACAATAGTAGAATTATTTATAAAGGGGTCACTCGGTCTTCTGCATCTCAGCTTGCAACTGTATGAGAGGATCATACTACACATTTTTGTACTGCTTTTTGTCTAGGTACTAGAAGCTCTCTTTCCAACTGTCATTGGCACTGAATAGTTCTTAAAATGTGATGAAGGCAAAAAATCTTTAAATTACTTTAGTAAGATTTGTTTTAATTACTGTTTCTTAAATCTTGATCATATCACATGCTGTATATTTGATTGTTGATTATGTAATTAAAGGTAATTACCCATGTGGCATTTTCACGAATTCACAGAAGAGGTCTGAAGATATGCTGTGATAATAGAATCCCCCTTTTGCCTGACACAGGTTATAAAAACTCCTTAAAATCATTCTGTTGAAATTAGCCTGTCTTCTAGGTAAATATCTCAACTATGATTGAGTTTTTTCTTCTTTTTAGTGACAGTTACAGAGAAGTCATCCTGACCCACTCTTCTAATAGTTACTGTCTCTGGTTTAAGTTTTCAGCGTTTTATCTTATATTTCTGCTAAACCGAAAAGCCTTCTATTAACAGGGTTTTTTATTCACGGTTAGGTTTGTGATCAAGTTAATTTTCTCACTGATAAGTAGATTGGACTTGCATCTTTTGTCAAAAAGGTTATTTTCCCGTCTTTCAATCATTCTTGTGTTTCTCCTGTAGTGTTCACCATTCCTCGACCTCATCTGAATTTTGAATTTCACCATTGGGCACAATATTCCACCACAGCATATATCAGTGCCAAGTATAGAAATAACAAATCCCTCAGCTGTATTCAGTTCACAAAATAATAGACACCAGTAGCCTGTTATCTTCTGCATCTTTTTCTCATCTGCAAGTGATTCTGTTGGTTTCTTCCAGGCCATTGATGAGAGGTCAAGTAGCATAGGGACAAAAAAAAAAAAAAACAAACCGCAAAAGTGAATGAAGAATCCAGTTGACAAAGATATCCCATATACAGTTATGTTCTGCAACCTGTTAGCAATTTTTAGTCTGTTTGTGTGCCATATTGATTTTGCAGTGTCCTGGCTGCTTAATCTAAATTACACTGAACTATGTGCCACACAGAACTCTGAACTGCGTTACATCTCTGTTGTTACCTTTAGCATCCAGCCTTGTAATTACTTTGATGTAAGTGCACATTGACTTACTTAAATTATATTACCCTTCTAACGTGTTTAAAACAAACGAACAAACATGTGAGACATTCTCTTAATTTGCCTAGGATCAACATCACGCTGACAAAGCTATTGCTTACCATAATATCCCTTTAGTCTCTTTTCTGCAATATTAGCTGCTTTTTCCAGTCTTGAAATTGAGTAGCTAGAAGCCAAGGTAAATATTGACTTTCAGAAACTGTTCAACTAGACCAGGTAAGACTCTTGATTGCATCTTATTGCATTCTTTGGATTAAAGGGTCTTGATTCATGAAAAATTCTATAGGTAATGGTATTTACATTTTTCCCCTTCAAAAACTAGTGGCAATATTTATCAAACAATTCCCTTTCCTTCCTTCCTGTACATCACCTGTTTCTGTTCAGCAGTGTATCAGTGGTGTTGTTGAGGTTTCTCATGTTGAATTAAAAACCAAAAAGCCTACATCATTTTTCCTCTAGCTTTATCCATATACTTCTTGTTGCATTCTCTTGCTTTCTGAATCAATTCTAAAGAATGTCCAAGTTCAGTTTGTTTCCATTACAGTTATGTCATCAAGGACGCAGTCGGACTTCTTATTTTTGAGAAGGAATCTTGGTGAATGTCTTAACACCTTTCCTGTGACTATAGCTCGATTCATAGCCATGGGGATTTTGCATTATGGATCTCTATTAGACTTTTGTTTTTCCCCTTATTCCTATTCGACTTTGCCATTTGACAGTGTCAGCATTCATTAGGGTCCATGTTTACCAAAAAACCGTCTTCTGAAAACACTTAATTCCTGATACTGCAAAGTTGAGGTACCTAAAATCTGATTTGACCAGAAATGCTTCAGCAGCCATTCAGTGGTTTCTCTGTGTGAAATCATAGTTTAAAATATGTTTGCAAAAAGGAGGCACCTGTTCGTTCCTTTCTTGAGGTTTAATCTGTTGACAGACAGTCAGCCCCACGGAATTGCATCTGTTCTTGTAGTGAGGAAGTATAGACGTAAGTGAAGATGAACAGATGACCAACTTTGCACGTTTATTGTCAAGAAGTGACAGGGCGCTTCTTTCATGATTATAACTCATTAGATTTGTTTAAAATTTCTAGTAAATATTTTTCTTTTGGTTTCAAAGCAGAGGAGAGCACTCTGACTTTCAGATAGAATGAGTTTGGAGAATTTCTTTGTTCTCAGTGCTAAGGAATTTTCTATGGAAGTCATCAAAAGAGTGAATATGGATCTTTGTATATTCTCATTTTAAATGTGTTTTTTAAAGTGTAGGTGCACCCTCTGTATAACTAAATATTTTTAATTATTAGTTTTTAATTGTATAACTAAATCAATGTATTTGCGTATTGGGAAAAGAAAAAGTTTAGTTTTTATCAAGGCAAGATAAATTATTACATGAACTGATCACTGAGTTTTTAAATCACAGCTATTTAAGTTATTTGTTTCTGTCTGCCATCACTTAAATTCTAAAACATTCCCTGGAACAGTGAGCAAAACACAGTTTCTCATCTCAAAATGCTTGCCCCTGTTGTTTTAATTTTTCAGAAACAAAGAGCATGCCAGTCGCGCAAGTTACCTGATATAGTGCTCTGAATTCACGGTATCTGCAGTCATCTGCCTTACTCTGCTTAGTATATACGGAACTTGATTTTATATCTGTTGAGTTTTTTGTTTGTTTGTTTGTTTTTTAGTATAACGTCATAGCATCAACAGTCAGTCTGTCTCGGATCAGTTAGGTGTTACATGTAACTGGTATGGGAGAGAAGCTCTTGAGAAATACTGCTAAAGATAAGCTTTTAAATGTAAATATTGTTCTGTTACAACAACTTAAAAATAACGTCTGTTCCATTTTGGGAACTCAGTATATTAAAAATTTGGCAGGCAAGCATGAGTTGACTTTTATAGAGGGCTGAATTTGGTTAACTTTACCTTCCTTAATGCACTTAGGATGTGTAATTTTTTTTTTTTTTTTTTCTGTGTTCCAAGGTTTTTTTGCTGGCCTTAAAAAAATCTATCTTGTTATGTTTGACTTAGGTCTATTGCCCTGAAGTAGCTTCTGGGTAATTTCTGACTATTAAGTCTGTTACAGAATCATATAGGAGGAAACGGACAGTAAGGTAAATCTGAAGCGAAATGTAAATCTTTGGGTAAATATAAATCACAGCACTGTTGAGGGGAGAAGGTAATACTGAATAAAGGTGTCTGGTAAAGTAGAGATGTAGAAGTGTATAGGTCTTTTTTCTCAGTGTGTAAGCTAAGGTACGCTTAAGGATGGTCCTACCAAAGACAAACTGACTGAGCTGTCCTGAAGGTACCAGGCGTGTGTTCTGTATATGATGTGTATTCCACTGAAATAACAATGTCTTGTCCTGTGTCTTTCTCTTAGAAAATGACTGCTGCTATTTACTGACATGTATGTTCCATCCCTTCTCTGTCCAATTGTAGATGTACTCCAACAGAGTTGCTTTAAGTGACGAGTTCATCGCACTGCAGCCATTGTCCAGGGCAAGGAATCAGCTGAGCAAAATTAGGTAGAGTAGGAGGGACAGTTCCTCATCAACTCTTATGCATGCTGAAGGTGAACTAACCAGTGCTGAGAGAGATGGGAAGAGGCATGAACGTTAGTGGGTTGAGAGGGCAATACCTCTAGTGCAGATACATTCGGTTTGGTTATTTCCTGGCTTTGCTCTGTGTTTTTGAGCCAAATGCTTCTCCTAAGTAGCATGTGTTGGACGTGCTTTTTTTTCAGGAAAAAACATCCCTAGCATGATGCTCAACTTTCAGAATACAGATCTAGCTCTTTTTTGCATCCATTTTAAAATAATCACAGTTTCTAGCATGGTTATAATGCTTTTAATTTCTTTGTGATCAAAATTAACAGTGCTTTTTGCATGTTGGATAATTTCGGCTTCATAAGGCCATGACAGGAAGGTCCATGTATTTCAGGCAGCAATTTCTTGCGAGTTGTTTGCCAATTTTAATTTGCTTTCACTCGTGTTAAAAGAGCAGAAAATGTTTTAAGTTTGGGTGCGTACCTATACTTGTGTGGCTAAGCCTTTTTGTGTTTGTTTTGTGCATCTATAAAGTGAGTGTTGTTTGTTTTCAATGTGTATAGATACATAGTCCTAAACGCATTTGGCTACAAAGTCCTAGAAAATTATTCAAAAAAAAATCAAAGCATACATGTGTCTATGTAGGTGAACTGTTACGATTCCGAATCACTTGAAATGCACCGAGTTCAGTACATGAAATGCTGTCAAATGCCGATTCTCTTTTGTAAAGCTAAAACATTCATATGCACCAATAATGTCTCAACCTGTTTGATGTTTTAACCCACCTTTATCTACTTCTATATTCTATAACAAGAATTAATGCAAAGAACTGTTTCCTTTTAAATATTTTTAAGATGACTGTGTTGCTTAAAAATGTGCAAATAGGTGCTAGGAGAACCAGCCAACCAAGATGTTTGGGACTTTATTGCCGTTTGTTTAACTGAAGGAAAGTGGGAGACAGGAGGCTGACATGGTAAATCATAAGCAGAGAATTGTTAGTGGTTAATGGAAACAGGTCTTTTAAAGGGGGGCAGTAGGGAAGAAAAGCTTTGTATTTCCCCTGAGAGTGTACTACACCTTTGCAAGGCAAATTGGAAGGGCTGTTGAGTTTAGCTGTTAGTTGTCCCACTGCGAAACATAGCAGCTTATATTTCCAAACACCCCTCAGAGGTAGTGGTGGGGTGGTTTTGTTTTGTTTTTAAATTCAGCGCGTAACTAGCTTTAAAACAGGCAAAGTGCTTTATACCTCTTGAATTTCAGTAAACTTACCAACACATTGGGGAGATTTCTCTGCAAAAACTTTTACAAGTTAGCTTTTAAAATTCTTGGTTTATCAGTGTCATGTAAGTAAGTTACCTTTTTAAAACTTTGGATAAATATATTTCCACTAAACCTCTGTTTTCTCACTGAATTATTAAAGTGAATTACATGGTGCATCGTATCTACACCAAAGGTTTTGTAACAAAAGATTCTCTTAAACTTTCCAAAACTGAACATGTTTTAAGAATTATGTCACTGGGTGGTAAAAGAAAAATAAAGCTGCCTAGGAATGCAGCACTGTAGTTATTAAAATGCTAAAAGCAGGAGAATGTTTGTTAACTCGAAGTCATTTTCTTCATATTACACTTTGGGAAGGGGTTGAAAAAAAATGTTAAATCTGTTTTGTCCATGAGGAACAAATGTTTATGCAAATCCAATTCTCTTGTATGTCAGAATTTTTACACTGGAGTATCTAATAGCGAGGTACCTGAAAGGCAAGCGCTGAGTGCCTTGTACTGTGCAAGTGAAGTTGTAAAGTGCAACAAGAAACAAGCATTCGGGTTTCTCTAGTTCTTTATTTGTAGTCTTTGGACGAAGTTTTGAACCTATCCTGTGGATCCTTACTTAAAACAGTAAAAAGGAAAATAAGTTAATAGATGGAAACTACTCACTTCGTTATACTAAACAAAAACTAATTTGGAGATAAGACCATGGGTTTGTTTAGTTTCTGTAGTGTCCAGGGCAGCTGTTTTCCAAAAGCAGTAGAGCAGAGAAAGAGCAGAAAACTGTAGGAACATGGAACAAAATGGCTGCTTGGTGAATGTAGCTGTAAGCAGCTAATTCTGCCACACCTCATTTGTACGTGCGCACCCATCCTGTGTGACTGCAGAATGCATGTAGATTGGAGAACAGACCTTGGCAGTTTTTTGTTGTTCATTAAATATGTATTAAAACCCTCAAAATCAGTATAGCACCAGGTTAAACTGAGTTATGCCTTGTTCTGCAAATGTGCTTACTGTACTAGTGATGTACAAAAGCAGAATACCTTTTCGAATGCAAATTAAAAGACAAATATGACGCTGTAATCAATTTTTATGTCTACAGGCTTTACAGTGTGCAGAAAATGTTCAAACTTATATTAAGTACATTTGTGATATACAGTTAAGAGCTTTGAGATGAGTCTTTTAAGTGTCCATGTGATTCCTGTAAGTCAGAGGTGCAGTCTTATGTGTGCCTGTCCCACTCGTGCCTCTGATCCTCACTGTGACTTTTGTAACTTGGGATGAAGATGAAATCACGCAGCACAGGTCAAGTCTGGGCTTCGTGCTTAACTGGAGACTGGCTTGAGTACTTCTTCTTTCCTCTGTCTCTCCTGCGCTTGAAACACATGAATTATATATCTTAGGGTACTAACTGGGCCCCATTGCATCTCATTTCAGGTTTTTCTTTGTAAACAAAACTTTGTGTGTATATGTACGTATACGTGTCTGTGCTTTATAAGAACTGTTGGAAATCCTGAGCCACATGTCGGAAGTGTTGCTCGGACAGATGCTTTAATTCTACTTATTGATGGGATTAACTATGTTTATAGAGTTTTTACCTTTGGACAGTGTGTTATGACTGTATGCAGTACTAGGGAAATGTAAAACACAAAAAGGGTTTGTGTTTCCAGGGAACGCTATCAGTGCGTAACGTTGTGCCTGGGACTCTCAAACTGCAGCATTTGCGTTAGCACAGCCCAGGCCCTGTTCTTTCCCCTTTGCAGGCCCGTGAGTCTGTTGCTGCCTTGTTTTCCCTTCAGATCTGCCTTCTGGCTCCGTACTCCTGGCCCTGACTTTATGGCCTTTGATATTTGTCTGTATTTTTTCCTCTGGTTACTGTTTCATAGGATTCCCTTCCAAATAGCTTTCATATCTGATCCAGCCCAGCTGTGTAGAAGTCAAGGACAGGTTTCTCTTCCTTTCGCAGCATATGTCTTCTGTAAGGAATGTATCATTTCCAAGAAGACTATTCAAGTGCAAACATGCATTCACACTAGTGAAGTATACGAGAACATCTTAATATGCCAAACTTTGAACAGGGGTAACCTCTGCCTCTACAAGTTTGGATATTGTGTTAGCATAGCGTGGTGCTGATCCGTTAGCTAATCCACAGAATAAATGAGGGACTAAATGAGAGGAGACTATTTTGTATTTATCTTTGGTCAAAAAAGAACACACATCTACTTACCCGCTGATACTTTTATGTAATGACTTTGAGATAACAAAAGAGTTTGGCATTTGTAGGTTTACTTGATTCAAAGAGATGAAGAGTAGGAAAACTAGAAATGTGTTGAAAACATAAGTGCCAGTGAGGTTGTTAGATGTCAGCGTTCTTATACTTTCTTTTAAATGTTTAAATCTAATTGTTTGAGATTTTGGTATACAGTGTTTGGAGGGTTAAGGAAAGTGAGCTTTACCGTAGGGAGCAAGTTTTAACTTAACTGGGGAGTAGTAATGGCCGTCTCATATATTTTCTGAAACATCCGTGTGGCATCAGACACGTTGGCAGCTAGGACCCGGGGTCAGGAAAACAGGCTGCAGTGCTTTTAACTTCATGTACAGGATTAAATATGTTTCCTGTTCAACAAAGTCCCAACTGCATATTTCAGTGTGATTTAAATGTTTAGTTGAAATGTCTGTCTTGTGGCATGCAGAATATCCTGTAATAAGACAAACAGACTGAAATGGTCCTTTCTATTAGAAGGGGCAAAACAACTAAAACTCCAAAATTTTAAACCAAAATCTGAAAACTTTGAATTAGATTTCAAATTTGTTGGGTTTTCCCCTTTTGTAGTCTATGGTGCGCAAAAAGACTCAACACCCCTAATACTTGTGCACTGATAGACTGTATTTGATCCACCTATTAACTTGAAAAAAATGCCTCTTTACCTTGTAAATGTGCCTTGTTCTCTCAAGAACAGATCCGTAAAATGAAAGTTCTTGTGAAAAAGGTAACTGTTTTAAAGCAATGCAAGCATGGCGCTTTGTAAGATTTGTTGCTTTTCTGTCCTTCTAGATGGAAGAAGATCAGGGTTCAGTCAGCTCAGCATGTGACTTTGCTGAAAGCAGGCACAGAGGGGAGGACAATAGGCAACTGCTAGATCCGTCTAGCCTGCCCGACAGTTCTTGCGTTCACTAGGTAGTACTCCCACTCTACCCTAACCTGTGTGTACATATGTTTTTTTATATATCATACATAGACAGTCATGGAGCCATCTCCAAAATACCCATATTTTTGGTATCTACAAGTAAATTTGCATCATAGTATGTGCGGTTTTGGTTGTTTTTTTTTTTTTCCTTATCAAGCTGAACCATTCTTTAGTTCTGCACTTCAGTCGCTTTTTGATTTGTTACATGAAATGGGCCATTATCATATAAAATATTATATTTATTGTGATCCTGGATCTTGCCTTATGAAAACACCTTATTTGCAGCCTAAATATGAATAATATCAGATATTTCTCTATACTTATTAATTTTTTCAAAGCATTGTCTCTCCTGCCTTTTGTTTCCTGAGGGGCATTTTCAGGTCTTTAGAGACCAGTATGCTCTGTTGTCTTACCATGTTTTACTTTAGTATAAAACTATGATCATAATTGTCCACCACAGAGATAAAAGTGAGAAAAGGGACTCTTTAGCATAATACAAGTATTTTCCTTCTAGGTAGCGGATATAAAAATAAAATCCATTTTCACGAGGCAGTGATAGATAATATAAATGTTGTTTCCAGGCTTATGTAAGGTCACATCTGTTGTTTTTTAAAAAATGGTAATATTAACTTTTCCATAAACTGTGGTTCAAGCACGATCCTAGCTTTTTGTGAGTATCTAGCTTGAGCAAAGGAGATTTTAGTGAAGAAGAGATACCAGCCCTTCAAAATGCAGAGCTGAGGGTTCACTCCTTGGAAGCTACAATAGTTTGGGTTGCTCTTGGCTCCTCTTTCTGCCAGTCTGAATAATATCTAGGGCTGCTGGCTCTCCAGTCAGCGGATTCTAGGGAAAAATAAATGTCTGGTCCATCTGATCCTACATACAACCACTGTGAGATGATCTTCTGCAGTAACTCTAAAGGTATTACTTGATCTGTTTCAAGATAATGCATGGACTAAATGTTCTTTTTGAAATCTTAAGCGTAGGAATGTTGAGTTTGTTTTGTGTTGCTGTGAACGCAACCATGAAGATCACTGTGTATGCAGCAGGGAGCTTGTTTTCTGACCTCCTGATAGCGATTCCTTCTGTTCTGGGTAATTTCTTGTCCGATACACTGGGAGCGCAGCATGAGGTGGCTGCGAAGGTCATATTTGCTAGTACTGCAATGCTGCAAATTGTGCCGTTCCTAATTATGGTATCTCCTGTGGCGGTACAGTTGTGGCCAGATGGATGGGCATTCGGGGACTCGAGCTCTGAGATGTGGTTTGTTGTGGGTTTGTTTTAACCAAGACCCCTTTTAGACCTGTCAGTTGCAATGCTGCTGCTCCTGTGTCTCAGGTATTTACAAAGTTCATTGTCACACTAAATGTTCATTTTGTGTCCAGGAGAGCTCCCAAACGAGTACGAGTCAGTCAGAAGTGTGCGTTCTGCCTGCACTCCTTCGTGGCCTCTGAGCTGCAGCGACTGAATCAAGGATTTCAGTTTGTAATGTTTTCTCCAAGCTCCTACAATGGTTAACTGACAATCCTGTGAGCGTCACGTTAAGGGATGTGACGGGAAGATCGGGAGGGACCGTGGGGACGCGGAGCAGGGCTGAGGAAGGGGCAGGCATGGAGAGCTGCATGGAAACCCCAGTTCTGCCTGCGTGCTCCCCTCCTGTCCTACCAGCTGGGATTTTTCTCTTGGATTTCCAAATGCCTCTTGTTTCTGTTTGCTGCCTCTTCTTTGTAGCACAGGAATTGTCCTGTTACGAAGCTGTAATCTGTCCAGATGTCTGTTCAGGGGGATTAGGAAGGAATGTGTCCACTCACAGTAAACCATTCCCATAGGAAACTCTGAGGTTCTTTGCTTCTGTTGGAGTGCTGGCCAAGTGTGGGTGGCATTAAAGGAACTGGGATTGGAAACCAAAGTCTTTAGACAACAGAGTGAAATGTTGAGGGAAGCTCCTAAGTGAGCTCTGTCCTATTATAGACTAAGCTGCCTCCTCCCAGGTCAGATTTCCTCCTTCACTGGTGTCCGAGCGTGAGGTGAGGATAATGGATGCTTAAATTTAGCCTGTGTGTTTGGAATTTGACAGGGTGCTATCTTAGAGAGTCTCAAATCGAATTAAAAAGCATCCCCACACTCCATATTTGTATTTCCTTTCGGAAACGATACTGAAGTCAGTTCTGGATATTCTCTTTCCATCAGTACTAGATTTCAGTTAGATTTTAGTTATGCTGTGGTTGACTAGTGTGCAAAAATAATGTAGAGGAGCACACTTGACTTGAACCTATATGTCTCTGTATTACTTCTTTCACTTTGGGTCTTTTTCTCACCTACTGAGAATGAACAGTAGAAAGTTTACTATGCTAACGTTGAATTATTCCTCATGCTGGCGTGAACGTGACTGCATCTAATATCAGCCTTGTTTGCATTTAGATAAGATATTCACAAAATTGGGAATGTGCTTCTGTTCCTTACCAAGCCAAGCGTATCTGTGGTAGAGATGTAATGTAAATTATCATAACAAGTTGCATTCTACACTTCTTGAGGAAAAGTTATTACTTATGATCAGGTTGCTGCATTATATTCTGCAGCCCTGGTCTGAAGCTCTCTCTTGATAGATTTCCCTTAAAATAGGACAGACCTGCAGCTTGTATAAATAGTTGTACCTCCGCTGAGGTTAATCAAGGCTAAAACTGCGTGATGTTCTGTGCTAGAGATTCATTATAGCTGTAACACAGAGAACTGCAAAACAGTTTATTTCCAGCGTTAAGCAGAGATGGTGCTAAAGGATTTCCAGACGCTCACCAAGGCTGCATGCAAACCTTGGGAAGATCAAATTTTAGTCTATATGGACCTTAGGAAGGGAAATGGTCATGTTATTAGTCACTGTAGTTCTCCTATAAAATGGAAAAATATTCAACACTCTAACTTTAAGAAAACTTGCTTTTCCTAAGTGTTTTCTGATAACATCTTCATTGCTAGAATCTCCGAGTACTGATTTTTGGTTTTAATTTTTTTTTTTTTCCCTCCTCTTCCAGCTTACTGAGGCAGGTTCAGGTATCAACTGCTTGGACTCCATGTGCTGCTTCTCAGATGGGGAAACAGCATGCACATCTGTTAGAAGAATGCTGGAACGACTGATGGGAAGATGTAGCCCGACCCGGGTCAACAGGTGTGGCATTTCTCTCAATAGCCTTTGCTGCAGACGATTCTCCTATAAACTGGAACCCGATGAGCCTGCAGCAATAGATGTCTAACAAACCAGCTGCAGGTTTTGCTTATTTAAGTAGAAAATGCAGCTCTTTGTCGTACTTTTTTTTTCATCCTGAAAGACAAGTTTCTTGGGGTTTTATTGAGTGCTTTCTTTTGGGATGGGGAGGGGGAAAACAGTTTTCAAAAGATTTCTGTTAAAATGTTTAGTTTGGCTTACTACAAGTTCTTGTGTTGTATCTATCATAATTTCTCTTGATTTGTACATTCTTCTCTTTAGAAAATCAAGCCTTGCTGCTGTTTTTGTTTTCCTTTTTATGACTTTTTTTTTTTCCTTCACAAATCAGGAGTTTGTAAAGTTGAAAGAGTTTTCCCTTTGGTTCTTGATGTACAACCTCCAAATATTTACCTTGGAGCTTGCATTACTCCTGAGGATATACAAAAGGCTCACACTCCCCCCCTTAAATATAACTTCATTGTTAGAAGGAGAGTCTTTAAATCTTTCAGCCATTGATTGATATGAAGATGAAATATTTTTATAGTATAACTTTTATAATCTATTTCTAAAATCAGAGCAATTGACAGAAAAGAGCCTTCAGGTTCTGAGAATTTTAAATTTTTTTTTTTTTTTTTGTTCTAGAAGGTATATTGTCAAAATCATGCGTGCCATTCCAAAGTATGTGCTAAATAAATCTTTTCCTTCTCAAACCACGTGTCAAACAAACCTCAGTGGGATAAAAGCACGTTAGAGTGATACTTCTAAGGAGCAATATTGCTCTTGAAGTCAGCGTTGCTGTGAGAAAAGCTCTTACTAAACCTGCTAATGTGCCATCTCCCCATTTCCAAACAAACAGGGCCAGCTAACAAATGTGGAAATATTTGGGGGTAGAAATAAAAATAGTCTTTTGTACATCGTAATCTCTCAGTCCCTGAATGATATCACGGTCCTTCATTGCTCAAAAGGCAAACCTGAAAACATTGCCCTTCACCCATTTTCAAGGAAACTCATTTTGTATTTGAATGACGTTGTCTCCTTTGGTTAAAGGTCTGTGATATCATTCATCCCATATGAAATCTTGTGTGGGTAATTTTCACTGACAAGCTCCGTCAGTTCTGATTCTGCCTTTAGGCATTGATGGGGGAACGTGGAATTAATACATCTCGGGTTTGAACTCTTGTGTTGAACACGGTGTCGGTGGTTTCAGTCACTTTCTCTCTCTGGCTTGCTTATGAAATTTATTCAATGTTTCTACAAATCTAGGGTATGATTATGCAAATTGTTTCATTCCATATAAAAAATGAACTGTTATGATTAAGTACATTTTTAATTCAAACTCGTGCTGTATAGAAAGCGAGCATGATGTAAAAAATAAACAATTTAATAGAATTTTTAATCTACAAGGTGAGCATTTAATTGGTCTAAAAATCAACATTTTGGTAGCAGTTGCTTTAAGGTGTTTTTGTTTGGAGTTGGTTGGTTGGTTTTTTCCACTTCTCTGTAAAACTCTGCTTTCCAAATGAGGAACGTTTCGTGCTACTTTTTTCATTTATTATTATCTAATCAGGGCAGATTTTTAGTTAACATTTGCTTAGTAATGTGTAGTCTTATAAGGTAGGTATTCAGTGGTTTATTTTCTGCAATGCATTTACATTTTTATAGTTTCCTCTTTTTTTCCACTAAACTTTTCTTTCTTTAAGATCTTACAAATATTTATTGAAGATAACTCGTATTTGACAGAATATTAAACATTTTTTGAAGACTGCTTTTTCTCAGGTTTCTTGTCTGCTTACCTAATGTAATTTTCAGATGAAGTTCCATCTAACCGAATAATTGTAGTGTTGTTAGAACACAGAATTTAGAATTATGTTTAATGAATATGCAAAACTATCTTGGTGCTACACTAAGGGCTTGAAGTTCTGTAGTTTTTGCTTCTGCCTCTGGTTGAAATTACTCTGAACCATCTTCTAGTTTCACTTAAATTTATGTACAGTATATCTAGAAAAGACATTTTTTTGTTTTGGTCTTATTTGCTTTCTTCAATGACTTCAGTTCCTTCCACTCAGCATTGACACTTAAAATATAGCCTAAAAGTCAAGGTACTAAGACTATTTTTTTCCCCTACGCTTTCCTGGCAATATATGAAAGTCTTCGTTTATTTTTTAATGTACTAATTGCATAAATCACATGAGGCAGTTGACAGTTGTGAAATGCTGAAGGTACACTTAACAAATCTATTTGGTGATTTTAAAACGCTCATAAAGTTGTTGAGCCTTCGTTCATGAGCTTGAGCTGCGTTTGTTTTTACCTGCAGCCGGTATCTTCAGTAGATTGCGCAGTCCCGAACAGGATGGTCTTTTGAGTACTCGTGCTTTATACAACAGCTTTTTATTCAACCAGGAGGCAGCTGCAAATTATTTTTGTCGAATGAAGTGACGCTGATAAATATGTTGTCTGTGAGTGCTGTAGAATGCAGAGCACTATTTTAAACAATGTTGCTGCAGCTCGCTCGTGTTGTATTCTGTGCTCCGATACCCTGTCAAATATGATATTCTGTCAAATACGATAACTGAATATGAAATCAAATATGGTATCAAATTTTGATAGAAACTTTGATGAATCAAAGTTGTACAAATGCTTGGAGTAGCGGGCCACAGGAATATAGTCTGTTGTACTTAATTTACTGCTTGTAAAATGTATTTGAGAAGTGGTTTCTAAAGCTTCATTCACCAGTTAGAATATAGAATGTGTGTTGTAGTACGATAAAACGCATTTTTGTCTGTCTGTTCCATTAAATTGTCTGTCAACTTGTCAGTCACTAAAATATTAGGAATGGTGGATCACATACATTCTTGTTCAGTAGAATTCATTTCTGAATTGTTCAGATCTCCCATTAGTGGTGTTCGTGTCAAGGCACCGCATGTCAAAGTTCTAAAGAAACAGCAGATTTCTGACAGAGGCAAATTTGGAGGATAAGTTTGTTATATTTTGATTTCCTGCCTTCCAACCTTCTATTTTTCAGCTTTTCACATGCAGTCCTAGAATACCGTGCAACCAAGAATAACGAACATTTCTCCCTAAATAGTAATTAAGAGAAAGACATCGCGAGATCCCAACTGAATCAAAAGCTGTGACATGTTAGGAAGTTTTCCCGATGCCTTAAATTTTAACTTAAATTTAACAGCAAGGGATGAAATATATTGGTGGTTGTAGGTAAGTTTTGCCTACCCCCACGTTCAGACCGCGTGGGGGTTCATTTAACACCAGCGTCCGGGGGTTTCGTCCACCCGCAGCGCTCGCGGTGCCTCCACTGACGCGGCACCGTTCCAATTGCCCTTGAGGCACAAGTTTAAAACTTTAGTTGTAAAACTGGCGCACAAACCACTGCTCATTTTAGTTCGTAGTGATGAAAATATCTGTAGCTGTGGGTAAACTTTGCCGGAAGGGTAAACCTAGAATTGTTACTTACAGAGTTGGCATGATGAATCGCAGGCTGTTGTCGAAAGTTTGAATGAGTTGCAGGTGCCCACAGGAAACTAACAGACGAGTCTTTTGAAGAGTTACATTTGCCTAATCTCATAACACTTTTATCTTTTGCTTTCCTAGACTTTTCTCCTCACCTCTAGCTTGTAAGTCCCCAGTCAGCCAAACTTTTTTTTTTATTGTTACTTTAGATCATGGAGTTCATCGGATCCCTTCTATGCCAACGACAGAAGCATCTTGACTCTCTCCACAATGGACTCGCCCACTTGTTAACAGGGACATTTGTAAATGCCGTGTGGAAGCCGAGTGGTGCTCACACACCTCTGGCAGGTTCTGGAGCGAGTTCAGTGCCGCATCCCTGCCCTGGGAGAGACTTTAGCGCGGCTGCTGCCGACAGGCCGGGGCTTGTCTTGTGCCCTGGTGTAACTCACCTGGACAGTCATCGCTTCCGATATTTTTTTTCTAATTATAGCCACAAATTGCTAAGTATTTTTTTTTTTAAGGAACATTTTTACCTCTGACCATTTAATCTTTTTTGTTACCATAAGAGCAGATTGGAATCCCGTATTTGGTATTTATCACTGTAGCACAGTGAGAAAATCTTTTTCCTCCCAAATTCGAGTGATCCAATCGAACTGATTTTGCACAATGAAACAAGTCGCATTTTTTGTGATGACCCTTCACTTTAAACACACACATTAATTTTGAGCTGTCTCATACAGATGCTGTCTTAGCAGATTGCAAATCAATTTTGTTATTTCTGTGGTCAGTTACTATATTCTATACGCAATCAGTTTAGTAATTTTTGAGAGTTAAACACAATTCAAATATTTATGCTGGTGTATGAATGGCAATATATTAGTCATTGCATTGCAAAGCACTGTTCACTTTTACAAATCAATAATTTGGAATAATAAGGGATATAACAGTTCACTGTTCTTCTAAACTATAATTCAGAAGCCACTCATCTTTTATTATGCCCTATGTGTTTTGTTAACAATTCTTGATCTTGACTTTTGGAAACGTGTAAGAGTTGGTGGATTGTGCTGAAGTGTCACTAGCATAAATTTTTTGAATTATTAATCCTTTTAACGTTGGTGAATTTTTGCATGTTTTATTCTTTTTCATGTATTTATATTTGGTCATGTTGTACTTTGAAGATACAATTAATGCTTAATTATCTTTATATATCTGAAGGATCTGAGACATTGATGGCCATGTTTTGATACGTAAGTACGCCAATAAAAGCAAATTGCAGAGATAGAGCTTTGCATGGTACATCTCGCAGGTGCATCTCTTGTCCCAGGATAAACGTGTCTGCGTGTTTGGGGTTTGGTAGCAACATCTGCGTGTCTGTTCTGCCAGGATGGCTAAACCTGTTGGTTGCCTTTAGATGTGGGGGATAAAATCGAGGTGCTGCCACCAGGGCCAGCAGTGGAGCATTGCCTGAGGTACGGCAGCTTTTATGGCTCGAGGCTGGTAAAAATGCTGCTGCTTCTGGACCCTTGTTTGAGAATCCAATTTTAAGTCAGTCTCTAACGCTGAAGTCCCATCAATAATCTTCCTATCAGACAGTTAAAGATGTAAAGCTGCATATTAAAATTATCTCTGGGTGGAATAAACTGTAAATCGAACACAGACTCTAAATAACACCCATGAGAAATTCTTTATTAAAGATGTGGTTAAGCGTAGGATTTGGACAAACCTGGTATTAGCTGCTTTCACCCTGCCTGCACGAGTTCACGCTCTTGGCTGAAGAGCTGTCTCCCAAGAAAATGACATGGCAAATACTTTTTATTTCGTAATTGAGGCAAAAGCATCTTACCTTCCTGGTTTGACATACGAGTGAGGGGCTGGGCTGCTGCCAGACTGAATCCCTCCTATTACGTTCGTCCCAAATTCTCCTGAGTTCAGTGAGCTGCAGGAGAGGGAGCGTCCAAAACGTCCGACTTTCCTTGTATCAAATGCTTTGGATGTTCCTTATCTATCAGCAGCTCTGCTGTTCGTTATTCTTGTTCATGGCTTTAACCAACATTGGTTCAGTTCTTCTCTTGGAATTTTTATTTTTGCATTAGTGACTGGCAGCCTCACTCTGAACTGAAGGCTGCAGATACTGCGGGATTTTTAAGATCTTGTTGTTTAAGGCAATGTTAGTGTAGTAAAAAATTGTCATTGCAACCTCATTTTAATACTCGTAGTGACTTGGACGTGCAGTACGTGAGGTTTTCGTCCCACTGGCACAGATAAAGGCCAGTTCACAAATCCAGTGAGAAGCTCTAAAAGTTAATTATGAAACAGAAGAAACAAAATCAAAATATGGCAAATTTTCCTTTAAAACAAGTGTTTAAATCAGCATTCACAGTTCATATTTGTATCATGCCTTCAAATGCGTAAGCGCACTGGAGCTTAAGTTTGAAAATTCCAGTTGTACAATAGATCCCCACATCGAGTGTCCGGAGCGTTAAAACCACGGAAAGCTGAGTCTCCCGTACTCCCTGTAACAGGTATTAACGTGTGACTCGTCTGACTCTGGATAGTTTGAAACCTGGTTGCCATGTGGAGGTGCAATAAACTGATTGTCATCTCTCCAGTCCCCAGGAAAACTTTTATCCAGATACACACTAGTAACAAAATGTGCTTGGATTTTGCCTACGTCTGTAACTTTTTAATATGTATCATATATATAACGTTAAACCTGTTTTCAAAATAATGATTTTTCTTATTAGGAGTTTCTCGTTCTGAGCGTCTTTATACTGCCATCAATACCTAGAAAATAATTGTTTTAAATATTCTAATCAGATATCTGCTGTTTAGCTGTATTGTTTACCTCTAAATCAGTGTTTCATTTTTCAGCAGTGCTTGTGTGTCCATGTCAACCATTCAAATCATCCGGTCAGTTAGTGTGACCATTAACCTCATTACTCTGTGTGATTAGTGTATCGTGTATTGAAATATAAACTGATTAACTTTTATGGCAGAAGGCAGAGGCTTTGATACACAACCCCACTCCAAGCATCTAGATTGGCTCAGCTCTGTACATAGATGTATTTTGGCTTTTACCACACAAATATCTTAATTGTATTTGCACAAAAGCAGCACAGTCCTATATTTGAAGAATAATTTACGTTCATTATGTGTTTCTTTAAAACCTTCCATCTCCT
Source organism: Caloenas nicobarica (assembly GCF_036013445.1). Taxonomy (NCBI): domain Eukaryota; kingdom Metazoa; phylum Chordata; class Aves; order Columbiformes; family Columbidae; genus Caloenas; species Caloenas nicobarica. Next base: position 20,340,107 of record NC_088252.1, read on the forward strand.
CTTCTCCCTTTCCCCCGCTTTCCCTTTTCCCAGTGTTTGTAAGGTTACCGAAGAAACATGCATTTAAACAATTCAGGAAGAACTTAAGAGTCCATCTGTCTGCCAAGGTATATTTTTCTATTCGCAGTAAATCTAAATCAGTAATTTCTCATTTAGTAAGAACGTAGAATTGATCTGCGTAAGACCAGGTTTTTTTGGTCTGACAAGTATTTTGGATGGAGGAAGTGACTGTGGTTTTGTACTGATGTCACCAATCTTTTGAAATTGCTTCTGTTCAAAGAAGAGTTTTGTTGTTGTTTCTTTGATGGCTCAAGTATATGAAACCATTGACTGCGCATGCAGGAGACTGAACAAAATACAGCTAATTCAGTATAAATCCAGCGTTTGTCTCTGAGTTAGAGTATGAATGGGTGAGGGAGAATGTTGCCATAGAGAAGAAAAGTTTGAGAGTTACCTCCTAACCTTGAAATCCATAATGTAGGGCAGAAAATCCCATAGTAGATGTTTGTGGTGAGCAGGAGGGGGATGTGTGGTCACTTTACTATGCAGGGTCTCTGAGGAAGCACCTTCTCCAGAGCCACCTTCAGCAGGATTGAGTTCTCAGCAGATTTTAGGCCTTATTCTCTGAATAATACTTTGCTTTTGTTACTTAGAAAAGCATCGTTTTAGTTGCCAAACTTACGCTTTTTAAAGGGTGCAGTGGAAAAGATTAAGTGGGAAGATGATCTGAATTGTTTCACAAATTAAAATGTAAATATTCTGCTTAAAATAGTCTGTATATTTTTTTAAGGTTACGGTGGGAGGGGGAACAAAAAAATGTGAAGGAATACTGAAAATAGGCTTTACATTTTCAGAATGATTTCTTGTTTTCCAGTGCAAAAGCTGATATGAGAAAAAGATTATGCAATTTAGAATGCAGATTAGGCAACTATAATTTCTTACTGGAAACCTTTGGTGATACTTTCAAAACCTGGTTTTTTATGACAGTATAACTTCTATATTGGGGGAAAAAAAAAAAAAATCTTATTTTCTAGTGTTAGAAATGTCTCCAAGCTGAAGTCTACATTCTTTTTAATAGTTTTATTGGATACTTCTGTACTTCTAATTAGTGATTTTGGTGAAATTCAGTCTGCAAAAGTGCTCAATCATCATGTACTTGTGAACCGTTGGAGTCTTGGTTTTGGGTGTCCCACACCCAGTACCTCTCACAGCCCGTCAGTCGCTGCACTCGCCTCATTACACAGACATCATTGATTTAGAGGAGTTATTCCTGCAGCTGGGAAAATGCTCATTACGGGTTGACCTTAGCCTTTTGCCTGTTCCTTCATTATTTCCCAGTTAGACCTCCTTTGCCGGTGTATTTATTTTCTGTGACTGTTTTCTGGTGGTGGTTGTTCCGTACGTTCTTTGCTTCTGTTGTTTGCTTCCAGCAGCTTGGTTGTCTGGGTTCAGCTCTGTGGACGGATCGGCTGCCTCGACTCTTGCCGTCAGTCGTCTCAGAAGCGCATTCGCCTCAGTATTTGCAAGGCTTCTGCTTCCTGTAGATTTTTTTTTTTTCCCTACAGTTAAATGCTGCTGGTAGGGGCAGCAGAAACACCGCAGTAGAGACCTTGTGCGCTGCCCGAGCTGCTCTGGCGTTTGTTACAAGGAACCTTCTCCTCCCGTTGGAGTGTTTGCCTTGCCCTTGCTGTCACCATGCCGTGATGTTGAATTGCAGTAGGTACATACAATTGTCATCACTGTAGATACAGCTTTTTGTTGTTGTTGTTTCCAGTTTGTATAAATGCATAGACATGAATAAAGCCATGGGCTAAAGACGCGCTATGTGTAACATGAAGTGGAATGAAATGAATACGCTGCTGTTCATGAGACAAAGTGGGACTTGTCTGAAAGAAACACCTGTGGTGTGTATTAATATTTCCTCAGCAGGTTTAAAGGAAATTATTTCATACAGCAGCAGGTTCTCAACCTTTTTACATTTTGGCATTGTGATAAAAGATAATCCATGGGGCATATAGTTTAAACAGGGGAAAATGGTTAAAAATGAGATTCACTTTCAGGTATAAATGTCATTATTGCAGCAAAGAATATATTTTTACAATGCCCAGTTATGGTCCCATGAGTGATTTTTGTGTCCTGTGCACAGAGAGTAACAAATGACCTAGATGCCATTGCTTTGCACTGAAATGTGATCAAGTTCTGCTTATTTTTTGAAAGAAAAAGCTTGAATTAATCATCTCTGCAAGAAGTATATTTTTAAAGATATTGATCCTTTATTTTAGGCGAATAAGGGGCATTGACAACTGGAAACTGTAGCAATAATTAGTACAAAGAATTTTGGACCTCTGACACTGTGGCTGCCTCATGTTAATTTTTGATTCTGACAGAATCTGTGCGCTTGCTTCTTGTACAGCTTGGTCAGTAGAAGTTGTTTTAAAAATGGTTTATGGAAATTATATTTATTAAATAAAACTTTCATTTCTAGCTGAGTCATTGTTTTAATTATGCTTTAGAGGAAAACAAGCCGGAGCAAAGCGAGGCCGGGCTGCTCCTTGTGCGCAGCCGCAGCCTCAGCCTCTCCCCATCGCTCTCCATCATTCTGACTCCTGCCCGTTGGCCTTCAAGGGAGGATGGCTTCAAATTTTACCCTCCGAAGACACAAAATTTGAGTTTAAAAGAGAAACAGTTAAAATTTAATGTAAAACATTCCAATTACGGCTAAGCAGCTTTTGTTAAATTGAGACCTTGAAGACAAGTTACTGGAAGAACTTCCAGAAGCAGGGAGGTAATTCTTGAACCAGTTTAAATGTCCAGAGTTGAGTTTGACATACACCTGTCTGTTTACACTGTCAGGAGCAAAATGAGTCAGCGACACATTACGGAGTTAAAGCCTGTTTCTGATAGATGAGATTATAATTTAATCAAGTATTTATTCATGTGGGCTACTCTTGTGGAGCTCAGAGGCTGAAATGGCATCATGGGTTTTAAATTCAAACATAGTCAGTATACCACAGTCAAAATCTACAGAGACTTCTGGCAACATTAGTTAAATAAAGTGTGAATGACAAAATTTTATTAAATGCATTCTTTAAAAAATTATATCATTCTAAAATAAAGATTTTTTCAGTAAGGATTTCATTGTAAAACAGTTTTGAGTAAGTCTTCAGGTACTTACCAGGGTGATCAATAAAAAAACCAAACAGACTTACCAATAAGATGTATTATTGCAGAAGACAAGTATTCCATACTTTTTTTTCCCCCACCCACCCCGCTTATAAGCACATTCTGGAAATAAGTTACAAATAATACACTGAAACAATGCATGACAAGACTTAGTCATGGCAATTTCACTGGAGCTTTATTGCCTCTGTTGGTAATGAGAGGGATTGTAAGAAGTTACACTTAAATTTACAGAGATATGTAAATGATGGGGTTTTTTTACTAAATATAATCTTGAGATTAAGTGTTTTATATCAGGGCACTTCTAATTTTGTACATATTTAATGTATAAAAACAGGTTACAAATTTGATGTTCGCCGCCTTTTTTTTCTTGACATTTGGCAAAATTAAATTGATCCATTTAAGGGGAGATCATCAAATTGAAGACATAAGCACTTACGAATTAAAGCAATCCAAGTAAGCAACTGTCTGCATTCTTAAAAAAAAAAAAAAACAAAACACAACACCAACAAAAACCACACAAATATATAAAGGAAAAAAACATGTGGCCACATCTGAGCACACAAAATAGTCCCTGTAACCAGGCATTTTGTCCTTAGAACAACACCCTGTTAAAATCAATGGTTCTTTCAACTTCAGTCACTCATTTTGAAAAACTTATGATGCCATCATAGCACAAATAACCCTATTCTGCAACATAATTAGACGAAGTTTTATGTATTTCTTTATAATTACACAGTAATTATAAGCATGTAGTACCAAACTGATGACAACACTATTTTGTTGAAAAGATCTTGCATTCAAAAGGAACAGTCTTTCAACCACCCACATTGCCCCACTACCCAGTCTCAGACTTTTTTGTGGGACAAGTCTGCACTGGGACATAAAGCAAGTCAGTTCTGTCCACCCCCAGCATCCCTGAACTCATCTATCGGAACCGGTACCAAACCCCTCCAGACAGAAACCAGCACGCAGAGATATCACCTTGTAGAGCCTTTTTCCACCCTGCACGGTAATTTCAAGTCCCAATATATATTTACACAAAATTGAGAAAGGAAATACTGAAAGCAGCAAAACACACAGGTTTTTTTTGGCATCGCCAAGTCCAGTAGCTGGAGAAAGTTTGCAATGTTTTTGTGGAACTGTATTACTGAAATACAGACCTGGATTTTTCTCCAAAGGGCACTGCTACAAGGGGAGCCAGCCTTATGGTCAACTTCAGAGAATACAAATAATTTTTTAGCAGTTTAACAGTCAATTTTTCTTTCCTAAAATAGTTTTAGCATCTGCACAAAAGTGTTTTGTTGTTTAGTGCAAGTATCCATTACTCACGTCTAAAATAAGTCTGGCCTTATCATGGGGTTATTCAGAGTCTGTCCTTCCATACAACCAGAGCCTGTCTTTTTTCCTGCAGCTTAGTATTAATATTTTCCAGCTTGTTTTACAGAGTAGTATTTTTTCAGATCTCTCCACATGTAGCTAAGGGAGGAGTAAAAGACCACGTTTAGCACAAACACAGCTCAAAAGCTCTTGTAATATTAAAAATAAAGGAGGACTGCATTTGATAAAACCTGCTTTGAACAAATTATTTTAAATGCACTAAGACAATAAGAAGTAGTGATGGATCAACAAAATAATTTAAGCAAACAAAGCCAGTGTAGTATTTTACATCTGATCTGTGCTTGTTTGGGAAAGCCTTACTCTTAATTTCTGTATTTGGCAACCACAGTGATATGTCAATTTAAGGAAAACTCAACAAAATCATTTTTAAAAGGGTGTCATCCATAATGGCAGTACCTATACATTATAAAGATTTAATTTCTCAGGGTAATGGTTTCCAAACCTAGATACACAAACTCATCAGCTTCTTGTACAACAGGGCCACTTGTGTCGTCATACCTCAACCATAAAAATTCCATGTCTCACTTTAAAATACTGCAAGGTGTAGCAAATATTTAAGAAACAAATTCAGTATAGTCAAGTTTTAGATTTCCACAGAAATGAAAACCCTTTCTTTGACAGACAGTTAAGCATTTCCAAACTGTAATGAAATCTTGATTTCTTAGATAGTAACCTAGAGAATATTAGATTCTATCCTGACAGACACAGCTTATCTCCATGACACTCGCTCAAGGCCGACTGTAGCATTAAACGCAGGTGCTTTAAGTGCACGGTAGTTGTGTCGCACTTCAACTGTTCCACCGTCAGCTCATGGACAATCAAACCATTCAGGCAGGTACCTGGATACCCCACTATCAACAGCCTCGGGTTTTCTTGGTTATTTCTGTCATTGTTTTTACCAGATTCTCAAACTCACTTTTCCAGAAAAGGAAAAAAAAAAAAAACCACACACACCAAAAAACAAACAATCGGACCCAGTACACTTAAATATATCACTCTTACAGGAAGTGCTATCAAGACAGTCTTTGCAACTAGCCCCAGGTGTATATTTAAGGATTCTTTTAAAAATTGTTTTGATGTTGATCTGTATAATTCAGATGCCATACAACAGTTGTCTGATGATGACCAGCATTGTGCTTTATGTGAAACCAGAAATCTCAAAATAATTAGAAAGCTTCTAGGACTTACGGGAGATGAAACTAAGGTGGTCCGCAAAAAAAAAAAAAAAAAAAAAATAATCCCATGATGAACTCCACAATGTTGAAATTTTAACGGGCGAGAGTGGTCCAGACTAGAAGAAAAGCCCAAACCACCAGTAGAAGAATGAAATATGATATGGTCCAAGATGTATCCTTAAAGGTTTGTCTCAACCCTCAGCCATATTGTGAGGATTGATCTTCAGTTCAGTCCAGCCAGCAGAAATTGACTGTGCAATTTTCCATTTCAGGTATTTGTACAGACTATGTACACTCTAGAAGAGTCCTTTAGTGCTACACCGTCGTACTTTTTGTCCCAGCAATTTGAGGGCGTGCAAATTCCACAAAGTCATCAATGAGAACGGGCCATGCCCCTAAAAGAAAAAAAAAAAAAAAGAACATAAGAATTCGGTTCAACAAGGTGTTCTTTTTAAAGCTTCAGATCTCAACAAGTTATTTACTTTCCAGTCATAAATAGGCAGAGTTTCAAACAAAAAATTAATTTGATTTTCTTGCTCGAAATTGAGGAGCTGGTTAAAGATGTCTGCTTCCTTTAACACCAGTTAATACACATCCCTTTCAAGGGTCATACTTCATCTTCCACATCAAAAAAAAGAAGAAGAAAAAAAAAAAAAATAGCTGACAAAAATTCTAGTTTAAAACTGTCCTGGTTTAAGCACCAGAACTTGATCTCCTGGATGGCAACAGCTGCTTCAAAAATGTTGAACACTGGGCGAAGCAGCCTATGCTGGAAGCAGCAGCACATCCGAACACACCACAGCATTTGCCACTCACAATTTGATTCTGCTGCTCCCAATGTGATTGTGCAGGAATGTCGGAACAGGCACACTCCGCCACACCTGAACACAGCAAAATGTGCTCCAACAGGCGGCAGTGCAGTCTAATGCCCTAGAAAGCTGGTATTACACTATATATACTCGGACATATTCCTTACCAAGAAGTAGTTAAAATGCATGTCAATATTTTAAATATTATGGGCAGCCATATCCAAAGAAGCTCCCAGTCATGCATCATATTCATGTGAAGGTTAAAAACAATTGTGAGCTGGGTTCCCTGCCCCTCCCTTTTATTCCGAATCATTACAACATATTTTCTGCCTTTAATCTTTCTAAACAACATTGATTTCTTGTGCCCATTTCCTCAACGATAACGGAATGAGAACTGTCTGTAATTATTACGTAAGGTTGTAAAAGTTTGCTCCCCTCTGCTCTGGAAGTATCAGGAGTTTAGTTTCCTCCACTCACTGAGGACTGAAGGTAATTACCTGCTCTTTGCTACAGATGGACTAGAAGAGGAAAGATCAATACAAAAGTTTACAAGAAACACATTTGGTAGGAAAGAACTTATGTTTAGCAATCCCTGTACGCTGCCAGCTTCACTAAAATATTACTACATGTCCCACCTTCACATAAACTGAAACAACCAAACTTCAAAAATATTCTCGGCGAAGAAATACAATAACCAGAGGACCCTATGAAGAAATGCACACAGGCCATGAATCAGTTACTTAGTTGAAGATGCCAAGAACAGCGCTGACAGAGAATCTGTGGTTTTTAAATAGACAAATATCAGGGTTTGTCTCAATCGGAAATAATTAGTATCTGAGCTAGGACAGAAGGAAAAAAGCAAATGGATTTAAGAAAGTTTCAGCATTTCTTTTTTAAACCTGCAGTAATAAACAGATGATAACAACATGCATTAAAGTAGCTCCAACTGGACTTCAGATCACCAGTGATATTCTAATTATGCTGTTATTAGCCAGCTGTGCCAAAGCAGATAGATACACGCTAATAAATGTAGCATAAAACACAGTTAGAAGTTAAAGAAAATGGAAATGTTTACCTTCCTCATCATAGTTAGACATATCATCTGCTATCATTGTACTAAAGTCTAGAAGAAGGTTCCAGGTATCCTTGGGAATTGATCTTTTATGATGTTCCTGTTTGGAGGGGTGGAAAATTTATATTTAAAAAAAAAATTTAAAACTCTTATACACATTCATTTTTACTGTCTTGGACATATCCACATCCCCAAAACATATTTCTCTTGTACACACTATGAAGTGCAGTATCTGGGATACGGGTCAAAATAGTTTATTTCATCGACTTAATCATTTAAAGTTTTGAAATTACTGCAGTCCAGGTTATGTAAAGATTAAAACTTACCAACAAAAATTTGTTCCACAAGTCTAGAAATTTAAATCTTCCATTAAGTACTAAATTCCAGTAGGCAATGGCCATTTCTAAATCTGTAATATTAAAATATATTACTCTTAGAGATATACAATTCAAATATACCATCTCCACAGGTATCTAACACTAAGATGAACCATATATTCATAAAGTTGAAAAGAGTAATCTAATGCAAATATACTCGTGGATCCTTTCCAAAAAGGCAACCGTAAATAAAGTGTTAAACAAATGTTTCATAGATTTTGATACTATCACTTGAATACAGAAGAACTGAAAATTGTCCATATTAATAACCAACATATCTCCAAAACACGCAGGGATATTTCATATGCCTTTTGCTATCTACCGATACTTTAGTTACAATTCAGTGAAATATTTTTGTCTTAGAAACGCTATTGACTTGAAAAGAAAATTTGTAGCATTTTGTAGTAATGTCTGCTTTTTTTTTTAATATACAAAATACACTTTACATAAAATTAGCCTTTCACGATTTCACTTTTAGAGCAACCTTGTTACAGGTGCTGCCTTTGTAACACGGCTTTCGCCGAGTGCTCATTCTGCAATCGGGTTTCCTTTTGAGAAAACCTTGAAGTACTGTACAAGCAGATGGTTGACGGTTGGTTTGTTGTTGGTCTTTTTTTGGGAGGGTTGGGCTATTTGGTGGTGGTGGTGGTCTGTTGTGGCGTTGTGGGTTTGCCTTTTGGTTTCGTCTTTCCCCCCTCCCCCCAAAGACTCCTGTAAAGTTCGTGCCTGTTTTGAATCTGGTTTTCAGGACTCCTGAGAAACCTGAACTGATGCAGTTGAGGAACAGGAGCAACCTTTGGCCTGTCAGTGCTGCTGTCAGCAGGGGTGCTGGGGTAGTGCCGCAGTGAGAAAAAGAGACTGGTTAGTCCAGCGTGTAAGGAAAATCCCACACCACCCCCCTGGGGTTTGCCAAGGGCTAAACCGACATGCATTTACTGTTTATTAGTGGCATACAGTAACGCGTTAGCTGACACAAGAAAGTTACGTATCCAAGTTCTACACCTCTCTCTAGTGTGGTCTTCATCACCAGGAATTCACAAGGACCTCTGCACTGTGTAACAAAATGCTCCTGCATCCAGTATCCATCACCAAGGACATACGGTAACCCCAAAAGTCTCCCTAGTTAAGCGACCTCTTTTTTAACAAAAGCTCTTATATACGTTGCAGTCTAGCAAATCTCTTCTTCCACAAAAAATCTTCTTGTGAGAACAGAGAGAAGAGGCACATGATCAACTGCTCCTCAGGAAAAAAGAAAAAGAAAAAATCTGAAAACTCAAGAAAACCATTCCCTTCCCTCAGATGCCAAATCTATTTAAAAAAACAGAGGTGGATCTTAGAGGTGAAATCAATAGCAAACAAACCAAAGTATGAACTCTGCATTGCTGGATGGAAAGTAGATGCTTATGGGGGGGTTCTGAATTGTTTAGTATCTTTGAAATGAAATGTTCTTCTTGAACAGCATATTCACATTATAATGCTTCTTGACCAAAGTAAATAATAAAACTTGTGGAGGATTTTCCAGCAGCTGCAAAGGAGTGTGATTTCAGACAGAAGTCTGAGTTTCAAGAAGCAGAGACAAATCAAACAGAAGTCACTACTCAGTAAGTAAGCTATATGTGAAAATGACCACTTACTAAAGAGCATAAAGGCTAGGCAGCTCTCTTTAACAGGAGATTCAGATACAAAAATAGGCCCTTCAGCTTTCAACTAAAACTACTGCCTTTCTAAAAATGAATAGATACCAACTTCAGATTAAGTTGATCGGTTCCTCAAGGAAACAAATTAGAAAACTACGTTTTACTTTCTTGTGATGCATTAATAGCAGGCATACCAAAAATGCAAGGTCATCAAATCACTGCATATTTACAGTGTTTATAAACAAACACCATAAACAAATTGTGCATTTTGACAGGCTTGTACAGTTCTGAGGTTATTCTTGTGGGTAAGCAAAGGCCTTTAAAAAAGGGATCTCAAAATGCCGCAACCTCGCAGTCGTTATGTGAGTCCAAACATGTAAAGCACGAAGACATAATGCTTTAGGACAAACTATATGTTTTAAAAGAATTTTTATGAAATCACAAAATTTGAAAGTAAATTTCAAGTTTTCGTAAGAAATTGAAAGAATGCTCAGGAAAGTCCTCATGGATCAAATATGAAAGTCTAAAAATACATGCTCCATTTTGAGTTTTATCCAGAGATGCAAGAGAAGCAAACAATGTTTGAGATACACATCAGCTAAAAGGTGTTCCACAGTAGTAAGGAATTATGCAGAGGAAATGTGATTCCAGATCTGTGCCTGAACTACTACACGACGTTTGGAAGATCAGAGACCAATATACATTAAAATCAATTCGCAAGTCCCTACAAGCAGTTATTTAGACACTTCAAAATTAACTGCCTAACCAGGAGCACTTAATTTTCAGCACTGTACTTCTCCCAATATCCATTTGCTTCAAGGTTTCCAGAATTATTCTGCCCTATCATAAATTCATGCCTAAAACTGTCTATTTATTGGCACTAAAAGAGTTGTTATGCATTCAGATTTTAAGCTGAGTTCTACATCACTGCCAGACCCAGACTTAAAAAAAAAACCAAAACACTACAACGCTACAAAAAACCCCACCTTATACCATGTATATGCTACATGGATCTGAGAAAACTATACCTGTCTTTGTTACTGTTGGAACTTGACCAACATAAAGAAGCTTTAAGATGTATGAGAAAGAAATTAAGTGACTTAGTTTTCCTGGTAATTTCTACTGAGGTCTGTTCCATTCATTCCTAAAGGACTAGGAAGAAAAAATTCAGAAATAGAACGCAAGTCTTCCTTATACCTTAGAAATACGGAGAAAAAAAAAAACAAAAAAACAAAAAACCACACCAACCAAACAGTTCTGTTATTCTGAAGCTTTGAGAAAATATAAAAATTATCATGTAATTCTATCACTGTAATTTGTCATTTCACTTATACCAGCTTACAGGGATTCTGAAAAATACTCCTTGTTGTATAAAGTTGTCTAAAGATTAAAACCAACACACAAATGTTACAACGGAAACCACAAACAAAAACCAACCAACCAAACAAAAACGAATGCAAAACCCACAACCTACAACCGTTCACATTGCTGAATTGATTCTACACTGACGCTCTCCATAACCAAACTTTTCTCCTCTCACAATTTAGTTACTGCTCACATTCTCCTTGTTGTAGTAGCCTAAAAAAAATTAATACAACTTTCTACAAGAAATCAGTCCATTCATTTCTTTGCAGGATTCAGATCTGACTACATGCACGCCCAAGTATTTTCAAACAGTTCAGCAGTGTGCTTTTACCTTCTTCACAGACAACGAAACTCACAATCCAATTGAAAATAAAAAAGAGGATACAGAAAGATGTTAAAGAATGACAGTGAGTCAAAACCAAGACATGGGGCTTCTACTTATTTTCAATATTCATTTTAAGCCAGAAAGTGGTCCACATATAAAAGACAACAGAATTAAAGCAGAATTCTCATCTTTTCACAGCACATGAACACAAAGCTGGTCAGCGGCAGCCAGTTTAAGGCGTTTTCATTAGTGAGAAAAATAAATTCACAAGCTGCCAAGGAAGAACCTACCAGCCTTTCAGTATTTTATTTCTTCTCAAAAGCAGAACAGTTAAGAAGTCAGTGGTCACAGAGTCATGAAATACTAGCTATGGCTAGTACCTCAACTACGCTGTACGTAACTGAACGTGCATTCTGGTTCGTTAACATTACTGCTTGAAAGAAAGTTTTGTTCCCTCATTTTTGTTGTTTTGAATAGACAGATCCACAGGCTGTTCATTTAGTTCCATCAGAACTTTGCTGTTCTGTCATGGGTTTGTTGGGGTTTTTTTTCCCCCCAAAAAAATATTTTTAATAAGTTATTTTTCCACTTCACCTGTTATACTAGTCAAAAGTACAATCAGCAGAAAAGCTCTGAAATAATGGAAAAAAAAAAAAAAAAAAAAATCACTCAGTGAGCTGAGGGAAAAAAAAAAAAGGCTGTAGGTACCTGTTATCAACAGCACAACAACAGGCACCAAGCCCAGATATAGAAATGTACTTGCACTATTCCAATTCTTTTTTGCCAAGATATTTGCAGGCATTTTTGGTGTTACGAGAGACTGTACAAGTGTACTGATGTGGAAATCAGTTTTACAGCTTAAATTTATCCTAAAAGTGAAAATCCAATTTATCTGTTCAGTGCCGCAAATTGTCAGTGGTACAATTATGCCTTTAATGTAAGAGCATGATCCATTGTGCTTAATGGGCACTGCGCACACTCTTCAGGAAAGAATAAACCTTCTCATTAAATTCTGTAGTCTATATTAATGATGCAGGTATTTCTATCCATTTGAATTGACATCTTTCTTTCACGACAGATGTATTTTATCCCAGGGGTGGTTATCTTTCAGACTCATTGGATCACAATAATACTTTCACTTACTGCTGTGATCATTTCCCATATTTACGAACAAATGTTTATTATTAAGAATACATACCTAAACCTTTCTGTCCCGGATTCTTCGCAAAGTTGAAAGTAAACTGATAAAAATCCTTAAATCTTCCTGGCTCTTTTAATTCTTGTTCCATTTTAGGAATCTGGGCCTTCAGTTTTTCTATGCTGTCACATCTGCATTTTAAAAAGCATGTTTATTTGTGTATTATTCATTTTGCCATAAAATATGAGTTATAACTTAAACAAAATTTAATCTTTTTTTTGTAGAATCCAATACTATTATCAAAACAAAATTCAGGAAGCCTTTCATTAGTCTGCACCTACACAACCATTTCATTTCTTTGTTGTTATTTCTTCATATTGCCATTTGCACATACTAGCAGATATATCAGATTCTATAACGCACAAGATTTTTAGAAAAATGTGATAAAGACTACTACATAAAGCAGAGAACAGGCCAGTGTGCTGAGCTGCAGCCCAGCACCCTTGCTGCACCTGCCTGAGTAGCTCTATGGCAACTAACTGAAATACATAACTGAGATGAGGAGCTCTCAAGTTGCCTTCTTCTATTTGGTCACTCAGCATCTAGCACATAGACGGCAGATGCATTTTTACAGGGGCGACAAGTGATGCTAGACTCCGAAGTCTCTGAAGTCTGAAAGGACAACATGAATGCCCCAAAATAGGGCTGTTTCACTGTACATTCCAGTTCCCGACACTGGATTGCACTGTCAGCGTCTAGTACTTACTGCACACTTACCCCAGGTCAGTCATTCCATCCATGAATTCCAGCTTTGAAAATTCACACTGTGTTGCAGCTCGGAATTTCCATGCAATGATGAGTACAGTAATGCTGGCTGGGTCAAGAGCTAGATCATCACAAAACTGCTGTATACCATCTATACCAATTTTATTTTCATCTTGAGGATCTTTGGGATATAAAAATAAGTATCAAGAAAAAACAGATTTTTGAAAAATTGTTATTTATTTATTCAACAAGAGTATTTAAGATAAATAAACGTTTTCAAGAAGCCATTTCTGAGATCACCGCTTATAAGTGAATATTTTTAAAACAAAATTAAATTAGTATTTTCAATGGTTAAGCTCCAACAATTAACAAAGTTACAATAATAATGCTAATGTTTTGAGAGACAAAAGCACCACAAACATTTGTTTTCTGCCTAATAATATGCAAGATACTCTGACTCATTCCATACAGAGAACAGTGGTCCTTTCCCACCAGCACACTTAATTATTGGCATGTTCGGTAAGACTGCCAATCTGTGTACCATTATAAACAATTCTGCAGTGTCCCTTAGCAAGCTGTACTGACACAATAATCAAATCTGCCCATAAACTACTAAGTCGAAATTAGATTTATGCATTTTCTGGCATCACCAGCATGCATGAGATTGGACACGGTAACCTCCAAAAGGAAAGTTACGTTGCCCCGTTATCGATTCCAAGTCACCCAGGCACACTCCTCTTTCCAAGAAGGAATCAACAGCTGGTCGGGAAGTGAGATGTTCACATTTCAAGTACACTAACAAAGATCTACTAGCACAAGCCATCAAAGACTTTAGGAAAATGGTATCTGGAGTATGCACGCATATGAAAACTGACAGAAAACGTAGCACTCATTTTTAGATTGTTTTTAAAGTGCTAAAACACACAATTTGTTCTACTGTACTGAATCCACTTTACTATTTGTAGTAGGGTATTATCAGTTGAACACTGGTTGAAGAACAGATAAAGAGACTTTGTTTTGTTTTCTTTTCTACTCCGTTTCTAACCATCTGATAATAAACACAAGTTGAATAAAAATTAAGGTAGAATCCAGTATGCAAGCTTTCACTTTGTCAGATCTAGTCCTGAGTGATGTCCTTTCCCCAGAAGAATCACCTAAAATCCACGTTAACCATCACAGTAACTCACTGTACACACAATTCCAGTTCCAGACCCTAATCTCATATAAATGTACATTTATTTAGAGCACATAAAGCAACTGCAGGTAATCCTTGTGAAGCAGAACCCTATATATATTCTCCTTCTGGCTTGTATTATTAGTAGTAGAAAAACAAAGCTGAAAAGAGCCAGGTAAGATTTCCAAGCACAAGAGCACAGCTGCATTAATACATTGTAATTAAGAATACATACATAGAACTAGGAAATAAGCCTTAAAATTCAGGGTACTCACCTTTGTATCTGTTATATAGTTGTTCTAACTTCTTTCTGTCCAATGATCCTTTAACACTCTCTCGTATATAAAGTTCAGGATTTTGGAAAAAGTTGTCTGTGGCAACGTCTAACTTCCAGTCATTTTGAGACAGACAACTCACTGCTGTCTTTTCACTAGATTGCGTGAAGACCATAAACTGACGCACTTTATCCTTCTGTGATGATTTCAACTTGTTCTGGTAAAAACAGACAATACCATAACTAGAAATGTTTTACCTGACAAAAAAAAAAAAAAATCAACTGTTTTTTTTTTTTTTTTAAATTAGTACCTTTTATAATTTCCCTAAGCAATCAGACCTTCTGATATAGCAGTTAGACACTCAAACCAACATTTATTTTCCCTATTTTTTTTTTAAATTTAAACTTACCTTCATTCAAGATACTTCACACTGTAACAAAACTGAGTTAAATCATCACAAAAATCATGCCAGCAAAGCAATCACAGAAATAAAAAATAGGTATTTTTATTGCATATTTGGAGACAGAGCTGAAGAGCACAGCAAATTCATACACAGCTGTAAGGTGGGACACTTTTCCACTTAAACAGGCTCTCCTAATGGGCCTCTTGATGCCACCAAGCAACTAGGCTGGGTCATCCATTTCAGGGAGATACACAATGCAATAGTTTAAAATACTTTTCCATTGTTTTTCCCCAGAAATTTTTCACTTTCAAGGTGCTAAACTCCACCTACATAATTTGCAAAACATTCCTGTGAGGAGGCATTGTCTCCATTTCATAGGTGCAACAACTGAAGCTAAAAAAATTTTTTAAAAAAATAAAAAAAATAAAAAGGCAAGTCATTTTGCCGGAGGCAGACAGGGGAGTGAGTAGCACAGGTGAGAGCTTTGGAATCTCGGGCCTCCTGCCCAGACCAAGAGACATCGCCCTGCTCTACTGCAAAACTGAACAGAGAACTTGCTGCCAGTAATTTATCAGCCTAGAGCAATTCCCAAGGATGTTTCTGATGAGGAGAAGCACACACAGTATTTCAAGGGCATTAGCTGCACAAAACTAACTGCTGATGAGGAGAAAGCAACCATACAGTTCTTGCACTACATCCAAATACAGTTCTAAAGTTCACTCAATATATTGAAAGCAAGAAGACTCCTTTTGTTGCAAGCTGGTAAATTAAAGTTCTTTTAAGTCAGGATTGGATTTCTTATGTGGCACAAATATTTTGTTTGTAGTTTACTTTGTATTCTAACCAAAACTTGTATATTCTGTTCATTATTGTAATTTCCAAGTGCATGGCTGCTTCTCGGGGCTTATGGGGAAAAAAAATGGCCAAAAAAAATCTCTAGACAGGATAAACTGTCCTCAGTCACAGAAAACAAATTCATCAGCCCTAAAAGTCAAAATCAGTTTTCTGCTGCTTGATGACAGTGGATGTGAACACCACTATTCATAAGAGCAGTTAAGTTACCAACTTCAGAGTCACACCATTTAAAAAAAAAAAAAATACAAGAGCATCACATTTGGCTTAAACTGATACCCACACAATATACTAAGTAGACCAATACCCTTTAATTTAAGATCCCTTAAAAAGAAAAAATATCCCCACCCCAACCAAAACAACCCTATATCTACAACATTTAGCTGAAGCTAAAATTGTAGCACACACAGCAGACTTAAACATAGTGATATTAGTTAGCCTATACTACTTTTACAATTATAACGTATTACTGCTTTATTTCAGTCATTGAATAAGTTTTCACATTGGACCTTTTGCTATAAACATGTTTCTGAAACTCAGGTTTTCAGAAGTGGTTCCAGGTAAAGGTCAAGTCATCAGAGCACGTCCTGCAAAGACCCACTGCTGACGACTTGTGCACGCTTCAAGTTTCACAGCAGAACTTCAGCATTTCACAATATTGAGCTCAAACTTTCACAAAAATCACTTACACTGACAAAGCCATGCGGAAGGACTTCCAGAAATGACTAATGAATTTTTAGTTGCAATTTTAAAACATACACCGTAAACTCAGATATATTCAAACAAACCACTGAACGACATTCCAAATGAAGATGAAATAATTCCAAGGCTAATTTTCTCTATCAATTACCAGCTTCCTCCAATCAGCTCCATGCAGTCAGACTGCTGCATCACCACACTCAGCTGCCCTATAGGGCAGAGTCACACTTATGACCTTTTTTTTTTTTTTTGAGAAAGATGGTGCCTTTAATCAGTAGGTTTTTTATTTGTTTTTGCTTTTAATGTGTACACATAACTATGCATAGCCCTTTTAATAGTTAGCATTCTATAAAACCTCAAGAGGCTTTGTTCTGCCCTGCTCCTGCAAGGGTAAACTCTAAAAGCAATGACATACAACAAAAAGTCAAGGAAGAGGCTTACAAAGGCTTCACCACGGATCCTCAAGATCATCAAAGGTAGCGGGTTTCATATGTTGTCACATAAAAGGAGAATGCAATGATTAGATCAAAAAACTGCAGCTTAAATCACTTTTATGATAAAATGTAAATCCTATATATGCATATGGGATCTTCCTGTGCTCGGGGCTCCCTAAGTAACAATATAAAACCTTTTCAAAAAAACAATTAATTTGCCAAGAGTCAAGCAGCTAATGACATTAATCAGTAGAGCATTCGGCAATATATTAGGAAGCAATAAATCTCACTGTTCAGTTATAATCTTTTTCTGCAACAACTATATTTTTACTATTCAAATATGAGCTAATTTTTAGTGAAGAAGCACCAAAGCCCATTCTTTGAATTTGATTAATGTTTCCACAGCAGCTTGCCAATGTCAATGAGACACTGCACATCCTAAGCGACTGGACAACTCTTTGAAGGCCCACTACAGGACAGCAAGAGATGAAATTACTGCTGAGTTTTTATTATCCTATTATAGCTCTTCTTTCATCGCATTAAAACCCCACACTTCAAGCAGGAACAGGTTCCAAGCCTTCTGCACTTTCAAGCGCTATTTCTAGAAGCCAAGCTCTAACAGTCTATTATTGTTTAAGTGTGCAAAACAGAAGCCAGAGCACCCTATAACCTTTAATCCTGTAGTCATCAGGCAACAAAAACTTTACACTGCAACTGTACGTGCTGTAATGTAATGCAACCCATTTAAAATGTCTCAATTTTAACATGAGTTAAAAAAAGAGAGACAGAACTTTATTTAACTGATATCTGTCTTGCTAAAATATACAAGTGAAAACCAATGGAAAACAAATGCAACAAATTTTCGAGTAGGTCTTATTCCTCAGGCTAAGGGGAAAAGGAAAAATTCACATCTGAAAGTCTTTGATCAAGTTTGAGTGGTATCCAAGGTACCTTTCATAATAGGTATGTCACAAAAGACCGAAGGTGAACTTACTTTTAAAACATAGAATAACTCCTCCAAATAAAAAGCTACATTATGTAGATTCATAAAACTACAATAATTACATCATTCCAACGAACATCTGATGCTATGACATTGATTTTTAAATGAAAATTTGCCTCTCCCCATGAAGTACCCAATCTGGTAATTCTAATTCAACAACCCACCATTGATCAGATACAGTGAAAGACAAAAATAAAAATGATACTTGGGCTGTTTTCCCCAAGTATTTTTTTTCTGGCCTCGGACTGAATCTCCCTCAGTCTAGGGGAGTAAGTTTTCCCAGTTTAGGGAAAACAAACAAACAAAAAACCCCAACACTTTATCTGCCAACTCTGATTACATGGCTGTTTTTCCTTATCTTCCACACACAATTTTTAGTCACCTCAGATTCAAAGATCAGCTCTGCACACTGGTCATGAACATTTTCTGGATGGCAATATGAGGGTTCCACTCTCCTGGATAATGTCCACAGGAAACAGTAACAACTTTGGTCCATTCCTACCAAAACCCTGGTCCTGGACTCAGCTCCAAGTTTACATGTGGCTGCCAGCTAGACAAGCAGTGCATGATCCGTTTGAAGCAGCCCTGCCCAAAACTCCTTCTGGCCTGCACAAAAGGCATTTGCACAGTTACTCCTTAAAGACAAACTGCTTTTCACCTTCCCCTTCCAGCCACTGCTTACGGGACATCTGATTCCTGCTGGTTTCACTGCTCAGGAAAGGAATCTGAGCGATGTGACATCTGTGCTTTTGTTTCAGTCAGGACTCAAAGAAAAGCCTGTTAAGTTCTCATGCATGTGACAGGTAAAAGCCTTTTCTAAAATAGTATCACCCTCCACAAAGTCGAGGTGTTTATACAAACTGCATTTAAACTCTAGCAAGAGATCTGGTCACAGGAAGCATCCATGAATCTCCAAAGGACCCCGGTGACATCGGTTCAAACACAAAATGACTTCACCCGGACACAGAATGGGCTTGTGGATGTGACAGCCTCACAGATCGTGGCTGCCAGTTGTGTCACGTCTTCACACACACTAATGGTCAAGAGAATATTGCTCCCTTACAGTGTCTGAATCATTCCACACTGGGCTGTATCCATTAAAGGAATGTACAAGACACCCGCAAATAATCTGGTTTACTGCTTGTATTCAACAAATACATGGCTAAAGTTTAAAAGGCGAAATCATGAGTATTTTTCTTTTATAAGAAAACAAAAGTTAATCACAACAACAGAAGTCTATGAATACACTCAATTACATTTTAGTCCACCAACTGTGATGGCACACATGTATACTACCAAGAAAATCCACAAAATCTAAGTCAAAGACAAAAACAATTAAAGTAAATAACCATAGTTTCCATATAATGTAAACAAATACACCCTTCGACTACATTTTCTGCAGCAGTTTTTTAAAAAGAGGGCACGCAAAGTAAAATTGTAAGGACATATTTAAGCTTCTGTTTCAAACTGATGTGAAAACTATTTGTCTGCAGTGGAACAGAACAAAACTTTAAAAATTTACAAGGTCTCTTCAGATATAAAATCCAAGGGAAAATCACAAGCAACATAAAATCAAAGTTGCTTTTTACACTCTCTAATGTACTTTTAGTGGACAAAATCATTTTAGTACTTGCACATGGGCAGAAAGTCTCTTGTAGAAGGTCAATATATAGCTACCCAGAATACAGTAGTTGTAATAGTGTTTTAAGGTAATTCATGTTCACCTGGGAGGTTTTTAATTTTTCAATTAAAAAAGGACAAAATAAAACTGTCAGTTTTTTAGCGTTCTTAATTCTGGTCCCCGGCAGAAGCTCTATTCAGCCATTAGAAGCTGCTTTCATACCTTATATTTGTATTGGCACCATAGAAAATAAAATATCAAGAGCTACATAATAAATTTCACACCTTGTTCTCAGAGTAGTTCATATTCACGATTATTTTTTTCATGGCTCTAGTTAAAAGTGATTTTAGCATGTAAGTTCAAAAGGGTTCTCTGGTAAGCTGGGAGAGGAAACAAGATCACGCACCATCTTGTCTAGCACTCGGACTACTCTGGCCTAAGTGTAATGCCAAGAATCCACAATTTTTACTATGGGAGAACCAAAACCAAACACATTTAATATCAACAAACTACTACAGACATGAATATGCACCATATAAAACAGCCTTGCAGAATAGCTTGTTAAGTTAAACACTACATAACAATGTCATGATGTACAATAACATTACAGGAAACACTGTCAGACACTAAATTCTTGTAATACTAAATTTTTACACCTTCCTGTCACCTGAGGTTTCCAGTAAGAAATTATGTATTTATCAGTGTAGAAATATTCTTCAGAGAACACAAGCTGGACAATATAATAGATAATTATATAAGGTTAACATTTGGCTCTGGATAAAGATAAGGATACTCACACATTTGCCTTGATTATCACAGAATAGTACAGCTGGTAGCATCTTCTCAGAGAAGATGGCTTAGAGTATAATGGACCTGCTTGCTGCTCTGTCTTGATTTGTAGGCACATTATGCGTCCTCATGACGAGATGAAGCAATAACATACCAACAGAGAAGGCGAAGGAGATCATTTCTACAGGTGCTGCTCAGCTTCAACAAAAACATGACTAAGAGAGGCAGATTGCTACCAGCAATCCAAGGAACCCTGCCAGGGTGGTGCAGAAACACTTCAAGTTACCTAAATGGGCAGAGCAAGCCTAACAGGCTGCTGTAATGGTCTCCCTTCCAAATATTGGACAAAGACTGTTCAAAGTCCTGAAAGCACCGTCTGTATGAACTCTGGTGGGACTACGTCAGAGCCAGAAGAGCTCTAACTGGTAGTGCTGCAAGGGTGAGCAGGAGCCAGGCCCCAGCTGCAGGAGCCTCTCCCGTAGCATTTGCTGTGCTGGACAGTCTGGCCACAGGAACCTGCCACAGCCACTGGGAGGACTGGACAGAGCAGTAACGCGTACAGACAGAAAAACGGAACACTGAATCTCGCATTTCTGGATGGACATCTTCAGATCTCTGTGACAAAGTCTCCCTACTCTTCCCCCTAACTAGAGGATTTTGACATACCACAAGTATAGGTACAGAATCCTATACCTGGGCACCAGAAAAAATTCATACCTGTATTTACTGCTTATAAAAGCTGCAGCCTGTCATTTAGTCCCATCTTCAGCGTCTATATCATCCTTTCACCTGGGTGCGGAGTCAACAAGTACAACCTGCAAAACACTTGTTTGCGTAGGGCCAAACAACTGTGCTCAGGGCCACGACCAGAATATTCAGATACTCCCTTCAATCTGACAAATACCAATCTATCAGTACAGTATTGCTCCATAAAATATATCTGCCAGTTCTTCAGTATTTCCAAGAAGACTAAGCAGACAAGATTCTGCTGTTTCTCACAAAATGCTATTCTCAGAATAACATGCTACACTACTTCGTTACATTGCCACTTACTACAGTATTGTTCGAATTAAATTTCTAATCACATAGCCAGTCAATAATATATGTATGTACAAGACATCAAGTATGTATTTATTTTGCATACCTATAGGTGATTTTCATGGAAAAAATGCTTCATAAAAAATGGTGTAACATTACTGCACAAGTGCAAATAGAGACAGTCCCAGAATTTCAGAATTACAATAAGACACCTCCATAGTCTGAACTTTATCCAGGCTTTAGTTTTAAGCTTCCATTAAAAAAAAAACACCTTAAGTGCAGATCTACATCAAACTATTCAATTAAAAATTATACTACTAACAGAGTGACAAGTTCATTAGCGGTCTACACATTGTACCACTAATTTAAATCCTGGATGACCGAGTTATTATGCCAGCATAACTCCATCAGTTAAAGGTGACTTTTTTTTAATATGCTTTTAACACTGCTTCCGAGAATAATATTAACTGCAGGTATAAGATATCCTTATTCCAACAGGTGTATGTACACCAGTAGACCTTAGAGTCCCTTCTACACTTTTCAATAAGACAATATACCTGCAACAGAAAAGTACTACCTCAAACTGTACAGGTGTAGTTAAGGCTGTACAACTTCTGAATACAGAGAAGGTCTAGGAGTAGGACTATAAACATGTTCCCTTGGGTGCAAAAGACACCGCCAAAGGAACCCATAAGGACCCTCCCCCTTATTTAAAGCTAAGCAATGTCTTTTTCTTTTGTTTAGGCAAGCAAAAATAGCAAGTTTTGTTCCAACTACTGCGGTTTCCCTCTAGAAAAGAAAAGGGAGAAAGTCGATTTGAGAAGTCCATAGCAAAGCCTCAGCTATAAGGAAAACAATACCACGGAGAAAATGCAGGATAGGTCCTTCTTTACAACACTCATAAGTGCCTTACCAAAAACCACAAAACTCTTATCCAGAAACTCTGCAACATAATCCCATTTCAAGAGGGATCAACATATCCAAGTTGCCCAGTGAACCGACAGCACTTAATGGGCGCTGAGTTGCCTGAAAACCTGCGAAAAACTCCAAGCAGCCCCTTGTTTCTGGCAGCCCCTCTCCAGCCCACACAGGCACAGCCCCAGCTGCCCACAAAACAGCTCTATGGCCCCTGTCCCGTACAAAGGTGCCCGGACCCGCAGACGAAGTGCAGGCGAGCCCCTCCCCGCCGTGGGGCAGCCTGGCAGCGTCCCACGGGCCCAAGGCCTCGGCGGGATCCCGGCGCCCCCCAGCTGGGCCCTGGCGCTCGCCCCTGCCCAGGAGCAGCCTCCTGCCCGCTCGCCCCGCGGCCCCGGCCCCGCCGCGCCGCCCTTCCCGGGCCCCGCACGCCCTTCCCGCCCTGCTCAGCGGCAGGACCGAGGAGCCCACGGCCCCAGGACATCGTGCCCCGGTTGCGGCGTCCCGGGGACCGGTCCCTTCGGCGCTCCCGTCGAGCCGCTGCCGGACACCCCAGCCCGCCACGACTAGGCCCCAGCTGCCCCTGCGGCGCCGCCGCGGCTGGCCGGCCCGGAGCCGCTGGGCCGAGGGGCGACCCGGGAGGACACTCACCATATTGAGGGCTGTGCAGGCCTCTTCCCTCCCGGCTCGGGCGGAGACTGAGGGCGGCAGCGGTAACGGCTTCCTCCGGCGGCAGCGGCGGCAGCTCCCGGCTCCTCACGGGCCCTTCCGCCGCCTCCCGCTCATGCGCAGTGCGGCGCATCCTCGGCGCCGGGAGCCGGCGCTGCGCGGCTGCGGCTCGGGGGGCCGGAGGCTGCTCGGGGCGGGGGGGGCGGCCCCGTCCCGCTCCCGGCGCCGTGCGGGTTTCCCCGGGAGCGGCGGTTGGGGCTGCGGCGCGAAGGGCGGTTGGTCGTCGCACGCAGCTGAGGTGGGGGGCGCCGCAGCGGGGGGGGCTGCGGCCCGAGGGAGGGACGGGACGGGAGGGGAGCGCTCCCCTGCTCCCCTCGGTGTTGTTGCGGGGTCGGGGGGGTCCCGCCCGGCTCCTCACCCTGGGACCTGCGCTCACCGCACGTCCGCCGTTCTGTCGGGAAAACTCCTTGTGTCCTTCAAAACATTTTGCGAGGGCTCGGTGCGAGCGCGTGTGTGGTACCTGCGTGTCGCGGCCCGCGCTTGCAGAGGCGGTGTCGGCGCTCGGGGGCCGGCGGGCGCGCGGGGCCGGCGGGCGCGCGGGGCCGGCGCACGGGCGCGGCCAGGGACGAGATGGGAAAAGCCCGCGGGCTGCGCGGCGCGGAATTGCAAGGGGACAGGAGGCATTTGCTGAGCAGCCACGGAGACCTGGGGAAGGTGAAGTGCGAGGGCAGCGGCTTTAGAGACGTTCTCTTCCGAGACCACCTTCCACCCTTGTCAGGTTTTCCTGCTGGAGGTTGCGAACCCCTTTGGGGAGCTGTTGCTTCCGAGTGGCTGTCGACAGACGCAGCCTTTTCTGCAGCAGCACAGATGTACTAGCGCAGGAGGCTGTACGGGTTAAAGCACAGTTTGTACCAGTATCCCAGACAGTTGTTTTTTCCCAGGAAAGCTTATTCTATCCACTGCAGACTTTTGGCAGCTGCGAGGGTTTGGGGCAGCAGAATATTTGCTGATAAAACTCACAGTGGTGGCAAACTGCTGGTTGTGAATGACGAAGGTTTGAGATCTGATTCGTGTTCTCTTATCTCCTGCTGAGCTGGGAGCTATTAAAGTAAGCTTCTGTATTTATGTTACATGACTGGTATGACTGCACACGCCACAAAGAAATTAAGACTTGAGCAAGCCATTCTCTCTGCTTCATGGTGAATGTCTAGGGGTTATATGTATGTTTTTATAGAAAAGAGTCTGAATCACTTCTTTCTTACTTCACTGAAAATCAGAGTTAAGCTTAGATGGAGTGTGAGGAGTTCAAGCAGTATTCAGAGAGGAGAATCAGGCCTGTCCTGTGAAGCGTCCAACTGTGCTGGCGTTCTGAGACAGTAAAGAGTTGTCTTGGTATTAAGTATATGGAACTGTGTGTGAATTCAGCTATCCTGAGAGACACTAGTTGCCTGGATACCTAGAATCCTCCTGAAGAGCGTGTTTTTGAAATTGGGGATGGCTGCGAAGTGGCCAGTGTAGAGCCAAGAACATTGCACACCAGCCTGGTCCATGTGAACCATGGCAGGGGAGGCAAAGCCAAACCTGAAAAGCTGTTCCATTGAGGTAGCTAATTGCCATCACCACAACGTGCTGTGACAGCCCCCCTGCAATCTGAAGACACAAATCAGACCTTCCTGTGAATTACTGTGACATGTAACAATAATCTGAGAGATGAACTCTGATTGCAGTGGATTCCTTAGGGCAGAGACAGGATTTTTAAGTGGCTTGTTTTTCCCTCATGTCTGTGAATCTTGCTGGTTTTCTGTAGCACAGTGCTGAATGTGTGTTTGGGGGCACACTGTGTTTAGTTTTACGTGTTCTTTTAACAAGTTGTACGTTAACATTCTTTTAACTTAAAAGAACATTGAAAAAGTATTTCTCTTTTTCATTTAGCTTCTTTTGTTTAAGAGCACAAGGAACTTCACATGCAACAGCATCGTAAGCTGTAATAAGGTGCTACTTACATCAGTAGACTTATAGGTATTATCTTGAAGACCTGTTTTATGCATTCTAATAATATTCCCTTTAAAAACAGTCCTTGAAAAATTCACTATTGCTACAACTTTTAGTTCAATATATTATTTTCCTCTTCTGCCTGGGTTACAAATTAGCAATTATCAAATTAGCTGCAGGTCTGGTGGAAGTCGTTCTTGGTACTTCAATGTTCAGAAATTGTTCCTGCTGTACCGTATTTTTTTTCTGGGAGTCATGGACATTTGGACTCTGCTTCCAGCTTTGACTGACTTGTGATTCGATCTCTCTAACTTACTAAATTCCTCTACATTATGAACTCCCATCTTGGAAGGTATGGAAAAATCTTACTTAACTGCTTTGCAGGGGCTTCTTAGCAGGGCAGATAAAAATGGGTGATTCAGTAAAATGTGAGTGAAATATAAAAAAAATATGTGAAACACATTAACGCTATTCCCATGGGCATGATACTGTTTTGTGTTTGGTTTGTGTTTATTTTTTTTTTTTTCAATGTAAGTTCAATTAGAAGGTGAAACTGTACATGAGGAGTGGCTTCCTACTGCTGTTTAAGTTGGAGCTCCGGTGTTACTGATCGTAGTGGGAGCTACAGTCTGCTCTTCTGTCTTGACTTCCAGAGTGCTTCCACAGCTGCGTCCGAATTGCAGAATTGGAGGCAAGCTGGCCTGCCCAGAGCTCAGGCCGTCCCCTGCCTCAGCCTGAGCCAGTTTGATTAGACTGGCAGAGTTATCTTCCCCTTCCGTGGCACGCTGCAGGAGGCAGATCCTGCTCAGCACATGCTTCAGGGCACAGTCAGATTGCCTCAAGTCCACTGGCAGTACATCTGCAGGTGGAGATCTGTGCGCCAGTGACGTGTGTGCTGTCTGAATCCCACCCTTACCACTTCTGAGCAAAAAATAGATGCTTTGTAAAGCAGGAGGCACCATGAGGCTGCCAAAAAGCGTTTTTGTACATACTCAGAATAAGTTGTCTAAATTGGGCTTGTAACGTGTCAGCTTTTGTACAACTCCATCTAGTGATAAACAGCTCTGCTATTTGTAAACATGACACATGCATTCAGTGATACAGACGAGAAGGAAATATTATTCATTGTGCAATGTGCATGCAGCATAATCACTGTGACCACAGTAACATGATGACTTAATTTATGGTAAGGCTGACATGCTTGCCTTGTTTTGCGGTGTGATCCAATGATGTTTTTCATCTCTTGTGAACCCAAGGAAAACTAGTCAGTGGTTTGTTTTTTTTCTTTTTTAAATCCAAGCATGTCAAATGCATAGTTCTGGATATAACATTGATCTGTTTTACACTGACTTGAGCTCTGGATCAGATAGAGAAGCAAGTCTCACATTGTCAGTGCAGAATCCATTTAGTGTAATCCCCTCACTGAGAACTTCCACTTAGAGCACTTTGTGAGGAAGAGGCCCAAAGCTTTATGAAGGATAACAACCTGGAACAGCTTGGCCTAGAAATGTCTGTCTAACCCCCACATCGTTTTGTCAACTACTTAATGCTCTAGGAAGTGAAACTACCAATTCATCTCACACTGATGGAAGAGCCATAAAGTGGTTATGACTGTGGTCCTTTGCCTGCGAACACTGACTGCATGTTTAACTAAGAGAGCAGAGTCCCATCAACTATCTCATGCCAGGAGACTCAATGCCACTCTAAATGCATGAAGTTCCTCAGCATCCACAGGTAAGACCCAAGGGTCTCCTCCTATCCCGCTGTTCCGCTGATACAGTTTAATGTCTGTATCAGCCCACGTAATTTTCTCTGCATTGAAAGAAGCACAAAGGAAGTGAACAGCCCTGGATCTCCACCTGCAAATGGGCACATCACCAGTGTCTGCAGATTGTTGTTAACAGGTTACAGGGAAGGGTGTTCACCTTCTATTAAGTTTTTCATCCTTCCTACATTACGTAAGCGGTTACAAGGTACTACACCCAGTCAAAGGCACTGTTAGGAGCTGGGTTCCACATGATGGTATCTGTGGGAGGGAGCAGGACAGGTTTACGTGACAAAGGACAAAAAGGTCAGTGAACCTAAGAAAGTCTGAACGTTTCTGCTGTACCTAACTATACCCTGCCAGGCATACCCTGAATAAACTGAGACTTCCCAGGACACCTAACAAGCAAGACTGCAAGACTTCTGTAATTTTTGTTACTCATTAGAAGGACTGACATACATAAGACTATAATCAAGACATTTCAAGTAATATGATTTAAGAAGTCAGAGAGCATAAGAATTGAGATAGCTAGGTGATTTTTATGAGATATGGGCATTTCCTTGGTTCAGAATTTATGTAAACAAGGTATGATCTGTGTAAACAGAATGATTTTAAATTTCCCAAGCTATAAACCAGACAGTGCCATCATAGCTATGACTTCATGATAAAAACCTTCGCCTTGGAACAGTAAGCAGCTTTCCATTCTCACTACAAAGAATTATGGGTCATTTCAAGAATCTATGACACTGAGACACACTATTATTTCCCTATGACAGTGATTTTCTGTATGTGCCATCTTTAATTGTTTAATAAAAATAAGCCATCCCAATTCAGAGCACATATTTTGCTATTAATATATGAAACAGTAATTTAAGTTACATGTATGGGAGGCATGTCTCGAGGTAAGCACTCTGCAAAAGTAACATAGACATACAAAGCAAGATGACTCTTACCTCCTGTCAAAGGTAACACCCATTTAGCCTTTTCTACTCCTCACACTATCATAACAGCAAACTGGTTTTTGCAAACGTGTCTACACTTCCCAGCCAATAGTAATTTTTTTATATCTAAATGGCAATTTGTAACCTCCCTGCCTGTGACTAGCTATCACATCAATACAGCGGGACAAACTTCAAGGAAAACATGCATTAACCACATCTGTAAATTGGTTTATTCTACTTCGTATTTGATCTCATTTTAACAACTCTGTCTTATGTTTCTGAGATGCTTAGCACAGTGCACTGAACACGTCGGCTCTTTGGCTGCAGCTCCTATACCCGTTATTTCCTTTGTGTGCCAGTGCACAGTGATGAGTGAGCAAAATGCTACAGCCCAGGATAAGATGTGTCTTTCCTTTTCAGAGAGGGTAACGAGGGATGCAGCTCTCAGCAGCAGCTTTTTCACGAGACCCGCTGTGAGGCTTTGCTGGCTCCGGGATGTTAGCATCTCCCGCTTTCCCTACTTTTCAAGTGAGTAGGTTGGCTGCCATTCACAGAGACCAATTACCATTTCAAGAGCAACTCTTTGGCATCAGAACTGTTTATATGGAAAACAGATTAAAGCTAAAACCCAGCTACCATTATAACTTCAAAACCCAGTAAGGCTCCAGACGTGTTTTACTTGCTTATTGCTGCTATAATAAAAAATATGGGGTATTCAACCAGAATATCCATGTTTATTTTAACATGGATTTATCATATTATCAACAGGTTTTAAGCTAACATCAAATGTCTAATAAAATACACTGCATTGCTTTCAGAACCCAGGTTTTTTTCTTTCAGGAAATACAAATCAGTCCACATAAATGCCAAGGTTTCAATTATGAATTTCTGCAATATTGATTTTTTAATATGACATTTAGTAGTGTATATTCCTTTCCAAATGGAATTCTTATGCAGAAGGCTATGCCCCAGTATCATAAAGATACTAAGTGATATTTACCTGTGAAGCATTCATGTGTAAATATCTATCATTTTGAACATAACTTTATAAGCAGTTAAAGTATCTGTTGAGAACATACCTTGTGTAAAAGCTGTCAGTTCAGACCTTAATCCATTGCCATTGACTGTTCAGTGAACACATTGTACACAGCACTTTTAAGCTTTTTACAAATATAAGATGGAACAGAGTTAAAATTTCCTGATCTGACTGAACAGAAGAATAATAAACAGAAATGAATACACCTGCGATAAGTGCACTAGTTGATATGCCCTTTAAAATAGGTACAAGTTGCTTTAATAAAAGAGCAGAGTGCTTAGACCAACTTTTTTCCCTACCAATGACTCAGTTTTAAAGGTCCTGCCAAAACACTTGAGTATTCATTTTTTAATTATCATGAAGGCAGAAGCCAGGATTTTCTGGTAACTGGGTAGTACAACCATTACAAAGGATTCAATACACATTGGAAACTATTTTCACAATTCACCAATTTAGATATTTACTGTATGAAAGGTAAAAAAAACCTTATAAGTAAAAACAGTCTACATCTGAAATTACAAATCCACCAGCAAGCACGGCAAATAATTATTTATAAATCGCTGCGTCCACAAATTTTGCAGTGTTTTGATTAACATGAACCTCATTAAATAGGAGGAAACACAGGGAAATACCTACTAAGTGACTTGCCTGAAGTCATGGTGAGTCAGTGGCTGAAATGAGATCACAGTCCTGCTCTCCTGCTTTCCACCCCGGTTTCCTAATCCCTGATTCAGTGTGAATTCAGGCTCCACGCCACAGATCTTCATTGGGTGTAAGCTACAGTAACTGACGGCAGCCGAAGGGTGCACGAGAGAACGAGATCCCCGCAGGCAGGTAACTAAAGTTTATGAAGGGCTGGCATTTTGGTGACACTCGTGCTCCCAAGCGGATGTCACTGACCTGGTACAGCAAGCTGAGCGTTGAGCTCACCGAGTGCTTCTCTCTGCTCTGGTCTCCCAGAAGCCACAGGCTGGAACACCGATACCCTTGGTCTCTCCTGTGGGCCACCAACTCTGGGTGAACCACGTATCCCCTGACCTTTCCTCTTGATGATGATTATGATTAGAATCAGTTCAGATTCATTATTTCTGTAATAGATATGACTCTCATATCATAACTATAAGCACTATTTGAAAAGGTATATCAATAACTAAGGTCTGGCAGAGATAATTTTAAACAATTACCAAGTCTTTTCTTCCTTACTCTACCACAGTGTTCTACAGACAACAGTTTAGTTACAGCTATGTTATTATCATATGATTCTTTTCAATTCTCATAACACAAGGATTTATTTGTAATAAACAGAAAATTTCTGAATATTTTGTAAATTAAAATTCTAGGTTACAGGAACAATCTACCCTTAATAATTCTTTGCACATCTCTAAGTTCAATTAAATCGTTGCAGTAAAACATTTCGCATGTGTCAATTCTGACACTGACTTCAGCAAGAGCTTTTATTCTGAAATTAAAAAAAAAAAAAATCACTATTTGAAAAAAAAAAAAAATCAATCTCAGTGGAAACCTACAGAGAAAAAACCCTAACAGCTAATTTTCAGACGTGTGGAAAATTAAAGCTGGTAAATTATTTGTCTCCTTTCATTCCCAAGGGAAACATTTTATCAGCTTCCAAGGAACATGTTCTTGTTTCACTGGCTGAAGCAAGCAGTGCAGACAGAGAGCCTCATGTTGTGAGTTTTATTGTTTTGCTATAGATTCAGTGTAGCAAAGAAGGTCTAGAAACACAGCAATGTCACATAGAAAGAAAAAAAATAACTGCTAAGCTGCAGTGTTTCTTCAGGACTGAGTTCACGTTCCTGCACGTAGATTCAATTTTTAAATAAAGTCACTAAACTTACCTGCAGTGAAATCCATTATGAGTGTCTGCATTACTGCCTCCTAAATGTGATCTGCAGATTGTGGTCTGTCAGAGATCAGCTGATACATGAACAGCTCCTTAAAACCCTCAAGCACAAACACAAGCAACCAAGGAAAGAACAAAATGAAGAAAAATAAAAACAAACATTCAAAGCAAAGCTATATTTTTATTTAGCGGTACATAAAAATCACTGTGGCGATATCCTACAGGGTGATCACTGAAGTGTAATTTTTTGTTAGGTGGCCATTGGATTACAAAGAAATTTGAAAAGTATTACGGTTTGCTTTTAATATACAGGCCATCCAGAGCCATTACTTTTTTTACAATTTTTGTCTGCACTGCAGGCAAGGCTGCACAGTCACAGAATCACATCAGAGAATTCCCTGTGACACTGTATATCGATTCAGAAATTAGATTTCAGGTAAGTAAAAGGATCCATTTGCAGAGATGTAACTACAAATTTGGGATCACTGCAACATCTGCATTTGTTCCTTTCTGCAGTATAAACCATGCTATCATCTTAAATTAGTATATCAAAAGTTCATATGACAAGCAGAACTTCACCTTAACTAAAAGGTGAAAAGATTTGCAAGTTTGCAACAACTACAATGTAGCTTTTTTTCCTTTTCCTGCTTCTCTGAGGTGCTTTTTAAACAAGTCAAAATAAATTTATGGCAAATGAACAGTATCCTGCATCTGAGAAATATTTTATTTGCATATCAAAAAAACCTACCAATTGTCCCTTCTCTGATCCTGCAGATACCAAAAAAAAAAAAATAATCTATTACTCCTAATCATAGTTCATGTTGTTATAAAGACTTTGGTATACTTCATCCCAGCCAATAAGTAATACATTAGAATATGAACAATATAGGAAAAGTAATAAGGATTTTGAAGTCAGTATTTTATTTTGGCACAACAGTATTAAATAAGCTGATCATCCTTCTGTGCTACAATTTCATGTTTATAGATCAAATTATAGTCTCGAAAAGCAGTTACGTTCCAGCTTTGATGAGTATAGCTATGTATTTTAAAAATGCTTTGTATCAGATATTTCAAAGAATATTAAAATAATTGTTGTAAAGCAAATTTTCATTATTCATTGAGGTAAATGGGAAAAAAAGATGCAACAACAATGACTGAGAGGGATCCTGGGTTAAGGAACAATCCTGAATTCCCTATTCAGGCAAAAGCATAAGCCACAAACAGGGATTTTGCCAGAGAAATTAACTCACAGAACAACTGTCACCTTTTGGATTTCCTTCAAATCAATGCTCTCACATCTCAGAAAGAAAAAAGGCAGCTGTGAATGCAAATTAGGACCCTACCTGTCTGTAACGTACAGTCCTTACTAACCTCTCCCACCCTTTAGGAGTTCCACATCTTTTTCCAGTCTAATGCCTCCTCACAGGCAAACGTAACAACTGAACAACAATCACGTAGGTCCACGAGTTACATATACGATTACAGTATAGCAAGATGCAAATTTCGGTAAAGTCAGTATAATTTACAGTCGGAATATGTAGGAACTGCAGAGGAAACCAATTCCCCAATCCATTATACAAAACAGTTTGCTGAAAATATGAAGAAATCTTCTCCTGAGAGAAAAATCAACAAAGTAGAAAAAATAAAATGCACCTTCCTTGAATTTTATTTTGACTCATCCTCTTCATCCACAAATTCAACTAGCGGAGCGTCTCTATTGGCCTGGGCACCTTCCTGAAAATTAACCTTTTTTATCACTCCTGCCTTTGGAGCCCTTATGGTATGCTGCACAGAAACACATCAACAGGCAATCAGTAGAGTGCTTTTTCCGCCGCCCCCCCGCCCCCTCTCTCTCTAGCAAATACTAATATTTCTCTTCTGGTGCAATTAGAACAGAACACACTGAATTACTTCCTCCGACGTGTATATTTATTCTCAACCTTCTTTTAAAATATTATCCTAGTCATTTTTCAAGTTTTATTTTCTCATCAATATATATTTTGATAAGTATACCTGGGACAAAAAAGCTATATAATGTTATATTTTGAAGTATGAAGAGCTAAATATTATTTTACTTCACTAATACTTTTTGTTATTATAATAAATACCAGCTGGAATAATACATTTTTAGTCCAAATTGTTAATCATTTAGCAGATTTATCCCCTTAAGAGGAAGCTGCAGATTTACTGAAGATATTTTTGTTTGCTGGCCAGGAAGGGTCTTTATTGAATAGACACTTGGCAACATCCAGATGAAATACAAATACAGCTACTAGTGACAGTAAAGGAATAACATGTTTACATTACATACCAATCCTCAAATTGCTCTAGTTGCTATTGTATCAGGTTAGTTTTCCATTGTAGCTTGCTTTGTTGGTAATTTTCTACACAGGGTTAATCTAATATCAAATATCAGATATTAAATCCTCAGATCTAAGCAAGAATTCATTTAAATAATAATTTGCTTTTTCTATTTTATATCTCAATAGCATTGAAAAAAAGAACTACTCAGATAATATGAGACTGAGATACCAGCTGGAGAGGCAGAAACATTTAGCATCCAATTGCAAATAATTTCGGTGTAATTTTTTTTTTAGTGCACACATGTCGTATTTCATGTAACTTTAGTGTCATTTATAAAAGGGCACGATAAGTGAAAGGCAAATTTTCTAAACGACATTAATTCCGCTGACACAATCTGGTTTAAAATAAACTAATAGTCCAAACCAAGCCAGTTCAGGCTACTACAAAGCTGTAGTTCAAGCAATCTGAGCCATGGTCAAGCAATGTGACAAGATATAATGGCCAAAATACTAGTCCACTGAATGCCACATGGAAAATTACAAAGAATATTTAGTGTACTCTTGGTAAAACTTTATGGAAGTAATAATAAAAAGATTAAAAACAAAAATAAATATCTTGGGCATACTTATAAAGTGACCATTAGCTAAATTTCTGCATGAAGTAACTGCAGGTTTTACATAGGCTTATATCCTGACAGTCACAAGAGAGATACTGAGAAGTTTTCTGCTAGAAAAATGAAAGAATTATGGGCTTCTTGGGAGGGGAGAGAGGGACTGACAAATCTAACCAAATGAATATTAAAACATCTGCAGAATACTATGGATTATATAATCATCATTTGTTAATAAAATAAGAACAAATATAATCCTCTAAAATCTAGTGAGACACGCTTGTTCTACAGCATATAAAGTGATGCTGACATCTGCAAGCTATAATCTGCATCATACTTCAATAACGCAACCAAAACCGATTAAATTATGAACAGATTTTTATTTTCTCAGTAATTAAAACCTTTTATACATCACTCACCTCCATTTTCATAGCTATCATAACCATCAGAGGGTCTCCGATCTGAACCTTATCCCCTGCTTTAACAAACACCTACAATTCAAGAGAAAATTGGAAAAAAAAAATAAAATAAAATAAAAATCACGCAGCTGGATCTTGGCTAGCACAATCCACTGACTGTGCTTTTGCAAAACCAGCCTCATATCATCTTTGTTATTGTTGAATTGGGTGTCTGAGTTCTCCAGATAATACTCATGGGGGTCAGAGGATCAGTAACAGCTAACAGGATGACCAGGAAGCCATTTATTTATCAAACAAGAAACATTAGAAGAGACAATGTATGTTCTACCCTTTTTGTGCTTAAAAGCTTCTATTTTGAGAGAGAAAGTCCAGAACCTCTTCCTGCAGCCAGTCACTAAAGTTGTTTTTAAAACAAAATCCAGAAAGATTGCAGGAGACACCTGGCTTTTCCACAATAACTCTGATTTAGGGTGTTCACTCAGTGTGTAAGAGATCCACATTCAATGCACTCCACCCTGTGAAAGGCTTCATGCCTTCTATTGTTAGCAGAATGCTTAAACTACTCAACTCTCCTGGAAGTCTCTTTTCTTTTGAAACTTTTCCACTATACAGAAGATACACAAGACTTAATAAGCTAAAGAAAAAGAAACAAAAACAGAAACAGAAGCAGTCAAACACGCAGCTTAACAAAAAAGGCATTTCCAAATATTTATTTTTTTTGCAAATGCATCTATCATCTTGTTCTTTTGGTTAGATGAAATGGATCAAAAAGCCTGTAACACTGCAGGGAACTTTGACTTATAAAGTAATTAAGAAAAAATTATTTAAGCGGTATGATTAGTTAAATATTCAGATCTTCCAGAGCTCTCAAAAAAGAAGACGAGAAGCCTGAAAAAACTTGAGTGGCTGCTAAAAAGTCAGAATTAACAGGGCTTTTTCCAACTAGGAGAAGTCACCCAGGACTGACACTCTGGCCCTGATTCTTTCGTGGCAGTACAGGAAAAAAAAGCACCATTTCTGGAAGAGTGAACTTGGATATGTATCGGATAATTCATTTCCTATCTGTATTATTATAATTACCTTCTCAACTGTGCCTGTCATGGGTGCTACAGCACCACTTTGCATTCCCACCGAACTCGCTGCAGACAAATACTTGGGTATGGGAAGGCCAATCTGAGCGCTGCCTTCCTAGAGAAATAAAATCAATGACATCTGAGTTGACAAAATAAACACCACTAGTACACGTGCTGACATACAGGAAAAGAACAGATCCAGCTTTACGCAAACCAGCCAGCTGGTGAGGGTGCCAGTCGACTGGGGCCAGGGCAGCAAAAAGGCTGTGGGTGCATTTAATACTTCGCCCATGCCCAAGTCCTTAAAAGCCACATCTGCTGCTGCTGAGGATCAGCAAGGAAGGAACGACCCCTGCAAAAAAGAGGCTCCACACAAACCTTTGTCCCAAACCCACACCTTCCCTATTCACACAGCAACAGCACAGAAGGTTTTACAAAATGAGCAAAGGCTGTTTGCACAAGGAGTAAACAGGTTGCTACAACAAGAAAGACATTGGCATCTTCATTGCCAAGCATTGTCAATACGAGTGTTTCTTAATTCATAATGAAATTTTAATGAAAAATTCTTACCATTACTGAAAATCCCCTAATTCCTCTTAGACTTGCTACCCAGTTTCCCAAAGGCTCATTCTCCCCCATATCCTACCCATACCCTAAAATTCCTGTGATTTCTTTGAGATCTCCACCTCACACTCCACTCTGGTACCACAGATTATTTTTTTATCATTTAATATTAAAAATTAAACACTCTAAAATAAAAATATCAGTTACCAGCACTTTCAAATAATTTTCAGTTTAAAATAACTGCTACTGTTCTACAACAAACTTGGGATACTTGACCATTTTAATATTTTGTGTTCTCCCTTCCCAAACCATCATTTGCAACTCTGATTCATCTAATTTTATTTTATAACTTTTCTAAAAGTAATTGATATTCTCACTCACTGACCATAAGCAACTAACTTCTAGTTATAGCTATAAATCCAACAAGTATCAAAACATTATGGGCCAATGTAAGAAGTTGAAATGATGATTCTCTTTGACATTCTCTTGCAATTTATATTGTTTATTTGCATGGATTAAAACTCTGAAATTTTATACTTGTGATAATAAAGAAAGGAACTTTACCGGAAAGAAGAGATAAATGGTGTTGTCCAAAATGACCAATTTGGACTTACACACTGTTCCATTTACTGAAGACCTCAAGTAAACTGAATCACCTTCATTGAAGATCTCTCCAGAAATCAGGTACGCTTTATCTTGAATCTGAAAGTTAAATGCTTTTATAAGGAGAAAACCTACCCCTTCATGAACAATAAACCAAAAGTTAGTATTTGCAGTATACACTCAGAACCTGTGATTCTTCATAGATAATTCTGGAATTAAAAATATTTTTTAAAAAAAATCTTATGTATCCTTTATTTGTCAATTAACAGAATGAATTCTGTATCCACTGCAATCAGCTCACAAGATTAGCTAATATGCTCTCTGAGGACAGTTTTTATCACAAACTATGCAATAGCACTCAGCAAAATAAAAAGGTGTACTATTTCTCACAAAAAAACAAACAAACAAACAGAATATTCTGTTTAGTGATGTTACTAGAATCTGGTATTTTTAATTTGTCCCCGCATCTTGACTTCCTTCAAACTGACAAAATCCATACTGTTCACCTCACATCACAAGTTTCCACAATGCTTTCCAAAAGACAGGTAACTTCCTCACTCTTAGAAGCTTATAATACAAAAACTACGATATATTCAAGTAAACCTACAAAGGAGCAGAGGAGAGCAGCAACAGGGACAGTCTAAATTAGACACCGAGTGCAACAAAAAGACCAAATGGAAAGTTCGTTTATTTGTAGGTAACCCTTCCACCTACGTCAATGGAAACCACATCTCTGCCACAACTTCAGAATATAAAGACAGTATGAATATGAACATAAGTTCATTACGTTTAACTGATCTTTTTAGCTGTAAGTGTAACATCAGTGGGGAAAGAAACAGAGACTTGCTGGTCTTTCCGGATGTTATAAGATAAAATTCAGTCTTCACTTACACAGTTGCATACTTTTTTCCCCCACTGATTGATGGCCTTATAACATGTGTTGAAAGGATATTGCTGATCTGATGCTGATCCCTTGAGAAGAAAAAAAAAAACCTTTTACTTGATCACTATCCAGAGCAGGGGCACAAATGAGGCAACACCCTGGGCAGCACTGGGAATATTTGCCAGTTCCACAGCCCAGCAACCTGCTCTGGCTGACTGGCCTCAGGACGGGTTTGGTAGCACTCCAGAGACACCATCCTCCTCATCATCAGCTCCCCATTCTGTTTCTCCATCCCTTACCTCCAGCTTCTCTTCACTTCTATCTCAACCCCCATTCTCCCTCTTCCCTGGGAGATGACATTCTCCCCATTGCAATTCCCTCCCCAAAAGGCTCCACTCTTTGTTCCTTCCAGCCTTTTTTTTATTTTTTGCTGACACTACTTGTATGAGATAAGCCTAAAGTGTAAAAGCTCACCTGCATTACATATGTAATCAATACACTCAAAATAACCTGGGTATTGCTTAGGGGATGTGGGTTATCTTAATATTCGTATCAGTAGAAATAAGGGCTTGAGTTACTCAACATGTGGTTATACACACGAAAGCATAATAGTTGTCTCACTGTTTTTCTAGTACACTCATCTCTATGCAGTTTAAGCAGTTCAGAAATACTGACTTATAATTCCCCTTTTCTGAATATTGGAAACAAGAAGCTGAACTACAGAGAGACTGTATTCTCGAGCATGCGTGCCAAATTTGACAGAAAATCCATTCGACTCAAGGTGATGCAAAAAAAGATACTCAACACTCTGCAAAATACAACCCCATAAGCCACACAATTAGAGACAATCACACATGCACATACAAAAACATCAATGTTTAAAGCATCCTGAATTGTATCTTATAGGATCTCTATAGCACAGACAGAGAAAGAAGCCAATGCTATGGGGCATCATTCAATTATTTAACCAAAAGATTT
Organism: Caloenas nicobarica; assembly: GCF_036013445.1. NCBI lineage: Eukaryota > Metazoa > Chordata > Aves > Columbiformes > Columbidae > Caloenas > Caloenas nicobarica. Next base: position 20,378,252 of record NC_088252.1, read on the forward strand.
ACTACTCTCATCATTCCTCAATCTCATTTGGTAATCGCTTTCCAATTTCCATCTTCACAGTAAAAAAAAGTGTTATCTTACAGATAAAGCTCTAGAAAGCTTTTATTTATCCCACAGGAGATCAATCTCATGCACAGAATAAAGCAGGAGTCCTGTGGAAAAGTAGTCTTTTTAAATGCAGATTTAAATGTAACTTCCAATGTTTTAGACAAATTTAAGGAAGAGAAAAATAAAGAGTAAGATCTTTAAAGACTTGAAAAACAAATGCTTTTCTTAGCTTTAGTTTTCAGAAGCATTTTAGTAGCTCTTCCATGCCAATCCAGCATCTAGCAAAAATGATTTCAGGCCAAAATAATAGTCTACAACAATGGCTGCAAGCAAACAAAAAACAGAATCCTGTTATCAATAGTTATGAAGCAACTTTAATAACAGTTAATTCTGAGAGAAGCCTACATGAAACTCATTCTTCTTTTATCTAATGAAATATCTGAAAAAAAGGACTTGTACCTGCATATTGTATGACCCTTCTTGATTGTAACTTACAGCTACATCCACAACTGTGCAATAAAACAAAATAAGTATATGTGAGTAGATTCAATTATAGCATCTGGAGAATAATGACATATAAACAATATTTAGCCTATCTTTCTTGATAAATAAAAGACTTACCAATACTAAGAAAAGAACAGGTATTTTCAAATTAGCTTAGTACACACTGCAGATTTCATACTGAATTCTAGACAATTTGTTTTTCAAAAATGAACACCTCATATTATGATCTGAAATCTATATTAAGTTATCTGGACAGAAACCAGATTTTTCACGGGAAAAAGTACTGAGCATTTTCACACCAAAGTGAAGCAAAAAAAAAAGTCAATGGCACTGAGGTCTTAAAAATCTCAACCTTACTCATTTAAATGATGTAAATTAGTAGCAACATTTGAATTTGGTTTATATCGCCTCAAGATTTAACAGTGTAGATTAACCATGCAATTCTGTAAATTTCCAGATTAAATTGCATTAAAATCATACTGCTTCTATTTGCTGTTTCTTTGCCTGAATTTTCAAGCACCAGTCAAAATAAGTACCCATAAAATATCTCCTCTCCCTTCGCACACTTTTTTGTTAACTTACTGCTTTCCCCATCCAGCAGACAGAGTTTTCTAGTATAACACATATTTATTCTTCTACCAGTGCTGGATGCAAATGGTGAGAATTTATCTAAAACACAAAACACACAGATACATTACTTTCATTCCATCTTGACAAAACACAATACCTAGAGCTTACACCATAAAAATCAATGTCCCACTATTACTACCATCATCCTTACCTGCTTATATTGCACATAAAAATTGGGGAACCACCGTAATAGATAGTGACAACCCCGCACTCAAGCTTCAACACTGAATAAACTGAGGCTGTGTAACCTACAGAAAACATGACACTAACAACAGCACTCACTAGGAGGAGGGATATTGACTGTTGGCCACAAACACATCCTTCAACAGGACAAGAGAGCATGTGAATTAAACTGCAACACAGCAGATTCAGATTAACCTTTAACTGAGAATTCCAACTGCAAGAGAAGTCAAACAAGGCAGCAAACTGCCTGGGAAGATTGTGGGGGTTTCTGTTATTGGTGGTTTTGAGAATGGATCAGATTTACACCTATAAGATACTGCGTGAGCAGTTCAGCATCGCTTGAGGCAAGGGAATAGCATATAGGAAGCTTTCCAATCTCACTCTCCTGTGTTTCCAGGATTAAGTGGAAGACGATATAAAATTAGCAAGGTTGTTGGCAGCATATATTAGATTTATATGAAGATTTTGTTAAAAGCAATCGCATGTCCCACTGGTATAGCCATTAACAGTGTCAGAACTCCGGAATGTTCAGCTCCTGGAGGGCTGTTCATTCCATTACACCCCACTGCCTCTCCCAGCCTTAGCAGAGGCAAATTCCATCTCCGAAGACCTTGGGCCAACTGTAGGAATAATAGTGACTGATACTCACTGTTTATGGCTGTAAAGAGCACACAGTGACACTGATTATGAATCCCAAGATCTTTCAGACAGTGCCCATCTGAAGTGCTGTGGGAAGTAGTCTGTACCTTACAGTGGTGATATATTCAATATCTGCCCATTAACAAAAGTGCCAGTCTGTTCTGCGTGTAAACATCTGACAGATGCCAGAATGCAGAACCCTGAGCAGATACAAAGTAAGGCAAAAAGGGAGCATGCAAATTAAATAATTGCGCGTGAGCTCACAGCACTGTCTCATCCAATAAAATAAAACAAAACAAAAGAATGATCCTTACCATCTGACTGATCTCTAAAAGCATCTGTTAGCATTTTCTCTTTCAGTATGAGTCCTAGAGCTGCCTGACACAGAACTTCAGGTGGAGTTGCCTTTTTGGTTGGAAACAGTTCATCATGGTGCTGAGGAATGAAATTAGTGTGCACATTTCCAGCCTCAAACTGGGGGTGTCCTGATAGGCTCAGTAAGAAATCAATATTAGTGCTTAATCCTACAATCTGTAACGAAAAAGGAGCATATTGCCAAATTGAAATGAAGTTATTAATAAATATACACCTTTCTACTCAACTTGTGCATAGATAGGCGAATCTTTCTTCAGACAGCACCATCAAAACACAAAGTTTACCAATAAAATATAATTAATTCAAGCGGTGTGTTTCATTACCAATGAAACCATTCATTGCAAAAAGAAAAATAAACAAACAAGAGTAGCCTTCTCAAAAGCACTCTGTGTTCAGAACTCTACCTTTGTCCACTGTTAAATCAAAGAAAGTTTCCCAGCAATAGTAATGGGAGGTAGTTTAGGGGAAAAACAAAACAAAAATCAAACCCCCACACCACAAACAAACACACACACAAAAAAACCCACCACCACAAAAACCCACAAAAACTAAAAACCACCACCAAAAACTACTGTTTTGGAAAATCATGCTCTGAGTATTTAAAATAACATTCCTAATATGAAAAGTGCCTCTCATTAAAAATGAGTTATAACAGTTCCAGATGATCCATATTTGATCTTTCAATAGTAACAAATTGGAATGGTGACTTTATAAATTTACTAGATACTATTCATTTTCTGCAATGCAAAATACCTAAGCAGACAACAGGAAAACAGAACTAATTATTTCAGATAAATCAGTGAAACTGGTAAATATATTGTGCGGTCAGCACTTACTGACAGAATTACTAAGAAAATTCTGAAAAAAAACCACAAGAGAATTATTTTCTCCCTTTCACTTGCAACAATTTTCATTTCTAGCCAAAACAATAGTGGGCCAAACATTTTCAGTATCTCAAATCACATTTATGTTGCTGATTTAAAAGTGTAAATTAATTCTATACAAATAATACTCAGGCTCACCTCAAGTCAAACCTTCTGAATTCTGCTTTTGAAAATAGATATATAACACCTGTAGTTTTTATTGGAGAACAAGGGACCACTTCTTAAAAACAACTGACAGCATAAAACATACTCCATTATTTCTTTACCACATGGTTCAAAAATGTGATTCCTTTTATAAATTAGAAATTACAAGTAAACATCATCTGACACAAACTCCACCTACAAATTCCTTTGAGAAAGCTCACGCTACAATTAAAAATGTTGTTGTTTGGCCTTACTCTTCTACAAATTCCCAGCTGCATCATCCACCTGAAGGTATCGCAAACGTAAGAAAAAAACCTGTGTGTAAAACTGGACTTCACACTTATCTCTGCTCATTCTACCAATGAAAAGTTCGCAAATTAGGAAAAAATACAGGCTCTGCAAACAAATAACAAATCCAAAATGGTAGTGGCAATGCAGACTCCCTCTTAGAAACCACTTCTGTTTTACTGCAGTATTTTATCCATATTTTGTTAGCTCAAGATCTGAAATCATACTGGGTCCCTTCTACTCACATTATATTGACACAAACTGTATCGCAACTTTCTCAGTGCTGCTTGACGATCCTCAGCCCAAACGACCAGCTTTGCAATCATCGGATCATAATGAACAGAAACCTCATCACCTAGAATATATTAAAAAAATGCTGTAACACTAAACCAAGTTATTTCTGAAAGCTGATAATGCATAGTACTGCACATCATACGGCACTAAACGCTGACACAATTGATGGCCACATTTCTCTGTGTCCTTAAAGAACATTAATGATGTGACCTGGCATTTCAAGTCCAAGGACAACTTCCATACAGACTTTTGTAGAAGAAACATTACCCAAATTCAGTTTTCTTTGTTGCAATCAGAGTGCAAGACTGATAAACTGTGATGAGAATATAATCAGCATGATCCAATGGACAATATTTGGATACAGGTAAATAAAGAGGTAAAGATAATATTCAGTGAGGTAAATAAAAGATTCAGTGATTCAGTGATGAATAATTCTGTAGAGATCTGTCTTTATAACAAGACCCTGTCAGATAAACTTATTTAGGCCAAAGCGGGAAATGCTTACAAAGAAAAGCTTTTGATGTAAATATTTCTGATTACATCACTGCCTTCAGTTTTACCTTGTCGGACTCCAGTTTCTATTCTGGTGAAACCATCAGGCGGTGGGGTGGATAAGTGCAACAATGGCCCAGCCCCTGGCATGAAGTTATTATTAGGGTCTTCAGCGTATATTCTGGCTTCAAATGCATGGCCCCGGAGCAGAATCTCTTCCTGCATTAGGGGAATCTTCTCTCCTGCTGCAACCTGAAAATAATAGCTTTTTTCTTTAATGCAGGATCAATATTCTGGAGTCCCAAAGTATGAAATATTAAATATCTTTCTTCTAAACACGAACAACTAGAAAGCAGATTTTAAAACAAGCACAAAGAGAAAGATGTGGTAGGTCATAAAAGGCTAATTCTGAAGTTACTCCCTCCTTTTCTCTGGCAGTCACCAGTCAAAGGACTTTGAATTATTATTGTGTAAACTGATCTCCTAATATTTCACACAACTAAAACATAATGGAACATTTTTTTTTCTTCTGGTTGTGTCAAAAACAATTAAATGTTTAAGTTACAGCATGGTCAACCAAGATAAGATTTTTTTAGAGAAAAATTGCTCCAAAAGCAGATGATAAAATGGATAACTGGCAGCCAGTACTACCGGCCTACGCTGTTGAGTCTTCCGTGTAATGTGGGACTTGCACACTTAAGGGAATGTTTCTATAGGGGGGTTTCTAACAATTTGAGAACCTTTAACAGGGAAGGAAACATAATTTCATTACTCAAAGGAATTCACATTACAAATACAGGAATATTAACAAACACCAGCAACACACCAGTTTGAGACTGAAAAAACAGGGCTTTTAGGGACAAAATAATAAAAGCAGCCTGCTGTAGTTATGCACAGCAGACCCTTCGCCAGGAAGCAACACAATTTCCATCTACATGGGAAAATACAAGTTCCTATTAAAAAATTTTTAGCAACATTTCATCTTGTTTTGAAGTGTCAGGAGTTTTCCATGCTGTGTCTTCTGTCACCAAACTATAGATTTCAGCAGAGACAGCAGAATGTAATTTAGTCTTTGAAGAAACAGTATTATACAGATTCACAAAAGTAATCTCTCCAAGAACTAACAGACATTTTTTATCTATTGACTGATTAAGCCACATACTAAGACAACTGAAATCTTTCTGCCTTATGTCTTTCTCTTTCTTCCAGTATTGTTTGATCCCTGCTCCAACTCAGCACTCAATGCTCAATTTCCATTCACAGATCAGGAAGACAAAAGTTCCTCCTTGTTGCATTAGCATTTGCCATTTTATTTTTCTTTCTGGTTACACAAACACTCCCCCACGCTATCTACTTCAGCTCAATGTGTGCTGCTGTCCTCACTTTCGGATTTATCTAACAAGAACTGGTTTTCATTTGCAATTCGCTAAGGTCCTAAACTTCCTGTTATCATTTGAACGTGTGAGTAATCTCCCTGCAAATTGAGTGTGTGAGGAAATTGCCTGTTTCCAGTCCACACTATACATTTATTTTAGAATGTGACTATACTGGTGTAACACCAGATACATATTTTTGTGAAGAGTTTTCCTCCTACAGCCTGATGCAAGAATGATTTTTGGGCCAGAGATACATTTGAACTCGAGTTTTAAAAAAAATTTAAGCATGGCAAGGGAAAGATCAGGGCTCTACTCCTCCCAGTTTCCACATTCTCGATAGCCTCTCTAAAGATGCTTTAAAAAAGCTTTTTTTTTCTCTATACAACTGGAAGAATACTTTGTTGGAATTCAGAGCATCTACACAATGCTCTGCAATCAAATACAGTAATACAAGTTGTTCCTTTGGAGCAAGGGAAACTCTATCCCATTAGTTGAACAGGAGATGAGGATCTGAAAATCCATCTGGTATCTCATAATAAATATCAAAGAGCACTATTCACCAGACAAGAGGAACTCTACACATAAAATCCATTAACACTTACCCTAAGCTGCCATTCCACCAAGTCTGTTCCAGTGATCATCTCTGTAACTGGGTGCTCCACTTGCAGTCTGGTATTCATCTCCATGAAGTAAAAATTATGTTGGGAGTCCATAATAAATTCCACTGTTCCTGAAGTATTTAATAAAAGGGCACTTCACCAAAGCTTCTTCAGAATGGGCACCTAAGACACTTAATTCACTTATGCCAGGACAAGACTATTATTTCTAAATCGGATACAATGAATTTCATTAAATCCTATACAAATTATCTTAAAGGGTCACACAATTGAGGTCTGAAAACAGAAGGGTTGTTTCCTTGCACATTTACATATCCTATGCTGCTTAGCAGCCACTCTCCTCTACAGTAAGAGCTGCATTTGGTAACAGCTGTAAAAAGTGCATCAAGACTCTTTGAAGTATTGTGTATATGTATAGAGTGTGTAATTATGTTTTAAAAATAAGTACCCAAAGAAAGCAGTGAGAAGAGAAAGTCACAAATAGTTTTAGCAGGTTCTTTTTCATTTGGGAAATAGTGTGGGCTTCACAGTGGGTTCTGTTTTTCTTTTAAAGGCTTTACCGTTTCAATGTAAAGTATTGTTCTTCGTATGCTGAAAGAGAAATTATTTTTCCCTTGCTCTGCTCAAACTTACCAACATTCATAACACTCACTTTCCAAAAACAATCTAGTTTCTTCAATTATCTGCTCTGGATTTTTTTCTATTCTCCAGCTCCCACTGGTCTTGAGCTCAGCCCAGGTATGCTAATTTAGGTTTGTAACTACATCAGAATGAACTATGTGATGACTTTCAGAAACCTCAAAAAAATTGGGGGATGTGTGACTTATTCTAAAACAATCACACATCATTTGCCTTGAGGCTTAAAGTCTTATTAAAAGCAGATCTCTGCAGCAGCCATTCCTCCACAGACTTACCTGCTCCCACGTAATTCACTGCTTTAGCTGCTTTGACAGCAGCTTCTCCAAGTCTCTTTCGAACTTCAGGATTAATTCCTGGCTGTTAATAACAATAACACAAAATATTATAAGTCATTGTGAATGTTGGTGATATTAAATCTATTATGCATGAATATTTGGTGGTATTTAGCAACGGTACCGAAATCCTTATCAATGTTATGCTTGAAATCTGCATAATTATTTTTCTAAGAATCGTTTTCCTAAAAAAAGTAATTTTTTTCAATTAGAACATCTTCTGCAGTAAAATTAGAACAGGTATTGAGAATTACAAATAAATTACTACCTGCTAAATAAATTCAACGGGGGTTAGCAATTACTTTAAAAATATGTCCGTTCATAAAAAATATTATGAGAACTTTCTGCTCACCCCTGGTGCCTCTTCAATGATCTTCTGATGCCTCCTTTGCACACTGCAGTCTCTTTCAAACAGATAGACCGCGTTGCCGTGCTGGTCACCAAACACTTGGACTTCAACATGCCTGCTCCGTAATAAAAAAGTTTCAATGTATTTCAATAAAGCCCCAATCCTGCGGCTGACTTCACTCAAACAGACTTTGAACTTGTACACAATCCTGTACGTGTCAGTAGGACTTCTTCTGGGTTCAAATGTCTGACCTCAAATAGACAAAACTGCAGAAAAGAAGCTGCTATTATGCAGGATTTCAACTGGTTTAGACTTCCTCAGTCCCCTAAATGAAACAGGATTCTAAATGCAGTGAAACCTCACAGGTCGTAAGATAAGCAAGATACATATCTAAAGGCTGCTGCCTCTTTATTAGTTCTTTTTTTATAATAAAAGTAAAACCATTTCACTATTATTTGATAACAATGATTTCCCTCTTAATTTTCTGTGTAGCAATTCACAAGGGGCAGCAGCCCCGGCTCAGGAATCACATTGTATTTTTCAACATGCCATTTCAGAGGACAACTATTATGTGGCAGAACTTCGTTCTATGTATAAAACTAACAAAAATGTGTAATCATTCTGATAATCCTCTGATGCTGGCAAAAGAAATTCCCCAATAATTTCATTAGATAGTTCTCATGCCCACCTGGCAGCATAAGCAGGCCTTCCGTTTCTTTAGACAAAATGCTTTCTTTATAGTGATGCTTCAAGAAAAACAGATGTAAAGTTCAAGAGTATCAAATAGATCTCCGAGTTCTTTATAAAAAAAATAAACTAGCTCAGTTTCACAGGTCTGGCATGAGCTAAAGACTACCACTTCTGTTTTAAATATCAAACTAGAGAAAGATTAAATAACCAGTTTAAGACACCTGAGGGCAGCAGAAACACCATAACCACATGACTCGGGTCTGAAGTTTAACTATTATAAAGTGATTTTTTTTTCCTAGATGTAAATCAAGTTTAGAAAGGTCACTCAAGAAGGAATATCAATGTCTTTAAATGTCACTGCCGTCTCCCCGAAACAATGGTAATTTAATTCTTACCATTCAAAACAAAGTCATTACAAGAAATTCAGTACATTATAAACAATTTTTACTAAATAAACACCTGCCATAGTGCAAATAAAACATACAAGACCAATTTTCATCCTACTTGTAAAACAGTTATGTTAATTTAAGAGTGGAATAAACATTACAGTGTACATCTATTTCTCACCTTGGATTATCTACAAATTTCTCAATCAGCATTGCATCATCATTGAAAGACTTCTTTGCTTCTCTCCTGGCTGATTCGACTTGGTCCAGAAACTCCTTTTCTGAGTGAGCAATTCTCATGCCCTAAAATACAGAAAAAAAGTATATCTAAATGTCTAAAAATATGATACACACAAAAATCCTCGTTGCACGCAAACAGCAAGAAATTAGTTTAATGATAACACTTCTCCCTTCTTTCTTAAACTTTAGCAAGATTGTTTATCAACTTCCAGTAAGAGAATCCTACCAAGTCCCATTGAAAGTCCCATAAAAAGTGTAAAAACTAGATATTATCATTCCATTGATAGGGACAAGTACAGAATTCTATTTTATTCTTAAATATCATAGAAATTTTCCAAGGTTGGCAGAGAAAAACTGATTTCACTAAAAACCAAGTATAGCTATTTTTGAAATAATTATAATTCTCTATCATGTCATTTTTATAGAAATTTATTTCAGACTAAAATCAGATTAAACAGGGAATTCACAGTACATTAAAAAGTGTCTAGACATCAGATATTTTAATATTGTTTCTAATCACTTATAACACAACGTTTAAAACTGTTTGGGAAAAAAAAAAGAGAACACAGAAGCTGTCACAAAGTAACAATTTACAGTCTTCTAATTTCACACAAACAGGTCCATAGAACTTTTCTGTTTATCTGAATTACTGGAGATCCATTGAAACAAACGAAACCCTTCCAATTCATATCAGCTACTTATCTTGTGCCTGACTGCACAACAAAAGGAAAAGAGATTTCATAGTGCTAGATTGGACATTAATAATAAATTTTAACAAAAAGTAGTTTTCCAGTTCGTTTTTGAAGATTTCTTTTAGAATATTCAGTTACAGACACCAAGACATGACAACTTGACAGCATGGGATGAACAGATTAGCTCTTTTACCTTTCCTCCACCCCCGCGAACAGCTTTAATCATCACTGGATATCCTATTCTCTTGGCATGTTCCTTCAGACACTCATCTGATTGATCTTCTCCATGATAACCTTCAACAACAGGAACGCCAGCAGCAGACATTATAGCTTTGGAAGTGCTTTGACAAAACAGTTTTAGGTTTAGAATGATAATAGCTTTTTTGCTTTTTTTTTTTTTTACTTTAAGCTCCAAACCTGTATATGTTCCCAATGGTATTTCTCCTTACAAAAGTAGTTCCACTGACCTCAACAGGACTACTTGGGTTACATGCAATTAGATTGTAATTAATCAAATGCTTTGAACGGGGATTTTTTTTCTCCAAGGCCTCCACACAAAAGCTGCAGTTTCAGGCTCATGGCTCTTTCCTATCTTTTGACTCACGTTACAGAGGTCAAAACCTCACATTTTCAAACTACAACACTGTGTCCTGCCAAAATTATATTTAAGGTTGTACAAAGGCAAAACTCTTTCCATGATACAGGCTGGATTCACGCCATGCATAAGACACTTAAGCGTAACAATAACTTCAAACAGACACGTGAAACTAGTTAAATTAGAGAGATAATGTACTCTCACATTAGGAAGAGAGAAAAAAGTAATTCTCTGAAACTATTACTACATAGTTCATGTGCTAGTAATAATTTCATTTCCATATTCTTGATTTATACTTCATACCCTGGAAACATTTCTTTGATCTAAGTAACTAAGAATACAATCCTCTGTGATGAACAGAATTTATCACCCCATTTTACATGAGCCACAATAACCCCTGATGATATGGTGGGTGTTTTCCACCATTCTTTTGACCAATATACCTGACATCCAATCTGACTGCTGAACCCTTACCTATATAACACTGCAATGCCCCAAATCTGGAAAACTAGGATCAGTTAGATATTTAATGACCAAAATCCTAATAACTGAACAATCTTGATTGTTTCTAACTCTGTAGTAATCCCACATCTATAACCCTGAAGCTTATCCCTTTGAAGAAAGCCATAAAAACAAAAGAAGAAAAAAACCTGATAGAATAAAACAATTACAGAGCAACTGGTCATTTGTTAACAAAATCAGCTTTGCCAAACTGTAAATTGCGTAACCAAGTAACAAATCAGAAATAGATACCTCTTAATACCCATATCTCTGATAGCGGATGAAGGCGGACCTATGAAGATGATTCCCTCTTGCTTGCACAACTCTGCAAACTCTGTGTTTTCTGAGAGGAAACCATAACCTGGATGAATAGCCTAAAATAGAATAATGTTACCAGCCTATTTTTATATCAGTTTAGCTTAGAAAACCCTGAAACTTCAGTAGAGTGCTACGGAAACACAAGATGGAAACACCATGGGTAAAAATCAAGAACTAAAGAGCATGGAAGTAAATGAAAATTGAAAGTCATTATTTCCTTACCTGTGCTGCTGAGACTTTTGCCACCTGCATTATTTTCTGCATTGCCAAGTAACTCTGCTGTGAAGGTGCTGGACCAATGCAATATGCTTCATCTGCCTGTTGTAGAAAAAAATACATGTAACACAGATCGTTTAGTGAATAATAAAAAGCAAGTTCAACTGAATTTCTGAACTAATTATATTGCTTATCAGACTGCGAGCATGCAACAGTTTAAATCACTGCCTCTCTTTATGGGGAGACTCAACTGGGTGAAACAAATTCTGACTTTCTTCCCAAAAAAAAAAAGAGTCCATTCTCTAACCCCCAGTGGCTACTCCAGTGTTAGAGCCAAACCTCAATGCACTTCCTGAAAATTTTTCAGGTGCCGAGACAGAGACTTGGCAAACTTTTCATGGATTCAAGGAAAACCTGGAAGTAACTCTACAGAGGTGAAAATCAATTGCTTTAGCACACAAATCTACCTTCACACTGAACTTATTAATGAGAAACAGTGTTGTGAATGAGTGTTAATCACAAACTTAATGAATATACTTCACCATTGCTACATGCATGGAATTTCTGTCTGCTTCACTATAAACTGCTACAGACTTCACACCCATTTTCTTCGCTGTCCGCATCACTCTGCATGCAATTTCTCCTCGATTTGCAATAAGAATCTTCCTTATGTTGTGACCTCCTGTTTAAAAGGATGAAGCATAGTAAGCAATTTTTAAAAGAAATTCTTAAAAACATTCCTGAAAATAAAGCAATTTTTAAATTCAGATTTCTTTGCTATCATTTATAGCGTTTATGCATTTCTTCCAATAATGAAAAAACACATGCTTCACCCAAAAGCATTTCCATGCTAGTCTTGGAATTTTTTCCTTAGAGTCCTTATGCTGAAGTATGTTCAATTTAAGACTTTTTTTCTTTCTACATTCAAGAAATACATTCTAACCCTAAAACAACAAACCTGATGCTCATATTTTTACTGCGCACTTTCTGGACCAAATAGGAAATGATTAACGCCTGTTGGCCCCCAAAGCAGAAGTGATTCACAGTTCTTTGAGGGGCACTATTCCCCATTGATACATAGCGACAAAGGCATAACAAGGTACGAGGTGGGGCCTGGGGGGAGGTTGTGGTGGTTTTGTTGTGTTTGTTTTGTTTTTAAACAGCAGCTTACAAGCATCTAGTTTCTATTAAGTCTCATGACAACAGTTTAAAACACGATACAAGGCCAGCGCAGCCAGAGACCTCACAGGCAGAATTAAATAGCTTAAAACTAACTAATAAAATTAAAATGTATCTCTGAATTCTATAACATGTCTTTTTAGACATGCTAACAGGGTCAGTTTAAATCAATTTGCTACATATTTTTTACTTTCCTTCCCATATTGTTTAAGTACCATTATGCCTAAAAAATAATTCTCACAGACTCTGCTACGTTTGTCTCAGAAAAGGACTCAGAGGAAAATATCACAAAAATACATAGCTTTAATTGAGTACACCTAAATACGATAAATAAAATTACTCAAAATGTTGGTTACACATTAAAGATTATTTCTGTTAGGTAAGCTACAGACTACTCTTTTCAAAAACTATACAAAAATTGAATATTTATTTTTAAAAAACTACCATTTTTCAACAACTAATGGTCTAAAACTAATTGTAAAACCATCCACATTACAAAAGCAATTAAGACAGGACAATGCCCTCGGTGTTCACACATGGTGTGAACTGTGGGGTTGTCACACGCAGGGACAGGATTTGGACTTGATGGTCCTTGTGGGTCCCTTACAACTGAGCACATTCTATGATTCTAAAATCAGTAGCTAAAGAAGTTAAATTTCCTACCTATCGTTGAGGCCCATTTCACAAATCTTTGTACTTGGTTCCATTGCCTGTAGAATTATAAACACACAGAAGTGTTAGAAAAGTACACGAAGAAGTGGCAACTGAGATACTGTTATTTTCAGGTAGCAGAAGGACTAACGCAGCTACGAAGCTTTTGATACAACTACTTATGCAGAATGTATTCGAGTACAAGGCAGGTTAAACAAACTTAATCAGATCTCTCATTAAAAGAGTTTTCATTTAGACACAACAGAAACAAGAAACTGTCCCTTTGCCTCTTTTTTAAGCAGAATTCCAATTGAAATAGTCAACATAGTAGGTTTAAAAAAAAAAATTCTAGCTGACAGAACAGGCAACATCTTGTGTTTATTACAAAGATGTCAACTTGAAGTATTCAGGAAAAAAGACAGGAACAATCACAAATCAGAAATGGTTAAAAAAAGGACATAGGAGTTGTTTAAACAAGATGCAAGTGAGAGGAATGTGAAAGATAGCAAGAAAGAAGAGCTATGAAGAATTTTGGAATGTAAGTTAGACCTCAAACTAAAGTACGGAAGAAATCAGATAGAGAAGCCAAGTGGCTGGAAGAAACCGTGAAAGTAAACTCTTGGAACTGCTCTAATTGACATATAAACCAATTTTGGAATCTTGGATCAAGTCCAGCCATTTTTAAACAATGTCGGGCAAAAGGACAGGAGACCTGGACACCACACAACCAAAAGCTCAGTTTCAATAAGGAGAGGGGGGGATCGGGGCATTTCCTAAACTCCTGACAAATAACCAGCTGCCAGGGCCAGCACTGCGCCCAGGACACAGCACAGGGGCGGCCACGGCGGCCCCTCAGCCCTGCTCACCAAACCCAGCACCGCGGACCGCCTCACGGGGTCTGTACCGACTGCTAAAACGATGCTTGGAGCTCTGCTCGGGGGTTTTTGCTCTTTTCGTTCCCCAGAGGAGGGCGGGGTACACGAATCCCTCACACACACGAGCAGCGGCCCGCTCCCTCGCTGCTCCCGAGGGCAGGGCCGCTTTCCCCTTCCCGCTCCCCCGGGCAGCGCGGCTCCAGGCTCGGCCCTGGGCAGCCTCCCCCCGGCCAGGCCCGACAGCCGCCGCCGCTTCCCCCCCGGGCGCGATCGCTGCCGCCTCCTCCACCCCCGTTAATGGCGGCGACAGCGCGCACCGCCCCAGCGGGGAAGGCGGCGAGGGCCGCGTTGGACGCCCCCGGGCAAAGCGCGGGGCCCGGCGCGCCGTGTGCCGCCTGCCCGCACTCACCGCCGCCGCAGCGCCCAGAAGCGGCAGCCGCCCCGCTCGGCCGCCAGCGCCAGCGCCATGTTGCGGAGCGCGGGGGGCGGCGGGCCGGGGGTGTGCGCGCCGGGCCGGCCGCCACTGGCGGCCTCGGCGGGGCGGGGAGCGGCGGGGCGGAGCCGCCGAGCGGGGACGGTGGTTACGGGCAGGGAGGCCGGAGAGGTGGTTGCGTGCTCGGGCCTGAGCGATCTGCGAGACGGGGCGAAACGGCCGCCTGGTGGGGCAGCGCCGGGAGGAGGCGCAGCGGCTGGATGACGCCGAGAAGCCGGGCAACGAAACGGCAGATCAAATAAAATTCATATAAATACGAAGTGATGCACGCTGCAGGACTCCTGCCTTCATGTATAGAAGCAGAGAGACCGCGTTCCTTCAGAAATCGCATCCCGGGTTGTAACAGAGCAGCGACGTGAACCGTGGCGTGGCCGGGGCGGGCCCGCGGCTCCCCGGGCACCGGCGGCTCCTGTGCCCGGCTCGGAACCGGCCGCGAGCGGCGGAGGTTCGGATGGATGTGGGACCAGCGCATCCCGCTGTAGGAAACAATTATTTTGCAAATATAATAGGCCCAGGCAGGATCTCTCAGCAAAGCATATTTTAATAACGATTTTGCAAGACCGGGTGTTCTACCTAAAGGTAGGCACATCTCATAGGGCAAAAAGCCCCTGGTTATATCCCCCCGAAGTCCCGGCCGCAATTTCCTTCCCCTGTTCCCCATTGTTTGGGTACTTCAGGGTTTACAGACTACCCCGACGCATACAATACCCTTCCCCTTATCAATATGGATTCCTGGTACTTTGGCTACACTTCCCCCTAAATTAACTTGTAAATACAGGTTTCAGCATATATTCCGGGAAGAGACTGTGTTTCACATTAAGAATTCACAGTCCCATGTCTCTCAGCCCTTCCCCCTAAATTAACTTGTAAATACAGGTATCAGTATGTATACAGGTATCAGTATGTATACAGGTGTCAGTATATATTCCGGGAAGAGACTGCGTTTTACATTAATTCATAGTCTGATGTCTCTCGGTCCTTCCCCCCTGCTGGGGTCAGGTGCCAGGTCCTCAGTTATGTAAAAACAACAGTTCTTAGTTAAATGTTCCTTACACCACCCTCCGTGAACAGAAAACGCGCCCAGCCGGCGCGGCTCCTGCCGGCCCCGCAGGTTGGTGCTCACCCGTGAGCTCCTGAGGGGACGGGGCGTGGGGACGTTAGGGCCACGAAGATGCTGACGGGAGTGGAGCATCTCCCTTAGGAGGAAAGGCTGGGGGAGCTGGGTCTCTTCAGCTTGGAGGAGACTGAGGGGTGACCTCATCAATGTTTATAAATATATAAAGGGTGGGTGTCACGAGGATGGAGCCAGGCTCTTCTCGGTGACGACCAACAGTAAGACAAGGGGTAACGGGTTCAAGCTGGAACACAAGAGGTTCCACTTAAATTTGAGAAGAAACTTCTCAGTGAGGGTGACGGAACACTGGAACAGGCTGCCCAGGGGGGTTGTGGATTCTCCTTCTCTGGAGACATTCGAAACCCGCCTGGACGCCTTCCTGTGTAACCTCACCTGGGTGTTCCTGCTCCAGCGGGGGAATTGGACTGGATGATCTTTCGAGGTCCCTTCCAATCCCTGACATTCTGTGATTCTGTGATTCTGACCTGCGCCTTCGGACAGGCCTCATGCGGCCGTTTTCATTTTCCGTGCCGAGCTGGATCTCATAACACAGAGAGAATCACAGTGTGAATCACGCAGGTCACCTCGTTTGTCTCAGTCACACGGATTTACTGAACCGAGGTTAACAATAGCGTTCAGATAAACTGATCCTGGTAGACTGCAATAGAGCATTTCCAAAGGAGTATGTCACATGACCATGATTTTAATGTTAATTATATAGAGAAATAAAACAGTGGCACTTAGTCAAAATAAATATTTATAGTTGCTGTTTGCATAGCAACCATGCTTTTCCACCTAAGGAATACACAAGCTATCATTTGTCACAGTGCCAGTATTTACCTTTGTAGGAAACAATCATCTTGCTGATATAATAGGCCCAGGCAGGATCTCTCAGCAAAGCATATTTTATTAACAATTTTGCAAGACAGGGTGTTCTGCCTAAAGGTAGGCACACGGAATACGGCAAAAAGCCCCCGCTTATATCTCCCCCAAATCCCAGCCGCAAATTCCCTCCCCTGTTGCCCACTGGTTGGTACGTCTGGGTTTACAGACTACCCAACGCCTGCCTCAGTTTACCTGTCTCATTCATCTAATTCTAACAATCCCCTCCCCATATTGTTTTACTTAAAATATTAATTCCTGGCTTTTTGGTTACCCTTCCCCCTTGCTTAACTTTTTAAATACAGTAATCAGTTTGCATTCCGGGATTAGTTCGAAGAGGCTTTGTTTTACATTAAGGGTTCATAGTCTGATGTCTCTCAGTCCTTCACCCCTACAGGGAGTCAGGCACCAGGTCCCCAGTTTTGCAAAAACAACATTGCTCCTTCCATGGCTCCTTACACCATGTCTTACATGTTCTCCATACTCTGAAGCATTAACACAGTTTCTTATATAAAGAGCATTCTTGATATGCAGGCAACCTCTGCTTGTTCTGCTGCCGCTGTTTGTCATTTGGCACAGTGACCTGTCACAGCAGGGACTGAGAGGCTGTGGGAGGTTGAACAGACACCAGATCAGCCTGGGGAAATCATGTGGCCCCTTGAGCCGGACTGCAAGAGGTGCTGGGTTCAGCGCTTGCTCTGAAGATGAGGTTTTAAATACTAAATTATTAAGTGAAGCTACAACTTTTCCATAATTCATTAACTTAGTTCTTCTTCAACATCCTGTGCTGACAACGTAGATCCTCCTTTTGTCTTTTAAAATCCAGATTTTAAAGAATTTCAGTGTGTTAATTTGTCTCTAAACACAAGATGGCAGCATTTTATGTAGTTTGTCATTGACCACGGGGAAAACCAAAGATATTTTACAATACCTAGAACAGAGGTGGTGGAGGAGTCTATACTTTGAAGAGTAGAACTAATGGAAGTTGCAAACACATTTATATTGCAAATCTGCTCTTGGTGACGGCATCCTGCAAGCATGGCTTTTAGGGTTTGCAAAGTGAAACAAATCACCAGATTGTAAATACATGTGTTTGAAAGTGCAATGGAGAGAAACTGAAATGCAGAAAATAATAATTTTCTCACTAACACTGGTATGCTTAATGCACATAGACAGAGGCACTGTGATGAACGTAGTGATATACTGAGTAGGTTGGACTGGCAACATTTTATTCTGGAAGCTTGGCATATTTTGAAAGCTGCTTTAGATTAATGATTTGAGTACTTTTCTCATTATTTTTTATCCATAAGCAGATTGCTAAAATCATAATTTGTTTGAAGTATGAATTCATTTTCCTTGAGGAGATTAAAAAATGTCATTCCATGGCAAAACAAATGAGGTTAAGCATTAGCTGGACTTATGAATCATATTCTTCAGAAATTTCTAATGCATAGGAAAGCCCCAGCAAAGCTGAGGTTCAAAGCTAAGGTCTGTGTCTCTAACCTGCACAGATTTTCCGACTGAGATCGAACACTCTTCTTTTTTCCAACAGCCATTTATTTTGTTTCTACATGTGGGAAATGCAACCTACTCCTTTTTTAAAAATTTTGAAGAAAGAGTTAAGTAAGAAACTGAGCTGATTAAATGATAATTTAATAAAATACTTAGTATCTACCAACTTCATAGGCAATAAGCCTTGCAGAAAAAGGGAAATGCAGGGTTTGTGATGTTTTGTGGCTACCCGGGAAAGCCCAGATGCTGGTGGAAGCCCAGGAGCATGTGCGTTGCTGTGGCTGCTGCACTTCAGACATGCGTACCCCTGCAACGCTGGCACGCAGAGGCCACAGCCATGGATGTGAGAAAGTGTGGTCTCCAAGTGTCTTGTCACCTTGCTAGCGAGGGTTAACTTCATAGAAATCTTTCTCTCCTCACCCTTGTTATTTTCTTCAAATTGATGCTTTATAAAAAATACTTCTTTTTTCTTCTAGACACTCTGATGCAAAAATGTTTCTCTGGTGGAGTCAAAACCTTTGTGCTTCTGGGGCAGTCCATGGTGTGACCTACAGATGGAGGAGGTTTTGCCTTAAAAGGAAAAATGACTGACTATCCCTCTGCCTGCCATTAAACCTTGTCAAGAAAGAGAAAATTTGAAACATCCAGCAGCCTTCAAAGGTCCACTTCAGACACACACACCACTGCTGGGGGCAATGAATATGCAGAAGGCCCCATCTAAATCCTAGTTCAGCAGCTGAAATGCATCTCCCGCATGTGTATTTACCAGCCCAGCTTCTAAAACTAAGATGAACAAGCCAGGAACCTTGTCCACTAAATAGGTGTATCACTTAGGCAAACCTGGCACTAAATTTAATATTGTACCAGGCCAACCAAGTGCAAAAGAGCGGAGCAAACTGACCCTGCTCTCCTGCTTTTCCACTGAAGCGCAAATCAAGGGGCTTGCAAAGTTTTCATCTTGTGATCTGTAGCCATTAAATTATCCGTCGTGTAGGGGTGTGCACTGACACTAGAAGCAGTAAAAGCAAGTAAAGAATAATTCTGGTATTTTATCACTGGAGGAAGTTTCTTTCTTTCTGCTGCCCTCACTGGCACTTCTGTAACAGACAAGTTCCCAAATCAGCTGCTGGCAGCAGAGAGATAGGATTTCCTCCCCCATCTTTACCACGTCTTCTGCTTTCGTGCGATCCATCTAACAACCTTTGCTTCGTTAGCCATGAGAAGCATGACATGTTGGACTCATTCGGCCATTTCAGAGCCTTATCTTGCTCACCAGAGAGAAGGTAGCATCCCGTTCCCCCATCTGCCCACCTGACGCCCAACCTCTCAACAACGGCCTTAGAGGACCCTGCACCCAAAACAGAGTCTGGCTGCAGTTACTAGCCAAATGTAGATCTAGACAGATTTGGTTTCAAGTTTCTCTGAAAAACCTTTAAAGATGAAGCAGAAGAATTTTTTAGTGTTCCCTTTTATTGAGAAATTTACCTCATGCATTTATGATATTTTAAGATGGCTGTTGATGTAGCAAACAGCAAAATCACAGCAAAGTCACAGACTGGTTTGGGTTGGAAAGGACCTTTACAGATCATCTAGTCCAGCCTCCATCCTTTGGGAAATTCCTTTGACCAACATAGAAGCTGTTGAATTCTCAAGTTTATGTGTGGCATTGTCTAAGCTATTTATTTCCTTTAGTTTCCATAACTTCACATTGAAAGGATGCATTCTTCTCAAAAGACTCTTATTGTAATTCCTAAGATTATTATCTGTGAAAGCAGTTTAAAGATGAAGTAATCCATCCATCCATCCATCACATCTGCTATGAGTTATGGTCTCTGTTTATTGTACCAATAGAAAACTAAAAGACATCTAGTCATATAAAGAAACATGGTGAATTCAGATATTCTGGAAGTTGTGCGGAGATTAAAGTCAAATCACATAATCTTTTCAATACCCCCTTTATTTTTTTGGTAATACTATTGAAACAAAGATAGAAATGTCAGTTGAGCTGCCCAAGCCACAGAAGAAATAACCACCGAGGTTATGGTTAGGATACAAGTATATCTGTGCCTGTGGCTTGTGTCCAAAGCCCATAGTAGCCTGCCTGTTTGTTAGATTATACTCGTATTTTAAACAGTTTAGGTGAAACAGCACTTGAGGAATATAATAAATGCATAGCAATGCGCACTTTAATGACTAAATACAACTTTTGTTCTAGAAATACCAGTAATAGAAAAATAAAAAGCATATCTTACTTCTCATAGCAAATTATTTTTTAGCAACCGTATATTATAGCAAGCTGGAAGTGATCAACCAAACCATCTCCATACACTCAAGAAGCTAATCTACATCTCCCTTCCTCTTTCAATCAGAATTAACAGCTATTTCTTAATCTGGACTTTGTCCATCAGAGAGCAAAAAGGACTGAAAGAAATTAAATCTTGCTTTACAAACTCCTTGGTGATTTTGCTAAGTATGATATCATCATGCTCATGGGATGCCCTTGTGTCTACATTGGGTGTGCGCAACCCAAAAATCCAAAGAACATGTTAAATAGAACTTAATTTTGAATGGGAAAGATGTCTATTAATCACTAGTTGGAATGGCTTCGAGTCAGATCATGTGCAGTGATGAGCTTTTTAGGCAGTGTTTGTTTTTGAAACACAGGCTCATTTTCAAATGGAATCTCTTCCATATATTTACCTTTTCTGCTGGACACCTCATCAATTCTCCTGTTTTAAAAACAGGAAATGCTTTAATTGAGTCTAAAAACCTGCTTTCTAAACAACAGATTCATAGTATTAACTAACCCTAGGACTACAATGACCCTATTAAGTCAAGGGCCTGACCAATGTCCCTGCGTTCAGCGGCTGCCTGGCCACTGATGGGGGGAAGAGGAAGGGTGAAAATAAGCTAAGTACAGTTCACTAAGCAATATTCACGGTGCTGGAGCCTTTTGCGAAATAATAGTTGAAACATTCAAATTTCAATTTGAATATTCAGCTGAATACAGTTCACATCGCTGTATCTACATTAAAGCTTTGAACATCTGGTATTCTGTTTCTTGTGCTACTTTACCTTATAGTTGTATTCAACTGTCTCCCTTGTGCACAGCTGGTTCTGACTTCTGTCTTATGTTTCTCCAAGTGCAAAAGTGCCGCAAATATGTCTTTATTTTTTTCTTTTTTATTGGTTCATTCAGACTCAAAGGGAAAATTTCTGGGGACTGTTAATTACTTCCATAGCTACATATTATGGTGATTATGGAACAGTATGACCAAGTTTCCTTCTTGACACAGACCAGCATGTTCTAGTAATTCATGGAATGGAAGGATTTATTTTCCTTCTTAATTTAAATTAGTAAACTCCCAACTAGTAAAATATCGAAATTATTTTAAAATACTTAAGGGAAATGAAACTCACAAGACATTGCCATCAGTTTTACCCTGTGAAAATCCAGTGAGGTTCCATCATCATTAATAACCGCTCAGGATTGGGCCATTATTAATAGAAATTATCTCCCAGTATTTCTATTTTGTTTAGCATATTAACAACAAGGAATTTTTGGAGATTACTTCAGTGTTTCTTTTGTTTAATGGCTGCCATTCCAATCTTTTTCCAGATCAAACCTTATTGGTAGAATTTAAGCCATTACCCCAAGTCCTAAGCAGGAAGTGTGCTCTTATTTAATATTATTTTCTTTTTTGTAAATGTTTTTTATATATATTATTTCTTGTAATTTTGATGTTGCTTGCTGCACTGAACAGATTTGTATGTGGTGCGTGCATATGTGTTTGTATGTGCACATTTGTGCAATTGTTGAGCTTTGTAAATTTTTTGTGACAAGGAGATTTTTCTTGTTACAACAAATAACATTAGCTGAATTGAATCTCCAAAGCAATTACTACTTTCATGCCTTCATCATTGGCTTAGCCGGAAGCAGACTACAGAGTGTTACAATTAATGTGCTTCAAAGCAGCTCCAAATTATTTCCAGATGCCAATCCAGCTGCTCAGCTGTGAGCTCACTGGGTAGCATTTGCTTTGGGGCAGAGAGTTTGTCCAAGGCCCGTGCAAGCTTTTATTTCCCACAAAAGCCTTGAGCATACAGCGCCAGTGGATCTCCATGAACGTGGTATCTAGAAAATTTTCTAAAAATACTTTCTCTGGAGTGAGAGTCACATATTACCACTGTGTGCTTCCAGAGGGCTTAGCAGGAAAAGACAAGAACTTAGGAAAAGTAGCCCTGATATTTACAGGACTGGGAGGAACTTGCTTATCTATGGAAATCATACTTACACTTGCCCTTAGACTTCAGCATGCACGATGTTCCCACAAGTCTTTCACTGAGCTCTCATTTAACAGGGTTGGCAGTAGCTGTGGACCTCTGGTTTATTCACTTGAAGGTCGTGTCACTGGACTCATCTATTTTAAATCTGAACACCATCTTTAAGAAACCTAATGGATTTTCCAGGGAATAGTGATACTGCTTGCTTTAAGCTATTTTTAGGCATCTGATTTAGGTGGTCTGAATTGCATCCTTGATTGATAATATAAAGAATATAAGCTCCTCACTTTGGTCCTCTAGACTGCATCTAAATTAGATGCCAAGAATAGCCTAAAGTAGATGGTGTGAGTTCTCTCCTTCCCACCTTAAAGAAATCTCTTCCAGAAATATTAATTAGGTTTAAACACAGGGTGTCATCCCACTTAAAAATATGGCTTCAGGGCAGTGAGATTGCCAGGTAGAAGTTAAAACTCCTGTGACTTCTCTTCTTGCTACACAGATTACTCAGATACGTTCGTATCCTCTGTGCGGCTTTCTTCTGGAAATCAGGAATGTGACAAACACGATGACAAACAGTCCCAGGATGCTCAGGCCCACTGCAACGGGAGCTGCTTTGCTCTTTTTATCAGGAAAACATTCTTCTTCTGGAAGTAAAAAGAAATCAGAGAATGTATTATAGCAGGATACTGTACCCCTAGACTGTACATCTATATTCCAGAACAGTTAACAAATACAAGCTAGAATTGCTTTACCATCAAGATCAGTACACACATGGAGATGTGGAGCATCGCACTACAAAGTGCAAGTCTAAAAACAAAGAGCAATACACATCCTGCATGAACAAAACCTGCTCCTATGTGGCGTCTAATTGCTTCTGCCCAATAAAAAGGATAAAGCCAGAGAAGGGAGCCCATAGACCAGCACATTAGTGCAGCAAGGTTCCTAGTTAAGTCAGTGTTTCCTAAGAAAAATCAAATTCTAGTTGTCCTCGCTGTTTAATTCAGAATATTTGTGGATAATTGTGGCTAAGTCAGAACAGCAAGAGATGAGGAAGGCAGGAGCCTTGAACTTAGTCCACGGGGTTGCTTTAGCAGTACAGTTGTAATTTTATGGTACATATGATGATACCAGAAAAGGTTTAGATGCAAAGAATATCTCTTAAGAACCGTACAAAGATCTATTCACTCCAAACATACCTCTTAGGTACAGAGGGGGCAAAGCCCTATTTCAGCCAGTGTCTACCAAAATGAATATTCACGTCATCCTCTGATTAAATGGAAACTCATTACTTAAAAATGGACTTCCCGATTGGGGTAAATTGGCAGCTTTCCTATGGAGAGAGTGCACCATCTGGGTCCCTGACATAAATAGAATATTCACCCAAGTAAAAGTGGCAGGATCACTCAAATTCGCAATACAACAAGCACAGCCCTGGGAGTGAAGGCAAGTTCTGGGGATGACCACTAATGGGCTATCCCAGAACTGGATCAGACGTACATCTTCTATCTGATCTTTAGGAACAAACGGTCCTTCCTTGGGCTCCAGGGAAAGACCTGTGGCATGATGCTTTGAGGGTCACCTGAGTAGCGAACTATCCTCTAAGCAGGGTAGCTTGATCAGCTAAACCCCGCAGCATATCCCAGTTTATACCCAGGGTAGGAGGGAGCCCCAAGCCTCTCCGTGCCCGTCACTCCCTGTGACTACTCCAAGGCAGATTTCAACAGCGCTCTAAGACAAAAGCCTCTGTTGTTATTGTCTAATTCTGATGACTCTGCTGGCACAGTCTGCAGCTTGGCTTGGCCTTTTCCCCAGTGGAATCTTTATGGCCACAGCAGGCAGTTGGCCCAGGGAGCATGCGGAGTGCACAGCATCATGTCACAGCTCCAGAGCTCCCCACAGGGCTCTCCCCAAAACCCGATCCTCTTCTTCTCTCATCCAGATGGTGATTTCATGTGATGCAACGCCACAAAGCCAAAGGCATCAGCATTCTACTAGAAGACGACCCTTTTACAGCTTTCCAGACTCAAACAGGCCAAGCTATTATATTTGATGTTACACTGTCTGTACAAAATTGTAAGGAACTTGAAACCAGTGATCATTAGTGTTTTCTTTTTCTTCCCCTTTTAATGATAAGCAAATCAGGAGCACAGAAGTGAAACTACCAGTCTCGAGAAACCTGAGGGGAGGAGGCTGGTGATGTGTAGAGAGCCATTTCTTCACTGGGGATTTTGTCTTTCCAAATCTTGCATACACACCAGGAGGATGTAAGAGTTTCATAACTGTTTCGTGGCCACTGGGGAATTATTTCAGAGGTGGTAGCTGCTTTCACAGCCCTTTGGTTAAGAGTAAAACTAATTTAACTTTGTATATGGTGTTGATTAGCAGAGGTAAGCCTAGCCTTGGTGGGGGAGGAGAGAGAGAGAGAATCTTTCTAAGCTCTGTCTCTGCTGGAGGTGAGGCCATACTAAAAGCCACAACTGAATTCAGTCGTTGTACAAATTTGAATGGGAATGTGGGGACCAGATGGGATCCCATGAGTTATTCCAGTTCAGTGTTATCCCATGAAAAAAATCTTCATGAGAATCAGAGCATAGATTGGATTCTCAGCATGGCTTTTAAGAATTTAAAGAAAACTATTAAAAAAAAAAAAAAGGGTCCAAGTCTTTAAAAGCTCCAAATGTTGTTTCCCATTATATCCCTTTTAGAACAAGAAAGGCAGCCAAACTGGTGAACTAACAAAAGAAGAATCAGCCAAACAGAGCCAAAAGGCCATTCTTAAGTGAAAAGTATACAGGGGCAATATTTTGTAAGGATGCAGAAAGTAAAATGTCAGAAAAGGGAATGTTAGTGCATGTGAAGGGCTGGAGAGCTGATAAGCCTCTCTGTCCACCTGAGTTCTTATGTGGAAACACCCTGAGAGGAAGGCACAGAAACGTGAAGATGGACAATTTGAAAGAGAGCACAGGGTACTGTCTAGTCCACCTCTCTGCTTTTTGTAGGATCTTTCATGCAAAGTAAGTAAGGCAGCAGACTGTGAGGGTGTCCATACTCTGGGACAAAGGCATTTCCTGGTGCACCCATCAGTCCTGGACCCCACAGCCTGGCCAGGTCCTGGCTGCATCGCTGGACAAGAAACAAGGATGATAACATCTCATTTCCCTGTGGAAGGAATCCCAGGTGTGGGTGTAGGGAAGAAGTTGTGATAAACCCAAATACATTCTTCCAATGTGGGCAATCCATGGACCTGGGGGTTAGAATTGGTTTGTCTGTGTCTTTTACTAAGCTACACGGTTGCCTCTTTGTGGCTGTACTCAAAAAAAAAAAAAAAGAGATAAATGAGATTCACATGGTTGCCTCTTTGTGGCTGTACTCAAGAAAAGAGATAAATGAGAATCACATTTAATTTTGAAACTGGGAGCACGCCAATCATGCTCCTCCTCAGGAGCACATTTCATCATGTCTAGACAGAGCAGCTCTGAACGTGTCATCCTGCATTCACAAATACCCTTTATTTGTTGGTAGTTTTGCTGCTGCAGCTGTGGGACATGAGTGTCAAGAGCCTTTCAAAATAGCTAAATTCTGACTGTATCAAGAACAGTGACCTTGAACTAAACTGTACATATTAGGAGTTTGGACAATACAATGGTGGTGAACACACCTCCACTTGCTCTGGGAGAAAAGAGATGAAGAACAAAATTGTGGCTGTAAAGCTGAATATTTTTAATGAGAAGGTGAAATGGAAAGTACGGAATGCAGGAGGGAAAAATGCTTTTCCATCTCCCATAGGTATTAGCACTGTGTTGAAAATGACTTGGAAAAGGGTGAGAATACAGCAGCAGGCAGATTACATTATTTGGGAACTATGACAAAGCTGTGATTGTGCTATAGGTGTAACAAACAGGATCACACGTGTGCGTGGTTGCAATCTAGCAGATAATATCTATCAGGCTACCAGAGTTCTGGCATGTAGATCTCGGAAGGGTGGAAAAGGTGTCCCTTCTACTTACCCTTTCCAAACTGGTTACCGGCAATATCAAACGCCTGCAGCTGCACGTTAACAAAGAGTATCTGGAAGTTCTTCTCCAAGCTGAAGGTTTGCTTGCTGGCACACTTAAAGGAATTCCCCAGCTTTGTTGTAAACAGCTTCTCATTTATGGCTGCGTAGTAAAGCATACCTGGAGGCCATAAAGAGAGAGACAAATGAGAATCCACACGAACTCTGTTGGAACCAAAATCTTCCTGAGATAAAATGGAGAGTCCCCAGTGCTTTGGCAGAGCAGCATTCACAGATGTGACAAAGCATGAACATTTTCCCCATAAAGTATCAGTTACATTTCCTCCATGTTTAAATGAGTGCTTTAATTATCAGTGGGCAACTCAGCTGAGCTTGGGTCTGAAAAAGTAGCTAAACTTTTGGATGCTTCTTCAAGTAATATTTTAACAACCTGAGTCTGCAAGAGGGGGTTAGGATTCTCGCAGAAGCAGACAACTGTCTTAGGTCTCCAGCTCAGCTGTTTCCAGACAAAACAGAGATGCCATCTCTAGGATGGGAATTTGACATATCTAGTCTGTATTGCTTTATGTATTAAATAAGTCAGTCCCAATACTTATGAGTAACAAACAGAGCAGCTACCTCATATAGTCATTAACCTGCCACAGGTTTGGTATAATGGGAAAAATTTGTGCAGAACTAATGTCACAGAAAATCTGATGTGATAGCTCAAATTTTTTCTCTCTGACCTAAATGATATTCTCTTAGCATTTCTTAGGAGGTTGCATCTGAAGCAGCTCCTGACTGTTCAAATGGCAAGAAGCAGGGCTATATAAGAAAAAAGAAAATCTGGTTGCCCGAGAAGAGCACAGACAAGGTCTAGGATTACAGGATGGTTTGAAGAACATCGGCCTGGGTCCAGTTCTTATTTTTGCCAAAGAAAAACGTCAGACACGTGTCCTCTCCATATTGGTGTATTTGAAATCTGGATCCAGCTCTGCATTTCTGTGGTCCAGATACTGTATTCATTTAGTTAGCCTATTAGATTGGAAAGACGTGTGAGACTGGAGCCACAGCATTTTTGTGTTTCCAGATAAAAACTTTGAGAACCGTTTTGCATCTTAAATTTATGTTTGAAGTAATCTCTATTCTGAAAGAGTAGTGAAAGGCAAGGAAATTTTTTGAGGACAAAAGGAAAATTGAACAATTCTAACGAAACTGCAGCCCAGTCCCTTCTCTTCCATTTTCATGTCATAAGATTCAGGTGAATGAGACGTTGAAAGCCCGATAAAATACATAATTTGCAAAATCCAGTGTTTTAAAGATATGAAAACCTATCTCATCCCCGGAACAGTTTGATATGAAATTAAGAAAGTGTAAAATCACTGACCTCCAGAAGATAACTCTAATCTGGCCTCAATTTTACTGACATAGTACACTGGATCTTGCTGCAAAAGAAGATACATCCTTATTCATAATACATCCTCGTATTTGTGAAAAAAATACAGTTCACCACAGCAAAATGGTCACAAAGAATTTCCCAAAGCAACACATTTCAAAGCATCAAGAACCAACTTGCTTGGGTGCATTGCTTTTTTTTTCTTTTCTTTTCCAAATCACTCCATCTAACAGATAAGAGGCTGCTGTACTGCAGCGAGCTCAGCTGCATCACCAGTGGCACTGGACCATGCAGGTGTGATTTTGCACACACCGCTCAAGCTTGACATCTGTGCGATACTTGCAGTAACCAAAAGTAAGAGGGAGTTAAGCAAATATACATTGCACAAATTCATTGGCACGTGATAAGGCCGTTTTGTTTTTATTCACCTGATGTTCTTTCATTGAGAGTCCCTGCATTGTTCTCGCGAGTGATCCTGCACCGAACTACCCCGTGCTGACCTGCAGCCTGACCGCTTGCAGCACCTCAGCCCACAGCTGTAGAAGCACTCAGGACTCTGGGCACTGAGTGCACTTTATGCATCGATGATTTTTGTGTGAGCAGACTGGAGACAGCAGCAGTGCTTCTGTGTTCATCGGCCTTTTGAACTGGGAGAGGTCAGCAATACACCAAGAGCTGGGACCTGGTCTCATACTAGTATCAGTCATTTCCTATTTTGTCTAACGAGAGTGGTCACTTCAAATAAGGGAACAGCAACCTGGATGTCTCTGCGTAGGGGAGAAATAACTGTTTTTTCCACCCTGCTGACACCGTTGGTGCTGGCTGGCTGTTTTTCATGTGCCTGCTGACATGGAAAGCACCTGGTACAACAGTGCAGAGCAAAATTTCCATTTGTTATATGTGTCCTGCCTGCATGCGCCCTAAAACCCTGGTGCAACCTGAACGCTGTCCTCCCCTGGGATGTCACAAAGTGAGCACCAGCCCTCGGAGCTTTTCCCTGGTACCGGTGTTGGAGTATAATGTGAGTCTTTATGTGGCAGCACTACTGTTCGTCTTCATTCCAGCTGCGAGCTGGGGAGTGCAGCTGCTGGATAAATGGCAGCAGACATGAATGTCTCCTGGGCACCCAGATTTTATATCATGCAGTTTAAAAGCTAGTAGGATGCGTTGGGAAAGTTTAAGAAATAAATACACCAGAGAAGAGGTTCTCAGCATTATTCCTACTTAAAGACATAAATAGGTCA
Organism: Caloenas nicobarica; assembly: GCF_036013445.1. Classification (NCBI taxonomy): domain Eukaryota; kingdom Metazoa; phylum Chordata; class Aves; order Columbiformes; family Columbidae; genus Caloenas; species Caloenas nicobarica. The sequence continues at coordinate 20,407,308 of NC_088252.1, forward strand.
AATATTACAGGGTTTTTTTGGCAGCAGTGCTGTGTTCTGTTTGGCCACAGTTAATAACTTTGCCTGGGGAAAACACCTGCTCCTACTTCAGCTCTTGTGGGTTGGTTACAAAACTTCCTTTTTTCACGTCCTTTGCAAAAGGCAGCGGCGAGCACTGCGCCAGCCGCTCACCTCCCGCTGCCCCGTGCCAGCACCCGGGCCCAGTCCAGCTCCTCTTTCACCAGCCAAAATCAGAAGTGCCATCACCGGAGCACTCCTGGTTCAAAGCAGTTGTAGAGGCTGGTGGAGCCAAACACACAAAAACCAGCAGCAAAGTGGTTTCTTATTGACTTGAATTTCAAAGAAGTCTAAGCCAAGCCCTGCTACCCTCTTGAGACTTATCTTTAAGTGAAGGGAGGATTCTCTAATGTTGTGCCAATAACCACCTTTTTCAGGGCAAGACAGGTCAAGCACCTCCTAAAGGTTCACATCACTCTCCTTAGCACTGCTGCAAGCTGGGGCTTTCATGGGTACTTGAATCATCAGGCGTTTTCTAAGGATCCTTGTAGCACAGAAAATGCTCCCCTTGTTGCAGGAAGCATACATTTAAAGCAAACACTCATGGCCTGAACTGATCCTTTGTTTTAAAACACCTCCTTGATTTTTTACCTCACTTTTCCTCTGGAGCTTTAAGAAAACTTTCTGCCAGAAACTAAAATCAAGATGATTATTAATTGAAATATTTTCTCTGCTCAAGCATTAATGGCTCCGGTGGGGTATAATATGCTGTTGCCTCTTGGACTTCCTATGGAAATGACTGATTAACCATTTGTACTTGTATTAACTGTCGCTAATCTGAGCTTGGCACCAGGCTGTGAGGTTGACATTTTGCCTTGATTAACTGAAGGACAGAGATCAGCAGTGATGGCCAGATGCAGCTCTGAACTGCTGTGGAGCTCCAGGACATGGCCTTAATACACGCACAGTCAGAGTTTGGTGGGATCCAATCCATGTCATATTCCTCCCTGCCCATTAATGACTTCATATACAGTATTAACTTTTGTCTCCAGCCCTGCTGGCATCACCCCCCAGCCCTTATTAACTTCCAGAGAAATGGTACTGAGTCCTGCCTCCCAAAATGTATAAACTGTGTAAATGTCTGAGAAAGCAAGAGGATGGCTTCATTCAGCAATTTTCTCCTGTGGTTATAATATCAGCAGCACTCATGGTAGCTTGCGTTAAAGCTTCATCCGTGTACGATGTGGTCCCAGCAGGGAACGTGGTATCAGTAGACACAATGTCAAAAAGAAAGCTCATTTTCCCACTGCGTAAGCATGGGCCTCTCTCTTGGCCAAGTTTCTGGGTGTACTTATAAGTCTCCCTGGTGTGGTGCATTTTAAGGGCACTTATATGCAATTTTGTTGTTGTAGTTCACTTATTTGGAATTTTCCACTCAAAAATAAGATTAAATTAGTGCCCTTCAGCTGTGGATGGGTCATGGCTCCTGGGCACTCACAACCGCACAGGCTGCCGTTTGGATCTAATAACCACAGCTGGCTTTTGGCTGGGCAGTTGCGATACCTGGCATTTATGGGAAAGGAATGACTAATCTCACCCGCATTCAGGTGGTCCCTGAGGCACCATTTTGTAAGAGCAACCTGAATGGCGAGTCAGAGCTCCTGGCACACACACCTTGCCCCCGTGCAGGGACTCCAGCCTCAAACCCATTCCCTCCATCCTTCTCCATTGCAAATGTCAGACCTGGCTTTCCCTCCCACTGGATTTTTACCTGCGTAAAAATAAGAGGCAGATTTTTGCTTGGAGCTATTTCTAGGCTTTGTGTTGCTAGACTGGTAGCTTTAACACCATTCTTAAATGGTTTCTATCAAAGGATGGCGAGGCACTGTACTTACCCTTCATTGCACACACCAACCTTTCCAAATTCCAAGTTCAAATAGACAAGACCTGATTTGATGTTGAAGTTAGCCCTGCTCTGAGCAGGAGGTTGGACCAGGTGGCCTCCAAAGTCTTTTCCAACCTAAATTCACCTGTGGTTCTATGATTCTAGTGTCTTGAGAAGGACAGGAGCAATTGTGCCTTATATACAGGTGGAAAACTAGCACAAAGATGGATGAAATGCCTTTTCCCACAGCACAAGTTGGATGAAAGGCAGCTGTAGTCCCAGCTCCCCAGTCCTAAACACTCCTTCCCTTTAAATGCAACAATTACCTTTACAAAGGTGAAGTTTATAAACCCTCCACTGAAAGTTATGTTCAGCTCAGCCTGCGTGGTCCCACAGCTGCCAGATGTCTGCGTCTTGTTGGGGTTGACAGCTATGTACTCCATCTGCTTCTGCGGAGAGAAGAGACGTTGCAGGGCTGCTGATGAACAGGAGGCGAAAACTTTAATAAGAATCACAGAGATTCATAGCTGCTTTTGTTTTGTCATTTTGTTTTGTTTTCCAGGCAGGCTCTATGTGGCTGAATGAACAGGGCAGTGGCTGCCGGGGTCATTGCCCACTCATAAAGCAGCACTAGTGCTTGTCTGACACAGCACTGAGCTGCCCCAGTGTGTTAAGCTGGCAGAAACTAATCATTTTCTGCTCACTCAGTGAACTGATGCAATTCAGAGCAGGGTCAGATGAACACCAATGGTAATTCAAAAAGAGAGAGCAGTGGGAGCTTGTGCCTGAAGGCAGAGGAAAGATAAAGACAGAGGCAGACAGTGGTTAGATTGGCTTCAATTTGTTGCTCCCTGTATCACCCCGGCCTCTCCATTATGTCCTGCGCAATTCATCTCTAGCACCAGCCAACCCACATTGTAGGTTAAAAGGAGAGCTCTGGGGCCCTAAATACACAATTTGGCTTCTTCAGTCTCATCTCATACATACCTTTTGTAACAAACATCTCACTGTGTCCTGGTGAGGCTAGGAACAATGCTCCCTGCCTGGCTTCAGACAGGACAAGGGATAAAAGACGTGCAGATGCGGCGCTAAAGGACATGGTTTAGTGGTGGACTTGGCAGTGTTACGTTATGGTTGGACTCAATGATCTTAAGGGTCTTTTCTAACTTAAATGGTTCCATGCAAATTGCTTTCACTAACATTAGCTACTCATCCTATGTTAGAAATATTCAGACTCCAGGCAAGGATATTTGGATTTCTAATGGAGATGGCTTGAGGCATACGAACTCCAGAGCCTGATGATATAACCTCACATACTGTATTAATGGAGGTTACAAAACCTTAATTCTGAAGGACATAATCTCCATTTCAGGTTTTCTTACATCTTTTGCTCAATCATTCACAGTGGATCACTGCTGGGAGAGGGTACCAGCTCCCCTGCTCTGATCCAGCCCAGCAGTTCCTGTGTCCTAAAATCTACACCTGTCAGCATCAAGACAACCCACCTCTGAATCCAAGCCTGAGAGCTGACAATTTCTTGCTTTCATTGCAACTTGCAATGTCAAGCCCTTCACTGAAGTCAATTTGGATTTTAACTAGTCTCCCATTCTAGGAGACACAACTCTGAAGCCTGACCTACCCTCCCAAGTACTACTACCACAGATAGATAACAAAGCACCCGTGTGTCCCACTGACATCATCATACAAGCCGAAGTACAACGGCTGAGATGCTGTGGCACAGAAAAGGCCTCGGACTGGTAGAAAACCACATATTTTTATCATATAAGCTCACTTCTGAAAATTGCTTTGAACGAAAAATAATAAATTTCAGCTAATGAAGAAACAGGCATTACAAAGCTCAACCTTGTAGCGCTTCCACCTCACCTGTGTATTTTGAGCCATCAGTTGCAAACCCATGACTGCTTTGATGCAGGTCCTGTTCCCACTGGAAACAGTGTATGTGCCAGTGGGGATGGGAGAAGGCTGAGGTGCAAGAGTGGGTCTCACTGTCATCGTAGTAGATGGGATGGTTGTTTGAGTCTCTGGATGAATAGTTGTTGTGTTGGCCATGGTTGTGGCTGTTAGACTTTTAGGCACTGTTGTTTGATTTCCTGACCCTGTGGTGGGCTTTCCAGTTTTCATGGTGGTGGCCGTAGTAGTTACAGCAGCAGATGTCATTTGTGTATTTGGTGATGTATGTTTTATGGTTGAGTTTGTGGCTGTTGCTGCCATTTCTGTGCTCACATGTGTTCTGCCTTGCTCGGTTGAAGACATAGAGTGTACGGTTGTGTTCTTCACTGCAGCTGTAACCATTTCCATTGCCTGGGTTGTAGCCTGGCCAGCTGCAGTTGTGTTGCCTGCTGATGTTGTGGATACCACTGTGGGAGATTTCTGGCTGGTCACTTGTATAGTGGTCGCTCCTGCCTGGACTGTTGTGTGATGGCCTGGTCCTGTTGTTACCTGACGCTGGTCTGTTGTCTGTACAGTCGTGCTATGGCTTAAGGGTGTTGTTTTAAGAAAGTCTGTGCTGTTAAAATCTGTGGTGCCTTGATGGCTTGAAGAATGATTAAAGGAAAGTGGCTGAGCAGAAGTAGTCGTATGGTGGAAGGATGTGGCTTCTGGAGACAGTTCAGCCCCCAGGGCCACTTCAGCAAAGCAGGAGGAAAATGCTGCAAGAAACAAATAAGTCAGTAGTCTAGAAACCTATACGTTTAACATTTCTGTTGATACTCACAATATAACTGTACTGATTTTGTTATCAAATGGGTGATACGATTTTATTCTTCATTTGACTCCAGTCATGATATAAGAGTGAAGGTAGACCTGGTGTAGGACTATCCATAACCTTCCACCACTTCCCCAATCTTCACACCTCTGACTATACTCATTGCAGCGAAAGCACATAGGCTCCCAGCTCCCCACACGCTGCTTTTACTGCTGAAGAAACCAGAGGGTGCTGGAGGTGTGTGCAGACCTTGCATGATCCCCAGGCAGCACAAGAATTCCCTTGCAGGCAGTAGAACAGCAAGATTTGCTGGAAGCAAATTACCGAGGTCTAAGGAAGATGAAGTGGGTGTAACAGACAAAGGGGTGGTTGGTTACTTACCAAGAAAGCATGGGGAAAGGGAACATTTTGTGTGTGTGAAGGAAGTGAAGCAGCATAATGGTCTTACAGTGATTCATTATAGTCTGGGAAACCAATCTGTGAGACAGGGAAGTTCCAGATATTTATTTATGGTTTTGTTGTAGCCATGTCAGCTTGAACCCAAAAGATTTTCCCTTCTGGGAGGTACCCAAGGAGATGCTCCGAACAAGGAAAGACCAGCCCTCTTAGTGATGGCTCTTTCAGCAATGAGAAACAAATTTAAGGGTACAGCATCCAGGGGCTTTTTGGACCACATCTAAAAATAGTCACAGCACCAAAATTATGCTTCCATCTTATAACATTTACAGAAACGTGTCCCTTGCAGAACTGAAAAGGAAATGTCTGGCTCCTAAATGTAAATAACAAAGTGAAGGAAAAGTGAGAAAACTACATTGTAGAATAGATGAAGGTCACAACTCTTCTGTGCGAGTCTTTGATTGTGAGTATGCAACGAGACTCTGAAGAGACAAGGTCAAGCTAAAAGCTAAATCACTGACATATATTAATTCCTGGATGGGCATGAAGCTTCAGGTGTAGTTAAATGCCTTGTTGTCTAAATTAGCTGGAGGGCAGAGATGAATTCCCCAGTTTGGAGGCAGCAGGGACCCAAAAGTCCAAGACAGGTCATATTCCTAGCAGTACAGCTCCACTGAGGATGCCACAACACATTGTCTGAGAAGTTTATTGCATGCTGTTTTTTTCAAAGAAATTTATCATGAATCTGTATCAAAACTTTGTGGCAGGCAGGTTGCTGAGATTTGGATTTTAGAATCTCTTAAGGCCAGAGACACATTCAGAGTGGAAATGGCTGAAATCTCACAAGCTCACCTTCCTTTCATCTATTTATTTTCACTTGGCATGAACAGAGATCTGCAACAATAGCTGAATTCACAAAATCTCACCATTTTAGGGTACATATAGACTACACCAGAACCTACTTGGTTTTGAATCGAATTCACGATCGAAACAAAAGAAATGAGAACAGATGTATAGATCTGAACGCACACTTCAATTTCTCCCCTTAAAATGACTATGCTAGAGAAGAGCAGAAGTGTAGATATATATTCCACAATCGTAAAATTGCCTGTGTTTCACCTCTGTTCTCTACAGAACATACTTGACTGCAAGTGTAGCTGTTATCATCAAAGAATTGCAGCTTGATACAGTTGAAATGACAGGACGGATCCCTCCAATTGTGAATTTTATCAGAAGGAACCTAAAAATGCCATAATTAATAAGATACTTTAGCTCATTTCTCATTTTCCCCACACCTGCTGGCAGAGCTGAAAATCAGATTAACTTATCTCCTTCTCTATGTGCTGGTGGAAATTCAGAGCAGTTGCCATATGCCAACTATATAGGTAGTTGCATCTAAGTGTATTAGTAGGATAAAAAGCAAAAAGAAGAAGTTGCAATTTTCAGTCTTTTTTCCCCTATAGGATTGCAAAACAACCCACATTTAAATTTACACAAGTCTGAAGTAGTCAATATTTCTTAGTTTTCAGTTAACAGATTGGTTTTGATTACTGACCAGATAACACTTATCTTACAGATGTGGAGAGAAACACTACTTCGCTAACATTTGGATGTCAAACATATAGATATAGCTTTTGAATGAAACTTAATTTTCCCCCAAAAGCTCATTTCAGCCAAACTATTTTTCACTAGAGGGATGTTCAGCCTGAGAGGATCACTGAGGGGTAAAGTCAGACACATCTTCTGGGCGGCCCATGGCTTGTGCCCACCAGCTGACCTGCCCGACCGCTCCTCCCGCCTCCCACAGCTCTCCCCAGCATTTTGGAGCCTCTGTCAGGGCACGGCCACACTGCTAAACCTGTTGGTTTGAGTCATCTTCTCAAAAGGCCTTTGGCCACACAAGCTCCCAAGGGTGGGTGAGGATTTATCTCCAGTTGCACCTGATGGTCTTGGCTCTTCTCAGGTGGCTGCTGGAGGTAGTTCAGTAGCTCTGCTGTGCGAAGGAGCAGGTCACCCCACGGTGTGCCTGACCTACCCCTCAACTAAGGCCTGGGAGGCTTCACTACATGTCCCTCAGCACTGCCTCTCGGAGAGCCTGGCACAACTTGGCCAAGGAGCCAGTTGCACTTCTCACGGCGCCACCAGCAAAAGGGGCCGCGGAGTAACAGCAAATTGCAGCCCTGCAAACCCATCAGTCTGTTTCTTTTTTCTATGAGGCCATTTCAAAACTTCAAACGACCAACATTTTGCTTGAGGGACGTGTGCTCCCTGGGGTGTATCTCCCTGGAGCAAGCAGCTGCAATCCCCTTGTCTCACCTCAGCTTCAAAGTTGTGCGTTAGAAATGCCGAGGGCCGTGTTTCTGCCCAGCAAGCCTCCACGCATGCAACGCTTCAGAACAAAACTCCCAGAAGAGGATCAGGGCGGCTCTCAGAAAATTGCTGTCCCTGGTCTAGGCCTGGAGACCCCATTTTCATGCTTTGGTGATTGGGGAGTTTCAATCAATGTCAGCAAAGGAAGGTCACTGCTCTGCTCCCAGGCGTTACGATGGGAAGCGGAGCGCTCAGTGCCGTGATCTCACTGTGACATCTCAGCCTGCTGTCCTGTCGTGCAGCTGGTGAAAAAAACTCTTGCTGGGGATTTTTTCCTCTTCTCATCTAACCACACACTCATGCTGCTCGGCAGCCCAGCAGGTTTGTTCTGCTTTTGCTACCCAGAAATGCTTATGTTTGACTGATTTTGTGTGGACACAAAAACCTGGCCCAGCTCCTACCAAAGACACTCTCACCGGCTCTGGCTGCTTTGGTTCCAGTCCCTGAGGAACTGGAGAAGCACACAGATTTTCTGAGCGGTTTCAGTACTGTCATGGATTCACACCAACACAGGAGCAGTTTCTTAAGCCTCCAACCCATCAGACTTTATCCATTAAATTCTAATTATGCTTAATTCTCTGTCTGCACAGGAAGACTTGACTTGTGGCATTAATAATACATCACAAGAAGTTATTAAAGGAATGATCAAAGATGGATAAGGAGCTGAGGAACCAAATTCTTTCCGGTCAAAATATCCTTGCTGACCACTGAGTTATTAGCGTCACTTCCCTCAGTCTGATCTTGCTCTCCTTTTATGTATACATCTTGGGGCTGCTTCAGCGGCTCTGGCTATGAAGTGGGTGTGGGAAAGAAGAGCAGATATGGCAGAAGCATATCGAGCCCCTGGGCTGTTCCCCTGCGCTGGGAGGGGGATGGGAGTTGTTATTTGTGTGATCCCTGTGTGCTGATGGCAAAACACATATCAGAAATCCAGCACCCCACCAGCAAGCTCAAAGCTTCAGTCGTTACACAGATTAAATCACATGCTGTCCTTCACCTGGCAGATTTTCTACTGCTGCAGGTACTGAGGGATGACTTGACATGCTGGGACACGTCCTTCACCAGGCTGGCTCCACAGATTTTCACAGGGCAGCATTAAGGATTGAATGGTAACTTTGACATGATGTGTCATTGAGATAAGCCCCAGACTACCTTCTCCAAGCCCTCCGCCTCACTCTTGCTTTCCTGATCGTGCTCTGTCTCTTGCAATGCAGACAAATGAGTGACTTGAGCAACACTTCTATAGTTTTTCTTCTGCTTGTCTCACTAAAGACTTTCAGTCAGTTCTGCTAGTCTGGAAATTATTTTTAATTAAGAAAAGCAAACCCAAAAAAGCTGGCTTTAATACTATTTTAAGCTGACTCCATCTCACAGTCATAATTTAGGTCACCACGGAGTGCAAGGAAAAATACACAAGAAAACATCAGACTAAGTCTATACCAGCTGCAATTAAATGTAGCTATAGCTATTTCTTAGCAGTAGGACTTTAGTAAAAGCATCCTTAGTGCTAGCGACAAAACTATTTAAAGTTTTCAGTCTGTTAGGCACTGTCCTGACTGCAAAGAAACAAAACTAGCATAGTCTGTCTCATTTTTCTGATAGAAATGATGGAGGATGTTACTCACCAGAGGCGAAGGTTAGCAAGATGAACTGTTGTGCGTTCCTCCCCATGGCCAGCGCAGCTGCAGGTCTGAGAGACGCTGCTTCTCACCGTGGAGTGGATGGAAAGGTATCAAGGTATCCCAGGGACTGAAAACTTTCACTTGATACAGGGAGTGCCCAGTCACATGGGTGGAAAGGAGGTGGAGAGAGAGAGCAGGAGACCGATGCTTCTCGTCTGTACGCTGCCACAGAAGGAAATATAAATGATGATTAGGAAAGAAAGTGAAAACAGAAAGGGCTGCTGGGCTAACTGGGGGGAGGGCAGGCTCTCAGCCTGCAGCTGAAACCTGGGGCTCTGCAAGGCCATGTAAAGCTTCATGCTCCTCACTCCAGTTTTGATAACCTGGTGCAGACTGCAGCTGTACCCCAGTGGAGGGTTGACACCTGCAAATCAGGGCTTTCCCCTGTGTGTTTTTAAAAAGTACTTTCTTTAGAGCCAAACTCTTTATGTTAAGGCACAGAAGGGACAGCTGTGATCTTGAGCCACCTCTGCAGAGCACCTGCTGAAGGGAGACAGGGCTGAGCAAATCCCACACGGGCTCTGGTCCCAGCTGGGGACGGGATGCAGCTTTTGCTGGCTGGTTCAGTTCTGCTCCAAGGACTGAGCTTGTTCAAGGTGGATCAGCCGGGGTGGCTCACCGTCAGTGTTGTGTCCAAACACACTCCTTGGCAAACAGCAATGACTGACCTCTGTTCCACGAAGTGCCTCCTGCAAACCACGCCAAGACTGAGACTGGAGCTGCACAGGCAGGTCCCGACCTGCATAGCCAAGCACCAGAGATCTGCAAGAGGAGAGCATTACGTCTGCTCACGTGTGCGGCTGGATTTCCAGCCCTGGGCCTCTGCCGTGGGGCCTGCTGCATGTGAGGATAACAAAGCAAGACCCATACCTGGTGTGGTCCTTGTTCTTCTTTTTCTCATGCTAATGTTGAAGAGCAGTAACATGATAAGGCCAGTGGCTTGAAAACTCAAGCGAGATGAAGTTTGCCCCCAGAAATCTGGATACCAGCTGAAATTAGTTCCAATTTTTTTTGCTCTCTATATTTGCATTGTGTTTCTACATTCTCGTTTTTACCTCCTTGCCCTTCTACTTGATCCACAACATGCATTTGGGTCAATTAGTGCTCCCTAATAAACCACTGGTAGTCAAAGGTATGCAGATATCTTAGGGATAACTATAATAAAGTTGTCCTACAACTTCCTTGCCTTAGGGCTGCAGCATTGGCATCCACAACTCTGAACCATGTGAGCATTTACACTCTCCTACGAGTCCCAGGGATTCAGGAACAAGACTAAGGAAGATGCATAAAGGAAAAAAGTCACTTTGTGCCTTTTGTGATATGTGTGTTGGACAAATAAAGTTATATTGAACAGATGTCTGGATTTTTTTCAGCTGTGCAGATGTGCCGTTACCGATACCTATTTTGAATAGAAAGAAAGCACATTTGACTTGTTACTTCATATAGAGACATCAACCACAATATTTTGTACTAGTTATAATTTTTATAAATTTCAAACAAAGTGTGGTTCTACACAGGTCAGAATGGCCTAATTACAGAAAGCTCATTTGCACACTTTTTTCTTGTAATAAATTCATACATTCTGTCTTGACTGGAAAAAAAGGACAGGTAATTCTGTGCTCTTTCCCTGTCTGATTATCTCTCATCAGTCACAATATACAAATACATCATTATCAACACCATGGAAAATACGTAAGAAAAACAAACTGTACCAATTCTCAGCTGGGGAGAGGAAATCTTAGCAGCTATTTCAGCTCAAGCTGCAAGAAGAAATACACAATTTGGCTCTTTTTTCATCTTATTCTCATATATTTCTAATCATATATATATATTTGAAGTCAGGCTTTGAATATTTTTGGAAAAAAATGCACATGGCCTTTCTCATACTCAACCCTGTTTGAAATCTCAGAGTCTAAGAAAATTACGGATAATAAAATGGCTTTTCATCACATACACAACCAGCGTATAAGACACACACAGAGCTCTGTTGTCACGGGCAGAAAAGCCAGTGTTCAGACGTGGTTTGGCCGCAGCTGTTCATGATCCAGACAACGACCATTGATCTGATTCTCCATCCAGTGGGGTTAGACTGTGAGAGGAGGAGAGGATCAGGCCTAATTATATTTTGGCCCTGTTTATTAAAAAAGCAAGACGTTTGTATCACAGCAAACGCCTTTTTACCTGTTTGTCATTACTGCCAATGAGGAAGGAGCCTGTTGCCCAACTACATCCAACTGAGCAGAAGGCAGAGCTTTGAGGATATGAAGTTTCTGCAAGTTCCACAGAAGCTGGCAGCAGAGCAGAGGGAGGACATCCAAGTCAAAACCTCAGCCCAGAGGGCAGGTCTCACTAGTCTGGACCCAGAGGGAACAGCCAGGCAGCTGGCACGGACCCGCTGGTCAAGCAGCAAGGGCACAATGCTCAAGCACAAGTGATACTGCAGCATACTTTGGACCTTGCCTCTTCTACAACTGAAACTTAGTGGCAACCATTGCTTTTAAATGACTTTCTGCTCACTATGTCATCTCCAAACAACACTGAAATGAAATTCATATTTGGAAACTATGATTTTTAGGTCCATCTACCTGAAAATGATGGTGTCAAAGACCTATATACAGAATAAGTATACCTTAACATACACATTAGTCTTGCTGGACATCACCAAATCATATTCTATACTGTACATGGAGAGTCATTCCCTTAATTATCACCTTGCTTGACAGAAATGCACTAATTAAAAGACTATCCTGTCTACTATTTAAAAAAAAAAAAGTCATCAAACCCCATTTTGTCTTCTCAGCAAAGCCAGGTTACTTCTTGTTGGCTGCTGTCAGACTTGTCAGCAGCCTGATCTGTCATTGAACTTCATTCTTTAAAACCCCAAACCAGCAGGGTGGCCCTGCCTCACTGACGTTCGCACCCCAGACATCAACTGGGCAAAGGGCCCCAGTTACTCCCCAGCAGCAGCTGCCAAGGTTGCAGGATGGTCTGAGTTTGAACTGCTTTGGCTCACCGGCACTGCAGGAGGGTTAAAGACACAATTAACAGTTGTGGGCTCCCTGCTCAGGTTCAGTAGTGTCCGAAAATAGTGTTTTCTAAAGCAGAGTAGGGAGGAGAATTGTTTTAATGCAGCCCGTACCTCTGCAGTTGTCATGGTGAGATGGTGAGCTGGGAGAGGGGAGACACTTGTGCAGCAATCCTCTTCCCTGCTCCGGGGAATGCCACCACTGGCACTCACGGGGGGCACAGCAGGACATACGGGGTTGAATGCTTTGCTCTCCCCTGAAGGGTCCTCGATTTTCGCACACATACTAAAATTTAGCATCACATTGGACACACAGGAAATCCAGTAGCTCCCATTCTACAGGAAGATATCGAGGCACCAGGGGATATAGGACTAGCACACTGTCACCCTGCACACAGCAGAGGTAGGAAATGAACTCAATACCTGATTTTTCATCTTCAGTCGAGAGACTTCCCACTTCCATTTCACCATTAGAATGACATTCCTCCAGAGAAACGCCAAAGTGCAGGTTTCATGTTTCCATCTGTCAGCAATGTCACAAATCCTAGTTTTGGCAGTTTCATATATCCAGGGTAACCCTTCCCCATCTCTCTCTCACACACATAAGTGCTTACTACATTTATTAATGTGCAATCAAAGCTCCCTACCCCTTTCCTCTCCTATGCTTAGGGCAGAGGTAGACAGAAGCACTGTTACCAGGCTGTGCAAAAAATTTCTGAAAGTAATAAAGAAATCAAAATGAACTCTTTTAAGGAGAGGATAAAATAATTGCACTACAAGAAAACATCACTGCATATTTCCTTAGGGGACTGAAAGGAATCAGTTCTTCCCTAAAGATGCTCATAACTACCGTAGATTAACAGGGTTCATGTTCCTGAGAGCCTACATGTCATTTTTAAGATAAATGACCAGCACCAAAACAGACAAGCTTTTATCTCCGTAGGACAAAATTAGCTTCCAAAAGGTACAGAACTCTCAGGTCCTTTAGTTGTGAACAGAAAACTTCTGAAATCACAGTTTAGATATTGAGGGTTACAAGAACCATGGGAATTCACCACCACAGTGCAACTCATAATTAACCAATAAGCCTTCACAGGAAAAAATCTGAATAAGCCTTTACTCTAAGGCTTTTTCTTGAATGGGACTATCTACCTGCTTCACAGCTATCCTGACTCACTAAGATATTTGCAATGCCAGCCTCCACTGAGACACAAAGAAAAACATTCAGGTCCCTGCAAAGACAATAGCAGAAATGTTAGAGTCTCCTATTATTTTGCTCAGAGGTTCAGAGTGGGTTGGTTTTTTTTTTTTGCTCAGAGTGTTTTTTGGTTTTGCTTCATCTCCATTTTTAGTGCTTTCGTCCCCTTAATTATTTACATAGACGGTCACTAGTCACAGGGTTAAACAAATTAAAAACGTAATAGTGAAAGCCAAACACTCACTCTTGAGCTTCTAGGGTCATTTTTACCAGGCTCATCTTTGCCTGTTTGCAAACCTTAGTCAATACTTATCTTTACTAAAATACTAGCAGCTTTTGTGGGACTTAAGACCCAATTACTATCAAAATGCCTTCATACCTTAACAGCTGCTCTAAATGAGCTAATGGCTTGTATAGGAATAATAATATCTGTAATCACTTTATATTATACATTATGGTTGGACTCGATGATCTTAAAGGTCTTTTCCTACCAAATGATTCTATAATTCTATTATGAGATCCTTATGTGGCAGAGATTTGGTACAGTCCTTTAATCAAATGTCCTGGAAAGAAGTATTTAACAACAACACGTTATCCACTCAACAGAGCATCTAATGCTCACTGCCTATTTGCAACGCTTAAGTATATTCCAAATGGGGGATGAAATGTGTCTACTCCGTAGCCCGGCACACACAGAAAGCATGCAGTCTACTCAAAAATATGACATTAAATGGCATTCAATTGAATTCTCGGCACCAAATGCAAAGGATTGTGATCCAGCAACCACACACTGCAGAGGGGGCAGAGGAATGACTTATATTGTAAAAAGAATTCAAAATGGGTTTTTTTGTCACAGTAGCTGTCACACACGTCTTTGCTTCCCTGCTAAGCCCTGCACCTTCACCTCAGAGCCAGGAGTTGCCATTTGCATCACCCCAACGTGATGCTGTCTGCAGCAGGTCACTCACTGTGCCATGCAAAAGGAGTCACGTCATTGCTGTGGGAAGCCTCTCTGATGGTCCACGTCAGAGGTTTCCTTTCCACAGCCACCCTAAAATAGGATGTTTTTGGTGTTGACCATCAGCAAAAAGGGCACGTTTGTGTTGTATCAGCTGGAATTAAGGAGGACTGGGAAGGCACTGCCAGAGGCAAGCAAATGGAAAAACCTCCAGTCGATCCCATGGTAGAGCAAGACCTTGTAACCCTGACCGTGCATGTGTCCCTCTGCAGTAACTCCACGTTCAAGCAAAGTTGCCAAAAGGTGCGTGCATAGTAACTCTTCAGCTCTGCTGTCGACCTAATTTAGGCCACGTCTTCTGAAACAGTTTGATAATCAATGCGAGAAGCATTTTTTTCCTCTAAAACTGAAGGTGGGTTTTGATGCTTTCTGGATGTTTAATGCTCCTGTCAAGTTTGTTTTTCCCAGCTTGACAGGTGGACAGCACAGCCCTCATCTGTTCATGCTGATAAAGTTTTAGTGAATGATGAACCTCAGAGCTTATGAGAAAGGCAACTTGGATCCAGTGTCCACCCAAAATAAATGAAGAGCTGGATGGGGTCCTGAGGATGGCTGATCCTGCTGTTCAGCTGCCAGCCCTCTGCTCTGCTGGGAAGCTTTTGGCCACCTCGCTCTCCTTGGTGTCTGACTCGACTGAGGCCGTACTGCAGGAGTCGTTGTACATGTCTGAAAAGGAGGACATGGGCATTGTCACTACAACACGTCTAAAGGGTTTTCCATCTACAGTCTTGAGGTTCATTGTTAAAAGCCTGAAATAAAATAAAAAATAAATAATCACAATTCTACCGTTCTCTTGATGCCTGCACTAAATGTAAGGGAGGGTCTTTGGGTATGTAACGAACTGTAGCATGTGTGTGGCTTTTTCTTTTGAAGCATTAAAAAATGCAAAAGAAATGAGAGCCACAGTTAGGCACTGAGGGTTAAGATAGAACTGACCTGCTGTGGGGGTGAAGGAAGCAGAAGTCATCAAACTCCCTTTAAACCATAGCAAAGAGTGCTAGTTAACTTTTAAAAGGTTTTCCTCCACTATAACAAATCCCAAACCAAACCAAACAAAAAGCCCCACCAAACAAGCAAAAAGCAAACCACCAAAAAAACCCAGTAACTCAGAAGAAAATTCTGGTAGCTCCCTATTGCAGTCCCCAGGGAATAGCTGTGACGGATTTTGCTTTCTTCTGCTACCAGAAAAAAAGCAGGACACATTTGGGTAAATTATATGTAAGGATGGGCAAAAAACAATCTAAAATTTCAACCTCTGATCTGCGGAGTTGCTGAGATTCAGCTTTTCCAGTGCAACCTGTTTGGGTGTTAGATCAGAATCAAAGCTGAAGGAAGGATGACTTTTAGTGCTGATTTGGCTGAAATCTTGCCAGAGCAGCCCTTTTTCCAGCCTTTGGAGCCAGCAATGAAATACGATGAAAGCAGTAATGGTTCATGAGATTTTAATGTTTTCAAACCTAAATCAGAGCCACCGCCCTGATGCTGAGCTAATTCCAAATGCTGCATCAAGATGAAAGCTATCCTGCCGTTACAACATGCCTTGCCTGTAGCCAGCCCAGGTACTGGTAGTCACAGGAGTCTGGGGGGAGATTCAAATTCTGCCTGGGAAATGGAAAACAATTAAACCATGGCAAGGTAAGCTCTGTTGCCTAACTAGTTCTGACACCCAAAGCACCAAATTTCAGGTTAGCTCAGCTACATCACCAGAGACTGCAACACAGACAAATACTCAGGCCAAGGACATTAATATAGGAAGTGCACTGTTTATCACATCCTTTTTATCACATCTTTTTTTAGTATGTAAAAAAAAATTAAAATGCCAGAAATACATTTCCTCCATTACCTGCATTACTGTTCTTAATTATGTTGTTACTGTCCCCCTCTGCTGGCTGCAATATACTGGAAGGAACCCAGTCGCTTTTCTCAGAGACCAGTTTCTTCACTAACCTAAAATTCAGAGAACAGTCAGTGAATTTCTCTACATTCCCTTTCCCTGGGTTGTGTTTCTTAGAGGTGTAAGTTGAGCAGCTATTTCCTAAACCAAGGCTGAAGGCAGAGGACCCAAGGCAGTACATTTCTGCAGTCTCAGATGGTGACCCGGTATCCCAGAACGAGCTCACTTGCAAGCAGAATGTGTGACAAGGAAGCGCTGGCCTTGGCCTGTGTTCGAGACCCTGGGCCAAATTCAGAGCTGAAGAAACTGAATCTTTCATATTGTCCATCCCCCTTGCTGTAAATATCATCTGGGATGGACGGTTTTAGTTCACTTCCCACCCACTTCACCCTACAGGACCTGCTCCCATCTCAGCTGCATGTCAGTTCTGAGTGAAGGGTCTGACTGCACAGGCACTTCAAAGAGATCAGACCTTCTTCCTCCGAATTACCCATGGAAAGAGAATTCAAATGCCCAGCCAGGTCTGTTCCTAACACTCACTTTTCATCAAGAGAGAACAAATACACTGGAACATACATGAGCTCAAGGGGGCCAGATTCATTCTATTTTGTCAATCACATCTTACACCTAAGCCTTTGGGGCTAAAAATGCACTCTGGTTCACTGCTGCAGCTCGGTGGGAGGCATGAGGATTTTTTTGATGTACCCTATGGAAGGGTGCTGCCTTTGACAGCTGTCCTTTTTGCTAGAAAGTGTCGAAAACCCAAATATTCCCCTTTGTTTCCTTTAAGCAAACTTCTGTCATCTTAAGTCTTATGTCACGAGCATTTGGGCTGAAAGTCAATCAGGTGGAATTAACCAAAGCTACTTGCACATTCATGCCTCCCACTGCCTCTTTCACATTGTGGTCAATGTGGTGAGTGGATTTGGATTGATTTTGAAGAGGCTTTGACATTCCTCTGAACATTTTCTGGTTTGTTTTCAGGAGATTATGGCAGTTCTACCTGTCAAATTCTGTCTCTCTGCTGTACTTACCATTGACCGTTTTCTCCTTCTTGCACAAACTGCACTAAATCTCCATCCTCAAGTGTAAGAGAATCTGGGAAACAGCTGTCAAAGCTGCCTTCTACCCGAAAAAGATTGGTCCCCTAAAATGAATGAAACAATGCATCAGAAATGCAGTCATGATCGATGAAAGAACACTGTGCAAGACAGAGTGAGATTAGTTAAATACTGAATTAGGCATTTCATGCTGGCAGGGATTTCTTCTGTAGGGAATTGTATCACTCTTTATTCCTTTTATCATGCCAGGTTAAATATTTTCCAAACTTAGGACAGAACTGTGCTGTGCATTCAGGCTTTAGAATTAACCAGCCAGCCATTATTCTGATACAGAAACTGGGTTTGCGACACCAGGTTAAGTTATGTAGAAAAGTCTGAAATAACTTTTTTAAAGGCCCAGAGCTTTCCCACACTTTTGTAACTTATCTGCACAGGTAAAACTACAGCTTATAAGTATGGGGTGACATTTTATGGTCCTGATCCTAATGAACAAAATAGTCTTGGAATAATCACCCAACACTCTAAATCAAATTCCCATCTTCTGTCTTTCCACAGATCCATGAATTTGAGGCTGGTATGAACCCAAACTTTGCAGGTTAAATCCTGATCTTTACAGAAGAGGAGATTGCACTGGGAAAGGGCTTAGAGTAATTTGAAAAAGGTATTACATTGTTAGGGTTGGTCTCTTCTTCCAAGTCAGAAGAGTTGGAGAGTTCATCTGTGCTGGAGGGGATGGCTTCGAAATCTTCAAATGTGTCTAGAGATGGCATTTGCCTGTTGGGCCAACCTTTTCAAAGGAGATAAACCAAAAAGAGTTAGCTATCCATCGTTAGCCTCTTTCAGACTCAGTTTTTTAAAAATAAATGTCACGGATTCACTTCCCACTATTCCACTTATTGAATTGCTTGTAACTTTTTACAGCTTGTTCTCTGATTTTGCCATAAAATTACATTGCAGCCACTATTCTCTCTCTAAAACTCTGTACTGCTTGCTGCCATTTGTGGGAAGGCAGATTGTGTGGCCACGGTGTGCATGTCCATCAATACCCTGAGTGTTTAGCATTACTAAATCTCTTCAGTTCAGGAGGTACAAAAAGCAAGGACCAGGAATCTTTCTGCAGAGCAAGCACTGTAGCAAATGATAACTTTTAGTGATGTGATTTTCAGAAGGCTGTGCTCACTCAGTTTCCAGCTTATCTCCATACATTTATCTAAAAATTGAAACCCGAAGTGATTGAATTTTGGTTGACTTCTCATCTCCATCCACCCTGAGGTGTTATTACCCCCTAAGCCACTTACAAGCTTATACCCCAGAGCAGGTTAGAAGTGCAGGGAAGGGACAGGGTGAACGGCAAGGCACAAAGACAACCAGACCTTTGGTGATAGGTAGACAAGATCTCATTCGCAGACTGCTGTTAGCAGTCTAGTTGCACGCTTTACACCCAAAACCACCCCAGCACAGTGGAAAATACCTAATGAGAGATTTCCAGCCCAAACACGAGTCAATCTCTCTACCTGCCAAGGCACACCTAGAGGATGTGCCCTGAGGGAAATTCAGGCTGGGCTTTACAATACCTGCCTGCCTGAGGCTCCCATGCTGGAAAGGTACCTCGGCCTCCCCCCCACAGAGGGCAATCTAGCTTTCCTTTGCACTGCATGTCCATCCCTTTTCTGACACGGATGACTATAGGCCAGCTAGGAGGATATAGACCTTGCCTCGGCCAAGGGATCCTGCAGCCCAGAAAGACACAAGCTGAATGCAGTCGGTCAAATCACCTTGTGCCTTCCTGCTTACTGTACCTGCTGGATACTAGCTGATTCACAGGGACCTGGGCTGAGCAGATGCTAAATCGAGCTCTTTGCAGCCTGTGGGCTCTGGACAAGGCAGAGCAGCGCTCCGACAGCAAGGCACGGAGCCAGATGCTCATGCAGTGGGATTATACATAACCCAGCACTCACAACTCAAAACAAACCCTGGCCTGAGACAGTACTAAGCCCAAGCCAGGCACTTCATGGAGTAAACAGAAAACTGATCTGATCACAGAGAAATAGGTTTATTTAATCCCTCCCCATGCATAACATCCCTGCTGCAGGCGCTGCTTGGTGCAACATGCGGCCACGCAGCTCTGCAGCCCCTTCTCTCCCTCCTGTTCCATCAGGGCACTGTGTGTCCCAACCACGACTATTCGGTTACAACAGAGACAGTGACCTTCTTCCACCAGAGCAGCATCCCCAGTTATAACCCTACATTTATTGTTAGCTCATCTGTACTTTTCAAGGTGTAAACTTGCCTCCGAAGCAGCATTCATGTGCTGAGTTGTGAGTATCCCTGCCAAGGTCTGTACCAACAGAATTTTGAGGCTGAACAATTTCAATTACAGACCATGCAGAGTATCAAACTGAACCCCATAGGTTGTATCAGTGGAATCACACCAGCAAAATACCAGCAGCTGTCTAAATGTACAAGAATACATTGATGCTAATTGGCTTTAAACTGCTGTAACAATTTTAGTTCCAATTCACAGGCTGGGCTACAAACACCCAAAGAAAAAGATGTCCCCCTTCCCACTTAGAAAAAGCTTCTGCAATCTTTTGCTACTGTCCTTTGTATGAAGCATCCAAGACAGAAACCTAAACAGCAAGGATTCCTTACAAATACATGCATCAGCCTTCCTCTTCCATGCAAATTGCTATTCTAATTTCAGAGGCTAAGAAATAGGCTAAGTTTTATGTACCTCGTTCAAGCTATAAAATAACGCAGATCAAATTCTGAGCTTTCTGACATCAGTTAAAAGCATTCTTTTCAGCTGTGCCTGACCTACAGAAAAGCAGAATCTGGCACATTGTTTCTATATCTGCTAGTGATCCCAGCTTGTTCTTTTATTGCCTTCACAAGGAATAATATTCGTTAAAAGAGAAAAATCTCTTTAAGTTAAAGAGGGTCAATATTTTCATAAATTTATATTACACTCTCAATTTGAGATGATAAATGTTTTCATTTTCTTTACCTGTCTGTGAAGCAGATCTAGGTACGGGTCTCATGGTGGAACCGGTATTACATTTAGTCTGGGCCAATATGGTGTTCTCAAAAGCATCTGCGACAGGAAGTACAATTTTGTGTCTTCAAGGTGAAATAGAGATCAGACAACCAGTACAAAGAGAATTCCTGTATCACCTCTGCAACTGGCAGTCTCTTTAACAAAGAGGTGGACTGGGGTCCAAAGAGGAGACACAAGACCAGCACAAATGAGTGAAAAGACAGCAGCATTCCACAGAAAAACTGTAAGTCTGAGAAGGACAGAGAACAGCCAAATGAATCAAACAGAAATACTGATGTTAATTAAGGAAAACGATTGCTGGGTGGATAGTGCAGTGTTCTATTTCACTACAGCTCCCTTAGACATTTTTAACATCTTTTCCTTGCAGCATTTCAAATAATTCTGTAAGTGGTACTATATTGTTTTGATGCCCATCCATATAGCAATGAAAGGGGACCAGGGAGGCTCTTCTTCCCAGCCAGAAATGAATTATTTCACTCTTGAGGAATGAAATGCAATTTTGTGGGGGAAGTTTTTATCTAAGCACATCAAATCCTTTCTGTTATTAATGCTGTCAGAACTCTGGAAATAGCAGCATTATCTTCTGGTAAAGGGTTGATAATGATCATTGTTTCCTACTTAAAGAAACTCAGCCTGGAGTGAGGAATGTTGTGCAGTAGGACCATGTTTCTAACCAGTGAGGATCAACTCAGCTCTATCCTACAGAGATAGCACTTGCACCTCAAAATACCCCCTGTCTCTGCAGCCACATGATATACTGAGATCAGAAGTATCTGCCAGTGAGGAAAGCAAGGTATCAACACCACAGTTTGGGAAACTCTGCTGCTGTGTGCCAGGATGATTCCAAACTTAGTGCTGGGGGCACTGGCAAGAGGAAATATTCTGCAAACGGCAAAAACACTGCTTCGTCTGCTGCCTCTGAACTGTTTCTGCCAACCTCTCTGTTCAGTGTCCTCTTCTACTGGGAGTGACATAAGAGATAACTGCAATATGTCACCAGTTCCATCACTGACCTGGCCACCTGCCCTTTTTACCAAGGTTTTGTACAGAGCAACACAATCCCATTAAAGGATTCCTCAGCTTACATGTCTCTTCTCCCTATCCTACAACAAGGGTATGTGACTCCTTGTGCCCCACAAAGCAACATGCTCTGGCAAAAAATTGGGGGTTGGACTGAGGGACCTTTGAAGGTCCCTTACAACCCAAACTATTCTATGATTCTAAATCCTCACGTAAAGGGAAAAGCTGACAATGGAAGCTAGTGTTCTTCCAACAGCAGGGCAATAACTTCCCGTTTTAATTCTTTGGTATTGTTTATTAAACAATTAATTAATCTGCTGCAACAAATAGGTGGAAATTCTGCTTGGCTGAAATGAAACACTGCACCTTAAATGGATATTAATGCAGAGTGGAGACTCTGCTGTAGTCTTCATGCACATGGCTCCTGCTCCTCTTATTAGGTATAGACACTAACAAGGGAAGAGAGATGCGAGCGGCCAGACTGCAGGTGAAGGTGAAAAGTAGCCCCTTGGCTCCCTGCTGCTGCACCCAACAGAGTGAGGGAGAAGCCAGGCAGAAAATCCAGATCCAGATCACAGTCTAGAGCATTACTTCCCAAAACAGGTTTTAATTTATGCCCATCCCTAGATGAAAGTTGGTAAATATGGCATGAGTGCAGGGGACAGGCAAAGGGGTGACAAGCTGTGTTTATCACAGTTAAACAGATAAACTGACACCAAACCCATAACAGACTCCAGTGTCATCTACCAGCAGGGATGAGATGTGAATTCGGTGAATAATATCAAAAGATTGCCAAACAGGTTTTCATGCAGGATGGAAATACTCATACCTTCAAACCCCAGGGGAGTTGGGTCACTCTTTATTTCATGTCTCTTGACTTTAACTGCAGGAACAAGGGGACCTGTGTGAAGTTTGCAGAGTCACAAGGCTGTAAATACTGTTAAAGGAGAAACTCGCTTTCCCATTACCTGGAAACACTGCCTGCCTAATACGTTCCCCCAGAAAAATGACCAACCCCTAAATTCTAGGTGCTGAGGATAGATACTTTTGTGACGTGGATAGGAAGCAGAATATTTTTTGCAAAAAACATTAAAGCATAGTAAATGTATCTGCTTCCAGTCAGGTTTCACAGCTTTTTTACTCTCGTGCTTTGTCCAGGAGATGGCACTAACGCAGGCACAATCGCAATCTCAGCTTTCTACCCAGGAGGCTGGCACGGAAGAGCCCACAAAATCCAACACTTCTGCCCCACAGAACTGGAGAGCACCAGTCACAACTCCATGTCCCGGACTTCTCCTGTGTCCTGGCTCCACGTGTGGAGGACTGGCGATATGATGGAGCTGCGATGTTCACAGTGGGGATCAGCATGCAGCCGTATGCAGCAGCCCAAAAATAAAACTTTAATAAGTTCCCACAAGAACTGCATAGAGTTCATGTGTTCTGGGCACCTAGCTCCCTTACATGTCTGAAAATGTCCTTACAATTATAATTTCTAATCAAAACTGTGATTATGCTAAATATTCTTAAAACTAGCATCTGTTGTTACTCCATTTTCAGCTTCACTTCGGGCTTTCTTACCATCTGATGTCTGCTACGCAATGAGGAGATTCTCTCCTTTTTGACAGCAAAAATCCTAAACAGCTTTAAGGAAACGGAGAAATAATTTCTATTGAATTTCAGTTAATCCAAACCAGGGAGAAGTTGGAAACCTAACCCCACATCAGCCAAAAATTAATCCAGTTTCCATGGAAACCAGCACCATTCTTTGAAGCCTATTACAAAGAAACTGAGAAGAGTCACTATATATGCTGGCAGTACACCTTGATATACATTTAAAATGTCTTGGCCTGCCTCGCTGCAGCGGTTATGCTGGTCCTGACTCTTCTTCTGCTGGAAACTCCTGCATTTATAAAAATTGAGCCTGATGTACTCACTTTGTGAACAGCATTTGGCAGTAAATGTGTCAGTCGGCAGGAAGGGACAAGGGTAGCTAAGCAAGCAGCAGGACGGTACCTTTGGTCACAGCAGAAGCATTAACTGTGGAGCTGATGGAGGAGGCTAGGGAAAAGCGACGGGTAACTTCTCTCTCCTTAGATTCTGGATCTGGGAGAACAGACAGATGCAATGCAGGGCAGGGTTAGAGGTTAATAAGCACTGAGGGTAAAAGATGTCCAAAGCAAAGCAGCAGCTGGAAAAGGGTAAATAAAAGGTAGGTTGCTCCACTAAAATAGACAGGAAAAATTCCCTCAACAAAGTAAAAAATCACAGAAGAGAGTTCATATTAACATATTTTTAAAGCAATTCCAATTGCACTAATTTTAATACTTCAGAAAGGAGACATGCCAATTAATATTTTAGCAACCAAGTAGTGTCTAAGCACAGCTACAAAACAGACAGATGAGCAGGATGGTTAGAATGGGGTGTGTGTCTACAGATGAAACTTGGATTATTTTAGACACTGAACTGCTTGTTCTGGGACGATTGACCTGAAATACACTGAAAACCAAACATGAATGGTTTGGAGTTCACATTTGCCATTTCTAGAAGTTAACTGTGTGAATGCCTGAAAACCTTCTCTCTCACTATACTTCTTGCACCTACCAATGGCAGCAGTGCCACTTGAGAGACAACATTGCTTGCTTACAAATATTTCAGGATTAACTTTTATTATCTTCTGCTGAAAACACTCTAAGCACATGTGCTGCATTACTCGAGTATTTCCATTGAGACATGAGCAAAGCTACTCATATGCTTCGTGTCTCAGTTTCAGTAAGATACATGAACACCAGGACACAACCTCAGTTGAAAATGGTATTAGAAATGGCTTTAAATCTTCTGTTGAAGCTTTTCAGATTTGTCAAAAACTATTTATGATTTTCATGTTTTCATTTTTAAAAATATCAAAGAAATATTTAGGCAAAAATGAAAATGGTGCCTGTGATTCAGAGACACTTTTCTATTCCAACTGCCTCCTTTCTCTTACTATGTCTATCTTATTTTCTCTCTCTCTCTTTTTTTTTCCCCCCCTCCCCATTATTAAATAGCATACAGCACTGGAGTAAAAGAAGTTTCAGGTGATTTTATATTTCAGGTTTAAATATCTTGTGCAGAACTATACTACTGTGAAGATTTCCTTGCCAGGGATCTTAAAATTCTCTTTCCTATTCCTCATCTTCATATTTCCTTATTTTAATGTTCAGTCACACAACACTTCTCCTTACTTCGTTTTTTCCGTATTTCTGCCTAGTAAATGTCACATTCACTGTATGTTTCCAGCAGAGCAGAAATTAGTGTGACCGGTTGAACTGCAATTCCTATAAGGTTTTATTATGCCAAAACATCAGGAAACTGTATTAGCTCCCTAAAATCTCAGGCAATTTTAACTGTAGATTGGCTACTGTAGAAAGACTGTAAATCCTCTATCTGCCAATGCACTTACTTATCAATTTACTCATAAAAGCACTTATATTCAAGTACCTCCTTATTCACACCTCCAAAAAGGCTGAAGAAAAATGAGAGTTTAAACTGCTCTACAAAGGATTAACTCCACGTTTAGGCTGATGTAACTGCCCTTATTAAAATAAAAAGACAATTTCACTTCATAACGATGCTGTTGGGCTACATATACACCACATCATGCAGCTCCTAGAGGCTCTGCGCCAGTTCCAAGGAATTTGAGCTTGGCTCTGCAAACCAGGACGACTAATGCCAACCTAAGGAGGGGAGATGCCGAGTGCTATGAGTTTGGGCTTTCGCACGCTTTGGTGCCAGTTCTGGTGTGGCCACCTCGGGGTCTCTGCACTGGAGTGCAGCATGGTAAAGTTTCTCTGCCAGACATCAGCATTTCTTTGGTTAAAACACCAAAGTGCTTATATACAACATTTTCTACCCCATCATGTCCAGCCCGGACAGACAGTTCAGCAATGCTTTGAGCATCCCTGCTCCACTGGCAGTTGATATGTATCAGGAAATATTGTTTTCCCCCTAGTCTTGTTATTTCATTGTATAAACTTTCCCTTTTATGTGTTCTGGAGATGTACAGACACAGTGGGTCTGAACCAAAGAGTGCTCAGCTCAGTATGCCATCTCCTGCCGTGACCAGTAACAAATCTTTAGACAGTGGGGTCAAGAGCAGGACAAGCTTCTTGCAGTAACTTTCCCATTATGTTCTCACAGCTTCTGACCTGCCTTCACAGCCAGTCCATACAGTGCTAACACAGCTTTGCATCATCACTGCCCACAGCAACGACCACGCTCTGCAAATCCTCCAAGCTATTTCCCAGCTGGTTTCCTCTGGCCAGGACCAGATTAGCAGCTGAACAGCACAACAAGGAGAAATGGGACATTATGTAATGGAGGTGTGTCACAGGAACCGCAAGTAACCAGAGCCAGGAAGACTTTGAGCTGATAGTGCCTAAGGCTTAGGGAGTACGACTCTTCTGAACTGTGCCATGCTGTCTGGAACACAGAATGACGGAATAAAAGGCAAGACATTTCACATGACAAGCAAAATTCAGATAAAAGATCAAAGGAGGCCCAAACCAAAACTGCAGATCCAAACTTGTCCAAATTGCTTCATTTCTGAAATCTGTATTTTGTAATTGATTTCCCCAAGTCACGGGATCTGAAAACCACTCCCCTTTTTGTATTCAGAATATTGAACTGGTCCGTCTTGGATCTTACTACCAAGTGCAGCCTTAACCTTGCAGCCAAAATCTTATGGCTGTGCTGGCTTTTAGTATATTTTCATCTACTTTATAATGTTGTAATTCTTATTTTTTGCATCTAGCTTCTTCTTCTTTTGATGTTCACCCTCTCCATTGCTGCACACTAACCCTTTGTCTGACAGAAGAAATATAATTTATCAGAACAGGAGAAAAGTCATACAATAACAATAAAAAGAGTAATTACATTATCTTTTCAGAAAGTAATTGCAAATAGTCATTCAATTTCATTTCTATTCACATTTCTTTCTTTCCTTTAAAGTCTCTTCCTTGTACAGCCATCACAGGAACATGGAATGCTCTCTACTCATGGATATTCAATGTCTTCTAACCATTTATGCACAAAGACTCAGAACATACCATTTTACAGTGTTATATAGTGTAATTAAGTAGAAATAGAAATAAACCCCAGATCCTCTGAATTCTGGTTCCTCAGTGTAACCACTAGGCCGCGGCTGAGCAACATTTGAAAAAACAGAGAGTCCAACCAATGAACTATTTGACACATAAAAATCTCATGTAGCACAACACAATGATACTCTTCCCTTCAAGTCAGTAAACTGCTGAAAGAAGTTTGGTTCGTAGCTTAAAAAAGGTTCGCACTTTGGCCCTTGAGAGAAACAGGAAATAAAATTTATTTGCACTGTGCACCAGTAAAATATGCAACCAGTCAACTCAAAGGTTGCTTTGCAAACACTGCCGTGGGACCGATTTTTGGTAACGGCATCTTTGAGAAGAGGAGCCATATGTGTGTGTCAGACAGGAGCATTTTGGTGAGATGTGGCAGCACTTTAGGAAATAGTGATGGATGGCACTATGGGATGGAGAGAACATTGTGGGATTGTGGGAGTGCAGGAGACAGATGGCCAGAGACCAAATACTGCATGGGGTGATTTTACCTTTGGGTGGAGCTCTGCGGTTGGAAAGACCTTGCAATGTGAATCGCTTTCTAGCAAGCGCTGTGCGCTCAAGGTTAAGGCTGGTGGAAGCATCAACTAGGAGAAAGAGGGAAAGGGAAGAGAAATAAGGAAGGAAGGGTCAGCTGTTCAGCTTATGGGAAAGGAAAGGTTAGCACTGGATGACAACTTAAAGTAAATAAATAAATTTTGATTCAGTTCAAGCCTGAGCAAGAGCTAATCAATTAGAGAGGTGACATGAGGCCAGGGTGATTAAACCAGCTGAGCCAAACAGAGCCCCTGGGTTGAGTTTGGCTCACTGAGTTTAATGGAGAACAACAACAAAACGAAACCAAAGAAAAACAGGTGAAGGGATGTAGCTCTCATCAAAGGAAAATACAGTTCAGCAGCAAGCTCATTACAAAGGACCTAGTGCCTTTTACTATGAAAACACATCATTGTGGTTGGAACAGCAAGGTTGTAAGGAAAAACGAGAGAAGAAGCCTTGCAGTGCAGGACACATACAGCCAGCCAGTGTTGTGAGCAGTCCCGCTGCTGCTACCCAGCACTAGCGCTGAAGAGTCTGCCATCGCCAGCCTTACCTGCTGACGTCTTTCTAACAGCCTCCAAAGCCAACATACAGTCATGCATTTGATCTCATGAATTGCTGGGATGTAAGGAGTGCCATGCCAGCAAAGCTTACATGCCAGGCTCCTACAGGAGTAAGCCAGCCATGCTGCCTGGCAGTCACCTTTAGAGAGATCAGTCACAGGCGGGTCTAGGTCCTGAGACTCTGGGTTTGAAAGATAATCAGTTACTTGCATTGCAGGAAAGAGGTGGACCTAGATCAACCCCCCCAGGTCCATGCATTCCTGCCATATTCTGCATCTGCCCCTTTCTTTGTGTGGGCAGGTAGCCCACAGCAGGTTTATGGCAAAAGACCAGGAGAAAAGCCATGTGCTGGCTGCCTGGTTCTGTGCCTTAGGATTTAACCACTTGCTTTCTCCTCCTCTTTATTTCATACACTGCCAAGTGAGAATCATTAGAGTCATAAAGGAAGACCAGAAGTACAAAGGGAATGTGAAGAGACAGTGACTCCACACTGACAGACAAGCAACAGACAGACAAGCTGTGCTTCCAAAGGAAAGCGCATCCCATCACTTCCTGATTTGCAGCCAAGATAACCCAGGATCCAAGGTGCTGCATGTGTAGGTGGGTGTGAGATGAACAGATTTTAACAATACAGAAGTATGCCAGTGTGGTTCAGCTCCTTCCAGCCGGAGGCCTCACGCCAGCTTTGGGCCAGGCAGGTGCATCTGGTGAGGAACCGCTACCAAGAGGCGGTTTCAGCTTTGGGGCTGCCCACAGGCGCACTGGGGAGCGTTTGACTTTCCAACCGCCTGTGTCGTCCTAAGGGCCATTCCCTGCCATGGCTGCTCCCACTGCCAGACAAACTTTGTAAAAATACTGTAGCTTATAAAGAATCCAGAAACTGGTGTATAAAATATATTTACTTTGTTTGCAAAGAGAAAAAACATCCATAGTATCTGATGATCACAGAGTCATGCAGCAAGTACAACAATGCATGTATATAGGGGGAAGGTTTATAAGCTAGTTCTTCAACTATGCAATTATACCACTTCACTGACAGACCCCTTAGGATTTAACAAGTTCTCACAGCTTCCCAGCACCAGGCAATCATTAGAGACTGGTCTCTAAAGACATGTTATCTCCACTTGAGTTATTTCAAACCTTTCCTTCTGCAGATATACCAAATAGCCCTGGAAACCATTTCAAACATAATAAAGACTAGGTCCTGATGGACAACAGGTTGAATATGAGCCTGTAATGCATCCTTGTGGCAAAGAGGGCCAAGAGCATCCTAGGCTGAGTTAGGCAGAGCCTTGCCAGCAGGTCTGGGGAGGTGATGCTTCCCCTCTACTCAGCACAAGTGAGACAAACCGGAGTGCTCTTACCTCTCCTGGGCCCCCCCGGACAAGACAGATACAGACACACTTGAGCGGATCCAGCGAAAAGCCATTAAGATGATTAAGGGATTGCAGTAGCTGACATGAGGAGAGAGTGGGAGAGCTGGGATTGTTCAGCTTGGAGAAGAAAAGGCTCAGGAGGATCTTATCAATTTATATAAATTCCTGATGGGAGTGATTAAAGAAGATGGAGCCAGACACTTGTCAGTGGAGCCCAGTGACAGGGTGAGAGAGGCAATGGGCACAAACTGAAATACGGAAAATTCCATTTAATAATATGAAAAAAACCTTATTTTGCTGTGAAGGTGGTTAAAGACTGGGACAGCGTCCCCAAGGCACTTGTGGAGTCTGCATCTTTGGAGATACTTAGAACCCAACTGGACATGGCCCTGAGCAACTTGCTGCAGTTGACCCTGCTTTGAGCAAAGTGGTTGGTTAGGCTAGCTGGTCTCCAGAGGTTCCTGCAGGACTCTGCTCCCATATAGCTTCAAGTCAGTGAATCTACCAATCAGGTCCACACAAAACACTCTTTTATATGTAGATAACTCAGTCACAGGCACTTAGCCACAAGAATAATGAAACCGACATATCTTGCCAATAGTGCCCTCCCCCTCTGTACTATAGAAAGAAAACGGTATTTCAAAATAACCTGCGTTGAGATTACCTAGATATTGAGAGTATTTCAGTCAGTAGGTGGCACAACAGAGCCAGCTTGGGCCGAGCAGCAGCACCTCTGCACCTTCCGAAGCAGGACCTCACTGCACATTTTTAGGACGAGTTCAGCCCCTGCGGAGTCCCAGCTGGAGGCTCTGGTGCCTCCCAGGGACACAACTGACAGTTTGGGTGGGACGCGCACATCCCGCAGCCGGGGGGTGCGGGGGCTGAGCCGGCAGTCACAGCAGAGCCCCGAGGCACCGCCCATGGGAAAGCAGAACAGTGAAAACGGGCATCCAGGGTCATCCCGGTTCCCACACTCTTGTGTATGTTCGATTTAAAAACACCAATAATTTTCCTGGATTTTTTTTTTTTTAAATAGGGTTTATGAATTTCAAATGAAAGATGGCTTTTCAACTTTTTTTTTTTTTTAATTACTTAAAAAAAAATCTTATTAAAAAAAAATTACTGAAGCAGGGTTTTAATTAATAAAACTGGATTTTTAAATGAAGAATCCATAACTTTCTTCCCAGAATGAAAACTTAATGCAATGAAAAATTTTTTGGTGAATAGCCAATTTTTCAAAGAAAAAAAAAATCAACTTTTTTTACCATCTGTATTTATAAAGGAGCTTGCTGTCACTTTAAGCCTAATTTGGACATTCATTTCTTCTTTTAAGACCTCATGATTTTCCTTTTATATTATTAGAAAAGTCATTGCTTTAACATCTAAAAATACTACCTAAAAGAGAAACTGGTGTTGAAAGATTTTCTGTTCCTCTGCTATCACATGACATCCAGTTTCTTTTTAATGTTCATTTCAACCTACATTGTACAGACTACATCTATTGTATTCATGGCCTCAAATAATGGAGGGACTTTGAGTGATTGCATGTGCGCTTATTTATTATACTCTAGAGGGGAACCTATATACAGAGGAGGCAAAAAATCTCTTCAACATAAAGCAAGGAAATTTGTTAGCAAAGTCCATTGACAATCCTAAAAATAAATATGAATCCAAATACTTAACCAGGATATAGAAGGCTAAAATACACATACTATCCCCCCAAATTATATTTTTAAAAAACACAAGTTGTATAAACAGCGCTATAATGCATCAAAACTCAAACTTAAAAAATCCTAAACTGGTAATACTTTTTGGTGTTTAAGAAGTTTCACAGTACAGTCACTCAGCTTTGTAGCATTGTTGTTTTTTGATGCTGGGTTTAAAAAAACATACATTTAAATAATCCTCATCAAACTCTAGAAATGAGTGTGCAAAAATAAAAATATTACCCTTCGGAAGCAAAAAGCTCTGTGTCAGAACTCCTACCTCTCTTTTGTCTGGCGCTGGGACTGGAATTCCTGTTTTTATTGTTAGATGCTTCCACATTTGATGTCTCAGATTTGTTTTCATATAAACTTGATGACTTTCGGCTATACCTTCGGACAAGAGAAATACAAAAATAGTTACATTCCTGCTTAATACCTGAGCACTAAGCATTCTTTCTTACCCTCAGATATGGAAGCTTAAGGAACAAAAGGCATGTTTTAAAATTGTGTACACTATGAATTTTACATCTGTGTAGGCAGGTATGGTGGAAAAAGCTGTTCTAGGTCCCACCTCCTTCCCATGCAGTAAGGGATGACTTTAGTGAGAGCTGAGAAGGGAAAAATGGAGGGACAAACTAGTTAAGTCTGCACAAGCTCTTTTTGCAAGTCCAACAGATTTTGAAGGAAGGGGTAGGAAACCAGTTTAGAAAAGAGGAGCCCCATTTTCCATCCTTTGCAGCATAATTGTATTTGACTCCAGGAGAGAAATGGGAACTGGGTGGTTACATAGAGGTCATACCATGCACAAAGGAACATATGGATGCTACTGGCTCCAGGATCTTCCAGCTTCTCTTTCTTCTCCTCTTTGAAAATATGAATCCAAGTGGGATATCTCAAACTACAGCTGAACCACAGACAAGGGGATACATCTTGCCAGATTTGCACTGGTACCAGCCTTGGCATCTGTAATGGGAAGGACCCCCCTACCCCAGGTTTGTGGGGCATTTGTGCTGCAAGATTTTCTCATGGTTCTTATCCTCATCATTTTGCAAATGTCTGGTGGTTTAATGTGAGTGTTCGACTGTTACCCTTGGCAGACTGAATGTTCCACACATTTCATTATATCTACACACTTGAAATACTCTTTCCCAAAATGCTTGTTGTTAACATGTATCAGGAATCACATTGCTGTTTACAATTATCACATGAACTCTTATAGTTAACATTCATAGGGTTTGTCTTGCTGTAAGGGAATGTCCAAGGTGTCATTATAAACTTAAAAACATTTGGAATACTAGAGATCTGTGAATACCTTTTATAACTACAAGGCAGCCTGGGACTCATTGCTTTGTATTTTAACCTCTGACCTGTTTCTGATGGAACTTTAACAGAGGTCTCTGTTACCTCCTGGTACTAAATCAAAATGTGATTTTGCAGCTTGATGTCAGGTACAAAATGGGGCTTAAAATAAATATGGGAACGAATCCAAAGCCCACTCACATTTCCTTATTCTTTTTTCTCTGTTCCTTCCCAGTTAGGCTAACTGTGAAACATGCAGCTAACAGAATTAAAGATTTACAGCTGTGAGAAAGACACTGAGAAAACACACAAGCTTCTCTGAAACAGAATCTGCAGCAAAACTCCTAAGTGTTTGTGTGTATCTATATGTATGGGATATTTTTCCATGGATGTATGACTGAATCTGTCATTTCCAAGAAAGCAGATAATTAAGCAGTTAGAACAATAGTCTGTTTGAGATTCATATGTTTAAACAGGTTAGAAAACAATACAAAGAGATAATTTCATTATCACTGAAATGCAGCAGCCATCCCTTGAGAGAGACACGGCAGCAATAAACGCCACAAGGCATCTCATTTTAGGATTAGACACTGAAACTTTGGGGAAGAAGTTACAGAGAGAGAATTTAAATAGATTGAACAGTACTTCAGGATATTCAATAGCTGCCTGGGCACTGGTTCTAAGTCTCTTTCGCAGACACTTCAGCTCCAGCTGTGAGTCAGCCCAGCCCTGCCTTATCTCTTGGAATTGCAGCCGCAAGTGCTGTGATGGCACATGAACTAGTAAAGGAGACAGTCTTCATCATCGAATAGATACGGGGCAGGAGAGTGTTCCCCCAATGTCACAGTACAGGTTTGACGATTCCCAATAAACAGTAGAGTCGCTGTTACACATGAGCAACCCAGGAGACGGTGTCTATTAGTTCAATAAAACCTCAGTAATTAATTAGCCTCCAACCACTGGCAGAGCACTGATGATGCTGATTGCTCTTTAGCTAATACTATCTTATCACTGGCTTACTTAGAGCACCTTTCGCAACTGGGGCTGCTTAGTCACATCAGTCATAAACACAGACTACGCCCATGTTGGTGGCTAACACAAAGTCTAACTTCTTCCTTCCTCTCCTTGCCTCCACCCAGCATCCCAAAACAGGCTGCAGAAGAGGCTCCGCAGTCTGAGAATTCTAGATCCACAGTTTCACATCAGCCAGTGGAAAACCACCTCGTGCTGCAATTCCCCTGTCCGTGCTTCTCTCCGAGGTGCATCTTACAGAGCATCAAGGTGGCCTCAGTTTATTGTATAACAGCCAATAGGACAATCTGTACTTTGTTCCATTCATGAAAGCCCAGGGCTTTGTTCTTTCATGAAGACTTACCATATTCTTCCTGATCCTATAATAACCCAGCATTTGGAGCAGAAGCATCTCACCTCTCTCTCTCTGGCCAGTTGGCAGAGTGAGGACAACAAGCACTTCATTTTTCCTTTGGTTTAATCCACTCTAGGACAAATGGCTAATCAAATGGCCTTTCTTCCTGGAGTTAAATAATTTTCTGTTGACATATTTTGTCCATAATTTCCGCTCTGAAAATTCTCACTTTAAGAGCTTTGTAAGAACGACACACATCTGGATTGCTTTGAAACATTTTTGTGATTGCATTTCAAATTTCACTGGAATAGTTTTCTCCTACCTCCAAGGTGGTTTTGCTGAAAGATTTTCACCCTTAAACCTTTTCACCTGAAACGTTAAACAATGCAAATGTAACCAAGCCTAGAGAAAACATGGTGCAGGATTAACAGCACTGCATCTATTTAAAATTTCTTGCATCAAATTGTACAGCTTTTAAAGGCTGCCTGTGTTACCTGAGATCTCTTGGTTTTGTTGATCCTGTTAAAATTTTACAGTGATATCCCATGCCAACTTGCATTAAACTCACCCAGCAATTGGGTCATTAGAAAAATTTGCTGACAGCTCAATTTAACATCCTGGAAATTTTCTGATACATTTTGTCTAAACTTGAATTCATCAGCAGCATATGGTTCTTTTGCAAAACCAAATTATCATCTTTGGAATGAATTCTGCATTGTGATTTTTAGTTTCCCCATGAACAAAACCTTTATCTGGATTTACATGTCTTTGAAGAATTTGAAGACAATCCAGTAAGTTCATACCCAGGAAGCAAAACATAGAAAACTAAGAATGAATATACTGCAAAAGCACAAAGGCAAGACAAAACATGGCCCTGATATGCCATGATAGCTGTTGTTACCTGCTTGCATTGGATGGATCCATTGGTGCATGGTATACACTCTCAGTGATTCTTTGGTGCAGTTGACTTGCTTCTGTTAAAGAAAAAATAAAAAGAAATTGCTCTAAATTGTATAAGTTGCTTCCTTGTTTGCATAGAGCGTGGGAGGGAGAGAGAGAGAAATTGGAGAGGAGAGATTTTGACCGCGGCTGAAATCAAAACGAATACTCATACTTGAAGAGAAAGGCGTGTAATGATCTTATAGGCTGAAAACTTAGCTCACCCAAACCAGCTCTTCTACCCATATTTTTTCAGTGCAGAAGAAATGTCTTCCCCTACCATCTTCTCTTTCCTCTGTGCCTCTCTCTAACTCACTGTACAACTTGGATCTAGGGAACGGACTACTGGCATTTTTCCCAGAATACAAGTTTTGTGGTTCGCAGATTTTTCTGGATTTAGCAACACGTGTACATGAGTCCGTTTGCACACACAGCTGTCTAGTAGAAAATATCCCTATTCCTCTGAAAAATGCTTTTGCTTAACACCCTGGACAAACAGCAATAAAAAAATGTTGTTCAAATGCCATTTGTTCACTCTATTTGCTTAGCTGCGAGGTAGCAACAGACTCATTTGTACTTACGTCGAGTAACTGCTAAGCGAAGAAAGATGATAAGAAATATGCTGACAACCTGGTTTTCAGGGCCAGGAAAATCAGACACTGAGAAGTGAGGAGGCAATGGAAGGAGCTCCTTTCAGACTCTCAGATTGCTGACCTCCTGGGCCTATTTCACCCTGAAGAAGATGAAGCTCCAGTCAATGAAAGGAGAACAGACAAGGGGACAGAGGCAGCACTGGAAGATTAAACTTTGAGTGTTTTGTGGGTGCAAATGCTGGGAGAAAGGAGCAGTCTGGGCAGGGAGTCAGAAGTAGCACCCTTCCTGGTTTTGGCAACTGATTCACAGCCTTGCACAAATCTCTTAAGCTGCATCTGTAATTCCTTTGCTTGCAAGAGACAATGATGGTCTTTGGGACCAATGGATTGTGGCAGATGCACTCGACCGTCCCCAGCCAAACCAGCACCAGTTTGGTACAGACCCCAAAGGAGGTGAAGGCCTGAGCTGCAGCCAGGCCAAGAACTCCTTTTATGAAACCCACAATGAAGCAGAAGGGTGCACTGAACATCGATAGGTTGTGGGTGCAAGAAGTCTCGTGCATGCTTTTCCCCCGTATGCAATTTGACTACGAGTCAAGCACTTTATTCTATAAATATGACAGCCTGGGGGAGCCTACTGGGATCTCTCTCTGCTAAATAAGTTGGCTGTATGGCAATGGTTTTTACTGCTCGTAGATCACTGGATGAGCCCAGTTTAGCTTTCATATCAATCATTTAGCTTAAGTAAATGTGTACTAATAGAATGAATCACCTAGAATTACAAAGTTGTGTGATTTTTAATATACTATCTGCTTCATGTTACTTAATAAGCTATGTGTTGTAAAGTTCTGCTCATATTTACCGAAAGTGGCTACAGACTACACTGAACATCTGCAAAATAAGGCCTAATGCATACTTTCCTGGGAAGAATGGAATTGAGTGGAGAGAAAATGATGGCTTCAAGGCTAACACAACAACATTATGGACATTTGTGAGATAGGGCCTGCTCTGCACTTTGCTGAGAAGAAAAAGATTAATTCAGACAAAACAGCACCTTCAAAGCTATGGACTATAAACAATATCTACAGTTAAACAAAACAAAGGCCCATCTGAGATCAGAGAAAAAGATCCAATGAGAAGCAAGAAGACCCCAGACTCAAACATTGCTGTTGTCTGAATCATGGCGCGAAGAACAGGTGAAGAGTCTAGAAGGATATAAAAATACAGAGATTTCTATGCTTGGCTGGGACCTCTGCACAGGCATGCAGATTGAGCCAGCCCTCCTGCTATACTACTCCAGCAAATTATTTGTTTCTACAAACTCTGATGCCTGAGAGTTTGCTCTGCGAGCACTAGGATCCAGACTTGGAGCGGCCTGACACCAGGCCCCTGGAAGGCAGGTAAGCAGGATTCAGTTTGGCTTATTTCCTTCATGCAATAAATAATAGAGTGAACCTTGCCATTGAACTTCGTTAAATCATGCGCTTCTTTGAGTGACTTAAACATTGTTCCGTGGCAAGAAGAACCCTACATCTCTCCCCCGTGATAAATCGGTGTCAGAAGTGGGATGGCAGGCACTATCACTAATTATTTATGGAGGCGTGGGGTGAGTCTGAGTCCTAAATTCTCAGAGAAATGGGCTCATGATAACTGGCATGATTGGAAGGCTATGGAAGAACAGGTAGTGGCAGCCAGGGGCTGTATAAAGGATGGAAAGGGAATTATTTGCAAAATGTTAAGTACCTGCCTAGAAGCCCCTTGTCAGGAAAGGAAAACCTTTAATAGAGAAAAACAAGATCTGAGGGAGGAAATAGAAAGTAGAAAATCTGCTAAATTATTATTGTCCTTAAAAAATGAGCACCTGCAGAAATAGCTACAGGAAGAAAAAGAGAAGAAATAAAAGCTAGAGGAAAAAATTGAAATTATGTGGGCTCCTCATCCTCCTGATATTCTACAGATTAGGAAACTAATTGTGTACTCTGAAGAATGGGATGCGAATATTTGGAGTGAATCCTCAGACTCCAATATTGAATTCGATCCTGTCTTAAAAGGCAGGGAGGTGATGGGAACACAACCCCCCATACAAACAACACAGCAGCAGAAACAAGCAGATGCAGGGGGCGGGCAGATTGTGTGTACTTATGCTCCCCAAGAGTTAAGGGAATTTACAAGATCCCTCAGCAGAAGAGCGAGAAAGGAATACGGGCATGGATTTTGCAAGTTTAGGATAGTGGAGCTGCATCTATCCATTTATTAGCAGATTAAAATGATTTATTAAGCCCTATAACAAATGATCAGCTACAATGAGGATACGCTCAGCTGCAAAACATGAGATGTCCTGATGGGTGAGATATTATTGCACTTACATTATATCAATGTTTGTGTGCAGCACTTTTACCAGCATATGCTGAACCTGTTGAATTGGTGTTGTCTCAGAAATTGGTCTACAAAGGAGGAGGGTATTTATTTAGTGCAGCAGATGGGGTTGACTCATGAGTTGATTATGGGATCTGATACAGACAGGGTAGCAGTGACGAGAAGTATTGAAATGCAGCTTTTGAGAGGAGTGCCTGCCTCACTAAAACCTGTGGTTATACCAGCAGTGACAAACGCTGAGGGTAACGTAGCTGCTCTAGCAAATACCTTGAGGGAAACTGGGGCTGTAAATTCGGAACCCTCTGTTCGGGTGATGAATAAAGGAAAGCTGGCAAAACTGAAAGGAGCTATGGCACGGGTGATGAGGAAACAAACATGGAATGATCTCGTACAAGCTGCTAACTAGAAATAGGTGGAATCACACCATCAGAAATGTTTTGCCGATGGCAAAAGTTATTGTTTATGCAAAAAAGGCAACCAGCCCTAGCCCCACTGCCAACACCGCACCCACCCCCCGCCCCGCCTGCCACCTCAGTGCAAGACCAGTTTGCCTTTACCTGGCAACAAAAGCAAT
Source organism: Caloenas nicobarica (assembly GCF_036013445.1). Lineage (NCBI taxonomy): Eukaryota > Metazoa > Chordata > Aves > Columbiformes > Columbidae > Caloenas > Caloenas nicobarica. The sequence continues at coordinate 20,445,098 of NC_088252.1, forward strand.
ATACTTGCCAAGCATTGCCTCAGGGATACAAACACAGTCCCTCTATTGACCACCAAATGCTACCAGCTAATACAGCACTATGGTTGGGTACCATTACTGTTTGCAGTTATATTGATGATTTGCATACAGCTTGTGGACATCCATCAGCTTACACTGCACAGGCACGAACATGGCTCACAGTCAAACCCCTTTGCTATTATATACTTTTAAAACATGCACACATCATTGTGCAACTTGTACAGACTTAAATGTATGGGCACTATGTAGGCCATGGGTAAAGATAAAACAGGGTCAGTGGGCCTTGAATACCTGGCAGGTCAATTATATTGGACCCTGCCCATGTCTAGGGCTGGCAATATGTACACACTGCTATACTACTCTATCAATTTATTTATTTTTATGAACTCTAATTCCTGAGAGTTTGCTTCGTGAGACATAGGATCCAGGCTTTGGAGTGACTTGACACCAGGCCCCTGTAGGGAAGGTAAGCAGGACTCGGCATATTTCCTCCATGCAGTAAATAATAGAGTGAACCTTGCCATTGAACTATTTATCACATACCTTTGGCCGCCTTCTTTACCCTTTATTCATTCATCCCAGCTGGTTCCTTCCAGCATTCCTACCCCATGTGCAACTCCCAACAAGAGTCATTAAAACCAGCCCCTGTTCCTTCTCCCATTACAATGCACAGTTGGAGAAATATCCAGTCTTGGACTGAGTATGAATTAAGGCCTCTTCTTTCATGAGTCATTGGAAATAGAAACAACTGTTTAAAATGATAGGACAAAGCATTTGCTTCCTGCTGTCAGTATTGTAATAAGGGCTTTGATTCATGTGACCATTTGGGAAAAGGCAATGGGGAGAATTGCAATAGCACATAAGATACAATTTCTGTCCTCTGGTCACTGTTCTGCACCATGAAGGAAAGCTTGGCATTGCTTATAGAGTAGGATGAAAGCCATCCTTGGATGTTGTCAAGACCAGACTGGATAAAGTCTTGAGTAACTTGGTTTGACCAATAACTGACTCTGCTTTGAGAAGGACGTTGGACTATGATGCCCCGAGGTCCCTTGAAACCTGAAATACTCTAGGATCCTATGATCTTAAGACCATACAATAAGGAATATCAAAATATAAATGTTTTCAAAAACTTTCAGTCTTGATTCCTGCATAGTTTTCTCTGGAAAATGCTTAGTAACTGCAGCATGTAGGTCTTGTATGCTACAAAGATTTCACAAATGCTCATCTGGGTGACATACAAGCTTCATTTTCTTTGCCTAGAAACACACATGGAAGAATAGCACTCTATCCTATTGAACACATATTTTCTCCCTGAGCTACTCTTCTCTTCTGTGGTAGCCTAAGCAAAACCAGCTTTTATACTTCAGAAGTAAATATTACAAACCAGATCAGAGAGTCCCTAGATCAAGTAGTGAACTTGTACTGATAAGAATCTTGAGTTCTTTCCTCAGCAGTTCTTGCTGGACTGACCATAGTGAAATTCAGAATACAAAAGAGAAAGGATGAAGACAAGAATAGTAACGAAAGATCTGAGTAGTAAGCATTGTAAATAAGTATATTGTTATGTGTTGTATTAAATTGCTGAGGCTAACCTGCATAGTTGTTTCCTTCAGTTAAGGAGGCTGTAAGAATTGTCTTTGTGAAACAGAGAATTAAAATAAAGGTGACCTGTAAAGTTAAACACAGGCACAGGTTTACACTTAGGACAAAGCCTGCTTAGGAATCTGAAGGATGTAGATGGAAAGGCATTGCTTGCACTGGTTTAAAACGAGCTGTGTGTTTGAGAGAAGCAGAAAATGACAGGTCAAGGTGAGAAGGAGTGCCAAGGCCCAGGAAATATCTGTATTGGACACAACTATGGCTTTTTCTTGTAAGAGAGTCTGAAAAATGGCTTTTGGACTCTGTACATTCTTGTTCAGAAACAGAATAGTATCTCAGATAGCTTTCATCACTATATTCTCTTACTATCTGAAATAACCTAACTGAATTTTGTCTGTCTTACATCAAAAAGGGTGTCATTATTTTATGTACTCCTGAGGCTTCAATCATTCATGTGTTGAGCACATCACAAATCACCATCACAGTGACATCTCTGTGAGAGAGGGAAATATCATTAATCATATTTTACAGGGAGGTCACTAAGATAAAAAGATGAAATAACTGACATTTAAAACATAAGGTGGGCAATTAGATTTAAAATAAAAACCCTCTAAAACCACACAAAGCAAAACAAACAACAGGACAAAGAGGAACAGTTGCTGTGTCCAGTCATGGATGTGGAAGATGTTTTGCATCAGGTCCTCTGAGAAGGCACAGAGTTAAGACTGGAACCCCATCTCCTCACATGCTGATGTAAACAGATGTTTCTAGGGTTGTGGCTTGAGCAATGCTGCAACCATCCAGCTGATCCTCACACAGAAGATCTATTCTTGCTGGTTTCACTGGTGGTGCTAGATGCACTGTAACTCATCCCAGCCCTGTGTTGTCACACGTGGCTACAGAAGGAAAGCAACATTACCAGATCTCACTCTGTCCTACCTCTACACGCTTCCAGTTGTCCTGTCAGGACTTTGCGAATCTCTGAAATCCAGGTGTTTTTCAGCTCAACAGAAGATGCCTGAGAACACAAGAGGAAAAGGCAAAGCAGATCTGGTCAAAGCATGCTGCCAATTGCCTGGCTGTCCTGACCTGCATTTTTTTCCTCTTTTACACAAAATCATGACCATTTTCACAATGATAAATTGGTAATTTCAGTGCCAACACAACAATGAAGCTTCCAAAAGCTGTTGTTTCTTGAGTATATAGGACAGTGAAAGTCATGAAACTGGAAATTTTCTTAAAAACAATTCAATTGAAAGGAACTGTAGTCCTTGGAAAAATAAGGATTGTTTTTACCTGAATGATATAGACCTCTTCTCTGCCATTATACCAGATCTCAAACTTCTTGTTATCCCCTTTTACATTTTCTGTAATGCCCACAGTGCTCATCTGTTTCAAAATAGAAAAGAAGAAGCTGGAATCTGGAAAATATCAATAGTCTCTAAACTCTTTATCCTCTGAGAAGTGTTTTTAAAAGGCTGCATTCACTTTTGCACCTTAGGGAGTCATTAAAAGTATAATTCAGAACACACTGTTTCTCAGGATTTAATTTATCGTTCCTCTTTTTAATTGTTTCAGGAAAAATAAAATTAAAAAACCACCACAAACAAAAGAGTAAGTGCTCAAAAGTAACACAAGCTGAAGTCTGATCATGAGTTTATCGTCTTTGCTGTTTTTGCTTGAACTGTGGGTTCAAGCCTATCCTGGCTTTTGTCCACCTACACAAATTTTCAGTTTGAGGAGGACATCACTGACGTGTTGAGGTGAGAAAGGATGAGGGATGTAACAGGGCTTTGTGAGTGTTAATGAAATCAAGACAACACAAAAAAAATCAATATAGTTTCAGGAGAAAAAAAAAAGTTCAGCAACGAGCTACGTGCCTAACTAGGCAAGATAAGCAAGGAACTTAAGAAAATAATTCTAGGTTTCTTAAATTTCTTAACCACAATTATGAAGTCCAGCTGTTACTACTCTTATCAGCTTCTAATCTTGTTTCTGTATTTGTTCATCCCCCTTGTTCTGATTTGCCTCAGCATTAGATTTGAAGATTTAAACAGCTTTGATTATGTCATCATTCCTACTGTCTCCACAGAAAGAAACTTCAAACGCTTATATGAATTGGCTCACTCCTTGAACCAGGTTCTATTACAACTCTTATCTGTTTACCCTGTAATAAGTTTGCAGCATTACACTTGATGACCATGTTAGTTGTCTGAAGTCACAAGTGTCACACCAACTAGTTTAATGGGAAAATTCGTCCTACTTGTGAATCTTAACAGAAATTGTCCTGACTCATATCTGGAAATGTCATGGTTGCAAACAGAAGGGCACCTCTACTGCACTGTGATTTATCTGTAGCTGTTATTGTCATGGAATATATCTGCTCAACTGACATTAATAGTAAAATTCACAACATAACTGAACTTGGAGGATGATTATAGGCAGAACAAAGAGATGAAGATCCATTCAGTCTTGCTCCTCTTTAAAGGATGCTGGGCAAGAACACACAAGGTGCCCCTTTGTACCAAGTTGCAAAACCAAGGTTCTTGTCTTGAGTTGTAGGACATGTGGCTGGGTCTGTCTCCAGATCAAAACTAAATGTGAGCTTTCATTTACTCAGTGTTGCAAGATAGTGTACCTTCAAAGCTGCACATGGAAATATCCTCATGTTGTGAGAACACTCAATTTACTTTTTCTCTCATCATTGCAACATTTATTACCTTTAAGGAATTTTTAAAGCTGTATGAAGCCGTCTTCTCATGGCCATCTGTGTTCTCCTCCCGTTTCTTGCAGAAGAGTAGCATCTTTGTATAGAGAAAGAGATGTCTCTGCATTGGTTTGAATCTAGCAAAGTCCTTCACTTTGTTGTGCCCCTTCTTGTGGTCAGTCCACACATTGAAGGAACCTTGCATCAACAGCTTGCCAAGCTCACTGACATCCCCCTAGAAAGCAAGGAAAAGAAAGAGCCTACATTACATTCAATCTTGGGTAATCCCAGGCACAGTTCTTTCTCCTCGTAGTGTTTAAGTCTCCAGGCAGAGGCACATGCCCTGGCACCCCTTGTGTTGGAGAGTGGACATGTTACAGCTGGAATCCTAACTGCACGTCTCCTTGCTAAACCTGTGTTCTTTCTTCATATAACCATTAACCCATTGTTTTCCATGTCCACAATTCCCAGTTTGTCTCCCCATTCACAGTTAGGTCTGTCTCAGGACCTCTTTGGATCTGATACACAGGCTGTCCCCTGTGATGACCTCAGAGAAAGCATCTTCTGACAAGAAATGGGTTTTAAGACTCCTGACTCCAAAGCAGTCTGAAGGCCCAGCATAGTCCAGATACCCAAGCAAAGGCCTTGGCTCTGAAAGATCCAGGTTCAGTTTCTGCTCTGCTACAATCTGCTTCTATCCCTGGGCAAAACCAGGGATTAGAGCAAGAGATGTGGGAGGTTACCACTGCAGAGAGAAAGAGGATGGACAGGGTTGGCAATCTGCTGCAATCCAACAGAAGACAAGCCCTGGATTCTTTCTTCAGTGTGGGCAGCAAATAGAGAGGAGGACACCTTTTCTGGTAACATGTGCTAGTGGATGGTATTATTTTGTCCTATAGGAAGTTTATTTAAAATGGAGGATTGGATCACTATCTCAAACATAATTATTCCGTATTAGAACAATACACTGTATCTCATGTTTATGGAAGATGAGATACATACAAATGGCTTAAGTGCTGCATAACTCATGGACAAACTAGCCAGGCTGGATTGTATACAGATGTTAGGATGATAGTAGGAAACATCTCTAAAACTTCTGTTTTCCAAGCTTTACTCTACTTTTCTTGTGACTTTGCCTAAAAATATCAAAACAAACCCACACCCAAACAAGCCCAGACTTAAATGCTAGCAATTCCTTACACGAGTTAAGCTCCTCAAGTCTGCATGTGCACATGAAGCAGAATATCCTACGCAATTAAGAGCATGCATCAGCTACTACAAAACCTGCCTTTTTGCTGGCATAATATCCTTCTCTGAAAGGTGTTCTAGGCAAGTATTTCTATCATGCCTGTGTGGGAAAGAGGCCACAAGATGGGGTGAGGTTTTATGAGCTATGGGAGTTGTTTATTTGGCATCACAGCTGAGCTCTTGGGACAGGTGGAGCAGGTAGAATAAATTATTGGGTTCATCCTCTTTCACAGTCTGACCTCATTTAATAATCATGTAGCACCCATCTCAGGAATGCTGACAGCATTGTGCTACACAGCAGCCGTGTTCCACTTTGTCATGCCTTTCGGTTCAGCTAGAAAAGCAGAGGGAAAAATCTACTCCTTGGGACTAATATCTGACATTTCACAGAAGGCTGGCAAATTCAAGAGCGGAAGCTGAAAAGGAACAGGAATGCTCTCTGAATTCCTGAGTACAAAATTACTCTGAGATTTTAAAATAAGGTTAAGGCAAAAGAATGACCTCAACATTTCTATGGATAGAAACCTGGATATATCCCCTCTGTTCAGGATAATATGTTACCTTTCTTGCAGAAGCAGCTCTTATGCCCACCCCTTACAGAACTGTTTAAAAACAAATTTTTCTAAAATCGCTGTAACTACATGCATTTAAACTGGGCAACACAGGAGCAAAAATATCTTTCTCTTTGGGAATGAATCAGAAACAGTAGAAACTGGGAGCTAAAAGACGTGCTGTATCCATGAGCTTCCCATGCCCATGTTGACTGGTTCAAGTCTGCAATAATAATGTTCAGGCTTTAAAGAGTCTTTCTAAAACGAACCTCTGAGACACTCAGAATTAGCCATAGCTTTCACAAGCTATTTCTCCTGACACCTAGAAGGCTGAAAAGGCTCACTACTGAAACCAAATGGGCTGGAACCGAGGGGAAAAAAAAAAGACACAGGAAAATTCCTATCTTCCCTGCAAATACGAATGAAGATTTGGTTGTTTCAAAAGAGAAACTGTTGAACAAGGTAACATGTTCAGCAATGTGCAAGTTACCGGTTTATGCAGCAGTTGCTGGAAACCCCAGGAGGAGCCAGCAAGCTGTCACTGCAAGCAGCGATTCAAAAAGTCACATCGAGCAAAACCACCTCAAGTACTGAGAACAGTGGCACCAGGGCAAAGACATCTGTCCCTAGAAAGTCCATAAAATTGAGTCTGAAGAAACCTGAAAGCAGCAGAGATGTTTCTCAACCTTCATTTATACTTGTCCAGGAAAAACTTTTCACAAAACAAAAACGCTAGAAGGGAAAGTTCATCCACTGTGATGCAAAAGTGAACACAAGCTTTTGCACTGGCTTTAAATAAAACAAAACAGGTTCCCAAGAGTAGGAAAACTAAAAGGAAAGCTGAATACTAAAGTGAACCAGGTTTGTTTTCATAAAACATACAGAATTAAATACATTTTACCACTCAGCTTTAGAGGTCCCAATGATTTTATCAGTAATATTTTAAATACATTTGGACAAATTCTTATCTGCAGTGAGTCACTTTATGCTGCTGGCTTGTTTCTGTACATTTAAATAAAACATATAGCTGACAATACTTTTTTACATCCAATTACACCAGTATAAAATATTTCATTTTAAGACCAGCATTTTCTTTTGAGTTACTAAAATTAAGATTTTTTTTTTCAGTGAAAATTCAAAAATATGTAGGATTTCTGCTCCATCAGAAGAGAGACTAGTAAAGAATTCTTTAAGAATATTCAATGGCAGTCAGATGCTGGGTTTGACCTTGTATGTTGGAGAAATTAAAAAGCTAATGAACTATTCCTGTTCAGCCAACACATCTGAATATAGGAGGCTTTTTCTACCTTAAGAAAACTTGGAAAACCTGAAAATTAAATGGAAATACTATCAAACAGATACTGTTAATCTAAACTAAGCAGGAAAACTTCATGTTCTTAAAGAAACCCCAACTCTCAGTGCAAAGACAAAGCACAAGAGCCCACTGATCAATCCATAACAGGTGTAGCTCAGAGCTGTGCAGACGGCTGGGGTCAGGTACGTGCTTTACTGAATTTTGTCAGGTTTGAGAGACCTAAATTGTGCTTAGGACCAGTGGCGTTTCTCTGATCCACAGACACTACAGCTTGTCTATGTGCTTAGTAATCTAATGAGGTGGGCACTGCTTCACATTCAACCCAGTACAGCTATTGCAGGATAAGAACTTATATTCTCATTTCAGTGTAATGCACAATTCACAGGAGCATGTCCAGCTGTGTACAGCAGTGGGTCTACGACATACAGCCAAACAAGCAGTTAAATTCATTTATAAAATAATGCTGACAAAGGGCATGAATTTCCTCAGCTACCAGATGCAGATACACTTGCACAAAAGAGAACTACACAAATTAAAACTCTTGAAGCCACTCCATCCTGCAAAATACACAATAACTCTTCCCACCCAGACACAGTCAGTAAAGACCCCATTGCTTTCTCGGGGAATTCACATTCTGCATAAAATATCAGTTTTCTGGTGTCCAGACTAAACCCTGTTACTCTGATCTAGTAATTATTTGAATCCAGCTTCTCAGCACATTTTTTTTCTTGACATTTTCACCCTGCAGCTATTTCAAAACAGGCAACCACATCACCCTCGGGCCTCATTTTGCCAGTCGTGTGTCTCTTTTATGTATCAATCACTTCCACTTCTCACTTAAGGGCTTGTTTTACGTAGGCAACACTAGTTCTTGGAAGTCATATGACTTCAGTGGAGACTCGGCACAGATATATACATTTGTGGCCTTCGATTTGTACTGTGGTTGTTATTTCACATTTCAGATAGTGACTTTGCCGGTTGCTCGGATGGCTTCTATTACCCACTTTAAAGGGAAGCCAAATTTTCCTCCCTAAGTGCAAAAGATTTGGAAACACTTGAGTTGCATAGCAGCCAAAGTTTCCACAAATTTCATAAGTTACATCTGTCACACTTGCTAACCCTCACCTACAACTGAGTTTTAGGAGTGGTTACTCAGAATGAGAGCATTTGCCCCACTTCCTCCTCACATTCACACCCCTGTATCCACATGACAGGTATGGTGACACGTATCTTTGGTCACCACTACATGCCACTGAGTGGCAGCCTTCAAGAATGTGGCACAGGCTCCTGCAAAGTGCACCAGCCATAGACACAGTGTGATCAGTGACAAGAGGAACATTGGATGGGTCAAGACCAGAGTCAGAACAACAGCAAATAATACCTCATATCCCGTGATTGCTATCTGGTGCATGGAGTCATTTACTGATTTGATGATATCAAGCACCGTGGCCAGTGCTTCTTCCAGTTCAGCAGTATCCTCTGAATTCTTGCTGCACTTCAGCATTTCCTGATTAAAAAGAGAGACATGAAAACTACTCGAAAACTTACACCAGAAGCCAAGTTTTATGGGTTCATTTAAGATGAGACAGAACCATTCTGACATAGTTGCAATGAACTATTTGCATGTCACAGAATTACACCCAAGTCTTTTTTTTTACTCCACATCTGCTAGAAAAGAAACTCAATCTTAATATAATTTCAGATGTTAAAGAACTCACCACTTCCCTTTGCAATTTGTTCCACAAGTTACATATTTTTCAGCTGTTAATCTTTCTGAGGGGGGAGAAATAGGCCAGATTACTATAAACCTTACCCACCTCTTATTCTCTGCCTCTGCACTACAATGTACAGATCTACATTTGCAAATTCGAAAACCTTTTTGAGAGATAGTAATTTTTAAGAACAATGCTGACCTCAAGCAAAAAAATCATCAAACATTATATTCTGCTTGAAATATGGGAAGTTATTCCATCCTCCAACCCTTGCACAAGCAACAATAGACAAAGTTCTTGACAAGTCAGTAAGTATGTGCCCCAAGGAAAGAAACAAACAAAACCTTTTGAGGGCTCAATTTCTGTAATCACTTCACATACAGAAATCCTTTTTAGAGTTACAAATATTTAGGGCCAGCTGCTTACCTAGCCTAGTACAGATCTTTACAAGGATGACTTTTCTTATTTCTATATGTGTCTTTTGGTTGAAAAGTTCTAGTCATAGCTCGGGTCTTAATTCTCTTCTTGTAACCAACAGTTATGATCTACACAAATCCCGAAAGACACTAAAATCTTCATTTTTAATGAAATTAACTGTGTTGCCTCTTGCTCTTCTGCCTATAGAGTAGCCCTGAACCTGATTCAGATGGACGGATTGTTTTTTTCTCCACTGTATTGTATTGAACGCAGTTACTGCCAGCGAGTATTCACCTGAGGTCAGAATCAGACTCTATATCTTTGCTAAGCGTATCTAGAGAAGAATAAGTTTATTGGTTGTTAATGAGGTAATCATTTCAGTGACAGAATTCATAACCAAATAACCATTTTATTCATCATTATTGACTTGTCCCTGCCCTATACATCTACCAGTGGAATGAAAGAAGTGTTTGGCTGGATGAAATTTTCACTTCAGAGATGCAAGCTGTGAAGAAATCAAGAAATAAGTTATTCTAATAATAACATTTCACCCAGAACAGTACAGTAAGTGAGTTTAATTTTGTTTCCTTATGTTGACGACAATGTCAAGAGAAACTATGCCCCAGAAATACACCTAGGAGTGCATAAAAACTCTACTAACTTTAGTAATCTTTATTATAGTCAGAATTAGACTCCTTCATCAAGGGTGGCCACTGACATGGTTTTCATTCAGCCATGTCATTTTCAGCCACAGCAATCTCTCCTGAAGTGCTTGGGTGACCAGGGTTCAGAAGGTGAAGGCAGGACGCATTCTTGTAGTACCCATTGTACAATTTCTAGGATGAGGATGGGTCCCTGCTCTCTGTATAGTGGGCCTGCTGCTTTATAACATTAGATAAACTGTTTGAAACCAGAAGATTGCAATAATTGTGACCCAGAATCTAAAACGAGTCACTCAAGGCACACAGCTTCTTAGACACTCGTTTGTTACCAATTTTTGACTCACATTTTCTTACACTTTTTAATGTTCCTGCTGCCAGGGGTGCAACATCTTCACAGGTCTCATTAATCCCTGACAAAGTAAATGTCTGTAGCTTATTGCTAGTACAAAACTGGTCTGACCAGCTTCAACCCCAATGGCTGCGACCTGTTTTGCCTGAGAATTTGACTCCTTGATCTAATCTTGGGTTTATTTACAGTTGTATTTCAAATGAAAAGTAGAATGTAGTTTAGTCTTGCTCTTCTGAAGGCCTTGACATTTCCTCCCTTGTCACAGAATAGTTTCAAAAAATAGAGCCAAATTTACTACTGGATTACATTGATGTAAATCTACTGGAATCAGTGAAGTTGCATCCTTGTTAATGTCCCACTTCGATATTTGGATTAAATAAATGGGTCACAGAAATACTGCACAAGTGAATGGCCAGCCAGATCCTCACATGGCTTAAACTGGCACAACTTGACCAGTGCCATGGTAGCTATTAGCAAATAAAATTGCAGCCTAAAATCTTCATTGCGAATTTCACGCTAAATTTAATGACATTGCACAGCAGTATATTAAGTCCAGAGGCTTGAGAACAGCATATAATTCACCTGCACAACCTTGCCATATAGAAAAAAACCCAGTAAATATTGGTTTTAAGAATTGTGGAGATGAAGACAGACATTTAAGCCACCATCTTCAAAAAATGTCATTGGTTTGAGAGCATATATTTCCTCTTGCCCAGTTCAGACCAGAATTTCAAGCATGGACCACTCATCGTTCCAACTAAATCAAGAGGGAAGTTCAGATATTCACTCCATAGAAAAGTTACAGACAATTTTTTCCCAGCTGGGTCTTTACAACAGAAGCACCAAAAGGTAGTTGCTCCTTCTGAAAGGTTTGAGTAACAACCATGGGAAAATATCAGGTTCAGAGAGCTGAAAGAGTTTTGTTAAACGGAGACAGATGTCAGAGACAGGATTTAAAACATCAGTTCCTGTTTTCAAACTGTAAGATCGTCTGCTGATCCAGTAATTCAAATTCAATTTCTGTTTCAAGATAAATAAAACAATAAATAAGATCATAAAGTACTTATTATATAAAATATCTTACTTTTTATATATAAAGCAGTGTATATATATATATACACACATACTAAGCAAGAATAATATATACTGCTAAGTAATAGCAGTTCTCATTCTGAAATAGAAGTACTTTCTTTGACTGTTTGTTACCATTTTACAACTTAGCATTACAAAGTATTTGTTGAAGAAGTGAGAGAGGATTTCTTTCCAGGTAGTCCTTCAGAAAAGAATGCTGATAAGCAATTCTGTAAGTAAAACAAACTATGAGTTGGAATTCTTTGCACTGTCATGGAGAACTTACCTTTAACAGCAACTGGTACTTGGTGATTCTCTGGACTGGCTTTAAAAGATAAGCATCTAGTGAGAGTTTATGGTCCAATTTACGCTGACATTCCTGTAAGAGACAACAGGGAAGAAAAACGCAATTGTTTCTTGTAGCACAGGCAAGACACCAAGACCATTATCATTTGGTAATCTAAAGATTATACGTCTGTGAATTAATTGAGAGAGAAATTTGTTTTATCTGTGTAGGAGCTTCCAGGTTACTTATGCCACAGTGCAAATATATCTAAACAAGAGCTAATGTTTAGGTTCAACTTAGTGTCGAAATCTGGCATGCCCTGCTCATGAGATTGCAATTATCTGGGGTTTGCAGAGAAGTCGGCACTTCTTTGGTTTGGGTATAGCCTGAAGAGTCAGGGAATTCATTTGCTGCTCTACCCACCTAGTCTCCCATAGAGAGAACCTTGACACATACTGAGCACTCGCCATCACTATGAGCAGCATGTGGAAAAGTCTGGATATTTATCTACATTTTCTAAAGAAAGAAGAGATACCAAAGGAAAGCAAGCTTTGATGGTCTTGCGCTGCTAGTCTGCAATGAAACTCCACCTGAAAAAAGATGCTGTCTCCACACTGTCTCCAGAGGGCTTCAGACCTTGGCTTGTTCTGACAATATTTCTCATATATTTGGAGGTCTTCTTTCTGCAAGAAAAGGAGAGTTTAAGTAAGGTAAGAAAAAAGGATCCACAGAGCATCTGCTTTGAGTCACACGTTTTCTTACCTTCCATGCTAACACATGAAGTCATTAATTCATGGTGATAACTCTGTGTGTAAGAAACACACTGAAGCTACCAAACTTGCCTTTTACTCCTGTAAAGCTAAATACACCTTAAAGTGAGATTTTTTTTCCTCACACTTTTTGCACAAAGCAAGGAGACTGCAGACTGGCAGACACATAATCTAATTGCAAAACTGTTATCTTCCACACAGGAAAGAGATGGCTTGAAAACAAACAAAAATAAACATTAGAAATGTACATTTTGTTAACAGTACTGGCACGGACTGGTAATTGCTAACAATACTCACCACTTAGCCAACGTTTACATGTTCAAAACACTTTGAAAATACTATTGGCTCTCAAAAGTACAAGGATTAATTAAAATAGTAGCAAGTTTGTCTTGTTGATGTCCTAGGCCAGGCAGGTGGAAGTACTTAAACTCTGTCCTCTGCAACTTAGAAGTGGGTGGATTCACTTGACTTTTATTTACCTTTAACTACACTCCTTTGACTACACCGTGGCAAAAAAATCCCACTGACTTCAGTGGAAACAAAGGCAATCTCTATAAAAGCCCAGAGAAGTGTATTTTAAGCTCCCTAGACTATATGGGTGGATACAGACAGACAAGTTCTGCCAGGTTCTTGGCTCACTGACTGTGCACTCCGATGGCACTGCACCCTGCAGCCGGGTGACCGCGGAGCTGTGCTATATAGATTCCTGAGCAGGGCTGGCTGTGCTATATGGATATCTAAGCAGAGCTGTCTGTACCATATAGATTCCCAAGCTGGGCTGGCTGTGTCTGACCATCTGGGAGCTTCTCATCTTTGCATCTATCCTGGTGGATGTGACCTCAGCGAATCAAAGACAGTGCTAAAAATAAAGTTCAGGAATTCCTGGCTCTTGCCTCTGTGCTTTCAGCCCACTAGACAGTGCCTACACACTCCTGGTGCAGGGAAGGCATTTTGTTTTGGACAGAGTTACTAGAAGAAACCAGTATTGCTGCAATCTACCTCCACAGACCTGTGCTGGAGTTTCCCTGACGAATCAGATGTGAAAGCAGAGCTGTGCTCTGCAACACCTTACTGCGTTAAGGATTACACAATACAAAAAGCCCTGTTGCAACTCAATAAAGTATTAATGGTGCTCTTACAAAATAGGCATAGTGTTTTCTTTACACAAATAGAATTGTTTGTACATGTTGCCTTGGAGGGAAGTTAGTAGGGGGTAAAACCCACAAAACTGAAAGTAATAATGAAGTGTGATCGAGCATTACAATTTGTTCCTGGCCCACAGAAACCTGATTTGACTGGGCAAGAAGAATAGAGAGAGCAACAGTCAAGAGCACCATTAGGATTAAGAGAGAAGTACCAATTTTAATTTAAAGAAAAGGTACAATAATCAACAATTTACCAGTAATTTGTCATAGTGGAACCACCCTATGTAAATGCAATCTACTGCTGCCTAAATCAATGCCACCTGCTCAGGCAGAAACTTACGTCTTTAAATACAACTTTAAGGTTTGTAATAGTGAAAGAAATAGAAAATTCCTGATGAAATTATTAGGATCAGACTTTAAAATGCTAAGAAATAATTAATTGCCTAATTACTCAAATCCCAGTTTTAAACATTCCATACATTTCTATTTTCATATCCAGAGGTCATGACTCTCTGCTGGTACCTTTACACCATGATTATCTCTCCTGCAATGCTTTTCCTTTCCACAGTGATTTACATCACAAGGTCTTCATAAGCTTTTACACATGTGGCATATATGCACAGTTCAAATTATCTTTTTGACTGCTGATTTATGAATAAAGTTTACTTCAGATTAGAATTTAGCCCCTTGAACCCAACTCACAGGTTTCTGTTCAACTGCTACAGTCCTTTCACAGATACCCTCCTTTTCTAAAGGTTTCTTTCTCCCTAAATGACCACATGCCCCATCTGCTGGCTCCTATTAAATTACTCTCTTTTTCCAAGGTTAGCAATACGAATAAGTAAATAGTGGTAAGTAACAGCAAGTCACTCCTGCCAGGCACCTCACTGGGCACACGTTGGTAAGCAGCCTGACACACCTTTTGGTTCTTCCTGGGCATTCTTGCCTTGGTTTGGTAAGCTTGCTCTTTCTTCCCAGCCCTATGTTTAGCAGATCAGCCCACAGTCCTCTTGCTGCTGGTAAAGCACTAGAAGACCCATCCTGCAAAGCACTTAGTACTGATCCCTCCCCCAGAGCACCTGTGCAGCCCTCGCCATGCAGGGCTTTAAGTGAGGTCAGGCATCTTGGTGATGGTATCATATACTAGCTGCCCCGTGGGCAAAGTTGAGCTGGCTTACTTGTAATTTAAGTCCTATGAAGATCATGCCCTAACAAGGTCAGGCAAAGTGGGAGGGAGAACAAGAGGGGCATTTCCATCTCATCTTTCACCTGATTTTGCTACCAGGTACCAGGAGAGAAGCCAGAGAGACAAAATAGGCTGGGACTCCACAGACTGTTTCTGCCATCACCTGAGAAGAAAGGTTCACATCCATGGTGACAGCTGACCAGGTGGGAGAGCATGTGGGGACATGGCAGAGGAATGACTGGCAGGGGACAGAGGGACTCAGGCAGCAGGGTGTCCCACCGCAGCTCTCAGGACGCTTTCATGCAGCTCTGGAATCAGGGCTGAAAAGTCCCAGTATGATCAGACAGGGTAATATTCCTCAAGTATGAATCTAAAAACCAGTCTGTTTCTAATAACAGGCCTACCGCAATGCTGTGGCAGGATGGTTCCACACATACAAAGAGGGAGAAATGCAACAATGTGAGTATCCTCCCAGAACTCGGCATCACCTGGAACAGCAGCCGTCTCAGTTTCCCCCGTGCCAACGCAAGCACAGTCATAACTCACGGGGAAAGCCAGAAGCCTCTGCTCGGCAGGAAGACATAAAAAGCTGCCAATACATGGGGAACACAAACACACAACCAGACTTTTGTTTGTGTCTCCTAAAGGCAGTCCAACAGAAATAACGGATTTCTGGACTTCATGTGGCTTCTTCTAAAAACAGAACATAAGGGCAAGTTCTTGAATCAAAGGTGCTACTGTGTGAGCAGAGACATCTCAGGAGAGAGGCTTTTGCTTTCTTGGCGCAAAATTTGAAATAGGGAGAAAGCAAAGGCATGATTTAACCTCTTATTCGACAGATTTAGTGTTGTTTGACTATGCAACAGAAACTGAGAAGTAAAGATGGCAGAGGGACTGATTTTGCTTTCACTTCACACCTGAACCACAGCTTTAGTGCTGCTGATTTCATATTGGTAGAATAGTGAGGAGAACTGGGCTCAACAGCTGTTTTACAGAGAGAGACATAAGCTACAATATTTAAACATGGAATTTGACCTTTCTGCAGAATTACAGGATCAATTCTGTACCAGGAATTTCTCTTTAGCTCCAAATCCAAGGATATGTGCAACATACAGACTGTTTTATGCTTCTCAGATTTCAAAGTTTGCTCTCTTCAAAGACTGTTTATCCTATTTTGCATAATGATTTCACCACAATATTTTCCTGCTCAGCATCTGAATCTTAGGATAACATATTCCTTAGTAGTGTAACTTACTCAAGTTCTAAATGCTTCACTGTTAAACAGAAAACAATACAGTGGACTTATAATCACATTTATACTTGTATGATGCTTTTCAGCCTGACTTGTTTGTAAACTGGGGGGCTACTCTTTGGAAGTATCACTTGGTCATAATTCCCATTGAAAACTCAGAGATGTGGCAGTGCTCAACACCTCTGACAACTAGGGTACGTATGTTTCATCCAAATCTGTCTGTATTTCATACAGCACTTTGTTAAAAAAAGAAGATTAAACACGTACCCTGGAAAAGCAGCAAATGCTGGATGTAGTACACAGTGGAAGCAGGAGGTACCTTTGCCTACAGGGAAGAGGACAGATTTTCCCACTTCTCCTGCCTCTTGCATTTCCCATGCAAAACACATGCCATTCAAACAGTTTTGTCAGACTATGAAAACAGTAGCAACCCACCAAAATAGGTTTTTTCTTATTAGTAGAGCCTCTCTGTGAGTGCTATATAAACAAGCACCTTTTGTTATGTTACAGGAAACAGAACAGTCATGTTAATTCGGTGGTGGGAGGAACATGACTGGCAGCTCTTAGAGGAGAGTTGCAGAATTTAGGAGCTGAAAGCCACAGGGTGTGAAGACACGTGCATCTGACCAAAGCCACCACTGCCTGTTGGCTTTATGCTTTCTCATAAACTGAGCTCAGTCTACTTTTAAACAGTTGAACCTCACCACTCCATACAAGTGGGGAGAATCCCACTTGCTTGTTGAATTATGTGAACAAGTAAAGGAATTGACCTCACAGAGTCTTATGGAGCTGGTGAGATTTCACCACACAAAGAAGGTGGTAGACTCCGCTGGACCAGTTCTAGGGGAGTAAGTCTACTGAATGGTGCTGAGAAAAGAAAAATAAGGTAGGAACAGGATGTACTGCCTGCACTCGGGGCAATCTGCTGTGATACCATTCTTTGCTTATTTACGGTAGGATGGTGTCTGGGATACATCAGTCTGCTGGTATAGATTTTTCTGATACAAAAAATATGTCAAACGTTTGGATCACTGATTTTTTTTTTTTTTTTTTAACTAGGGCTTAAAATACATTGCTAAAACACTGGTAACAGTTCTCTTCCTGTCAGTAAAACAGGTAAAGTTTCAGATTTCACAATACACGCTATTTAACTGTGGCTTAATTTGGGAGTATCTGCTTATGTGAGTTTTCCTCATTCACAAAAGCAATCAGAACGAAAGGATAGGAGTACAACTGTAAGCACTGTAGGATAAGACCATAGATATTCATACAAACCCGCAAAAGGATTTACTTACTCTTTTCAAAAAGCATCGGGCAAGAAGTTCAGGGTTTTCAATGCAATTTTCTATCTCCTTAAGGAAAATCCTGAGAGGAAGAAAGGAAAGCAAACAATAATGTAATATCCCACTCACACGATGTGCTGGCGTCTGTGTAAATACAGCACTTAATCATGTTGATAATTGGTATTCTAGATCACCTTGCCCACAGTATGGACAAGGCTTCTGGAAAGGTTTATGATCTCAAAAAGGATAAAATTCCTTAAGAAAAGTGCTATCAAATATATCATGTCTTCTGAGGTGATAACAGAAATATAGGATAAATAAGCTAAATACTAAGGAAACTTACTCACATAGGAATTTTGCCAGAGAAAGAACAGGATTTAGTCTTGTAACATCTACCAGTGTACCAAGGGAGGGGGTAAAATACTTGCCACAAGATACATTCAAAATGGATAATGCCAGGGGAAATCACTAGTAAACACACAAAAGGGTATAATCTTTCACAAAAAAAGATGAAATAGATGATCTCAGGAGTGTTCTCCATGCATGGGTTTTATAGGACACACACAGAGGCAGAGTGAGGGTGACTTTTCCTGCCTGTGTGTGTGTGAGTGTGACACAGCACCCACATCAAGGGAGCAGCACTGACAGGAGCACCCGAGGGTGCAGGACAGCCACCAGTTCCCACATGCCTGTTGTGGAATTCGTAGATTTCTGGGAGGTTCCCAAAGAGAATTTCCTTCTTGTTCTGGAGTGCAGATGGAATCAGATGTACTAAACTGGGATTGTCCATTTCCGAAGCATATCCCTGCAAAGAGTGGAAAATAAAACCAAGCTGCTTTTACCAGGGAAGAAGTACTGAGACACTGAAAAGCCTCAACGCATATTTGCTTTTTGTTCTCAATAGAGCATACAAAGGCTTCTCCTGTGCCAGCTTCTCTGTTGCTCCCAAGAATTTCTGATGTTTCTAATTTTCCCTGGAGCTTTTACCCCTGGCAGCTGTGCAAACACGTTTTTAACCACAAATGGAGAGATCACTGGGTTAATGAAAAATATGAAATCACGTACCTAAGATTCAAAAGCCATTTTGGTCATATAGGGATGGAAACTGCTAGGTTTGATAGACACATATCTTTCTGCTATACTGCTTAATTTCAAAAGGGTTGGTTTGGATTTATTTGTTGAACTGTGGTATTTGGCTTGATAACTGTGTTGTTTCTTGTAGAAACTGGATTGTGTTTCTTCAATAAAAACTTTGAGAGAAAAGCAGTCTGAGTGCAGATTTTAAACTCAAGAGTAATATACCAACTATCAGAGTTGTCAGCTCACACAGTTCAAATTTAATAAAGAAGCAAACACATGGTTGTAAAAATAAACTACCCAGTCCTTCATGTCCCACCCAAATCCAAGCATGACTGAGCCCTGCTCAGCCTCCATCCTCCCACAGACTGGGGACATCAGACCCCCCCCACACAGAGTGTTCTGGTGTCCTACGAGTTTAAAAAGCTCAGAAGTTACATTTGCAGTGTGAGCTGCTCTTTCCTGTGTTCAGACACTACATGGGACAATAAACAAGAGGGGGAAGAGGGCCTTCCTTTTTCTCCACTGTTTTCCAAACCTACATTCACAGAAATTTAGTGTCTGGCCCCATGGAAATCAAGGGTGCTGTTTCTGAGGCCTATTGATATTTTGAAAAGGCATATTATTGACAGTTTCCCTGTCCATAACTTTGAGAACCATGCAACTTTTACCATTCTGTGGACTAGGGTCAGAACAGGTGCCTCTTCCTTTAAGCCCTGAGGCAAGATGTTCAAAACATCCTTCTCATTTTCCATCTCCAAGGCTGGGTTAATTTGCTAACAGAGCCCGTGTACTCTAAACAGGAGGTGGGAGGTCAGAGTGCTCAGCCCATGAAGGATGTGCACCCAGTGGTGACTTGGAGGTTAAGCACCAGAAGTAATTTCAGAAGGTTTTCTTACCTCTATTATACTTTGAAGTTCTTCTACATAAACACGTTCTGTTTCTATGAGCTCATTGATTATGTGGCTAAAAGACAAGAAAGGTGCAGAGATATAGTTTACCAACAGTTCAACAAAGCACACATGAAAGAAAAAACGGTATTCTTTGCATATTCCTGTTTATGCCTCTGACTGCACAAAAAAATCCCTTCAAAGGTCATTTCTCCATACTTCAATAATGTGCCTTGTTGATAAGCTTGAAAGCCCTAAACAACCCTTGAACTATTATTTTTTCAGTTCATTTTAAACTTCATCTTGGTTGGTTCTGTCATTTTTACACCTACAAATCTGAACAAAAAGATTAAAAATGCCCCAGAAAGCAAACAAAAAAGGTTTCCTCTTCTAATAATAACTAACAATACTCAATAAAAGGGGATCATATTTCTCAAGGCTATGTTACATTTCTGTTTCGCTTTATTTTATTAAATAAACAGAATTGGTGATCAGGCTTCCTTTCTTTAATGCATTGCAAAAACAGGCAACGGGATGATGTCAGAAGTCTGAAAACATGAAAGTAAGTTGGAATAAAATATTTATACTATATCTTGGACTTTTCATCTATAATATTAGTTCAGTGCTCCTAGGTAAGTTGAAGACGTATATCTTGAAGATGCCTGATTTATTTCACAGAAACATCAATGTAACCAATTCACTTTTGGACAAATAACTAATAAGATTTTAAAATAAAATTGCATTGAATCCGTCAACTTTTTTATGCATCCGTTGTCCCATATTCTCAAAAAAATATTCTCTTTAATACTCTTACGGACAAAGTTTTCAAGGTAGCTCTTCCAGAGGTCTGAGCAGTTTCTCCAAGTAGAAAAGAACGAATGCTGAATATTCCTCTCCTGGTCGATGTGTCACAGGAGCCTGTGACCACACAGCTACATCAAGCGAAAACACAGCACCAGAAGGACACTGCGGAGTAATGTCTAGAGGAACTGGAATATGTCATAAAATCTACCACAAAACCTTAAGAAGATTTGATTTTATTATTTAACTTAATTTTGTATGTAGATTTATACTAAGAGTAAATGCTTTCACTTTTCAATCGTTATGAAAAACTTGTCTAACTAACACTTCCGCTCCTTGTAAAGGTGGCAGTAGCCATTTTATCATCTCGGTTTCAACGACAATGAAACAGAGACATAATCATGATGGCATTCCTTCAGCTCCTGGTTAGACTTAAGAGCTTCATATCTCTAAACTGTAAGTCTGTACATAAAGGGCAATCATTTTCCAATACTTCTGCACTGTGAAATAGCAGAATATACTGCCTAAATAAGACTTTCACTGCTCATGTTTTTGGTTTGGTTTGGTTGGTTGGTTTGTTTGTCGGTTGATTTGGTTTGGTTGTTGTTTTGTGGTTTTTTGGGGTTTGGGTTTTTTTGTTTATTTGTTTTGGGTTTTTTTTTGTGGTGCTGTGTTTGTTTGTTTGTTTGTTTAATTATAGTCTTTTTCCAACTACAAATTGTGTCCACATGAATAAAGAGGAATTTAATCAAACATCCAGCATTCTGTCAGACTCAGTGCATGTGCTTTAGAGCTGTTTTTACATTTGCTTCTTAGTACCCATGGCCAAGCACATCTCTGGGATTTCCCACTTGGAACACAGGAGCTGTATGCTTAACCCCCCACTGCCCCTGAAGCAGATACCTCTCATGCTTCTGCAAGGAGCTGGTGGCTGCAAATTCTACTCCCAAGGCTACCATCGGTTGATAGAGTGTTGCAAGATAAAATCCATCTGTCTGTGCCCATCCCACATCCAGATGTTGTTTTATATAATTACAACACTATTCTTCTGACAGTGTTATTCTGTATTTCTTTCCCTAAAAAGGTCAGTGCCACAGCAGCCACCAGGAGCACTCAGCACAAACCCATCAGAAAAGAGCTTTCCTTGGCTCTGGTGCTCCTGGAGTTACTTACCTGAATTGCTCTCCAAATAATATCCATGGCAGCAAAATCTCAAACATTAAAGGTTGTTGCACATGAATCACTCTTTTGTCAAACTGTTGACAATATAAAGCCATGCACTTGATCAAGGGCCTTCCACAGACCTTAGAATTGCCCTGACAAAGATCCAATTTGAGAACAGTAAAATAAGGAGCTACATAAGTGTGTCTTGCTGCTGCAGGGGAAAGCATTCAGAGGGTATAAAGGACACACTTCCACGGTCACTGTGTGAGCATGCTAGATCGGTAAATGATGAAGTAGAGAGCTCACTGTATGGTACAAGGGATTTAATGGCATTTGAGGTGGTCTAACAGCCTAGAAAACTGGCAGTGACACTATCTGATATACATCATGCCATGAGGGGTGAAATGTGAAATGTTCATCGCTTCCAAGACATCACGGGGCAGTGAGGGTAACTCAGCATGTACCTGCTGTGAGCACCATGTTTAAGGAAAATATGACACAGCAATTGATAGGACTATTGTCACAGGCAGTTTTTCCAGCTCCCTTTTTTTCCCTTGTACAGTCTCAACAAACATGACTGGGTTGGAAGTCATTTCTAGTGACCAGCTACATCATAAGTCCTCTTTACATTGCCCAACATCTGAATAAAGCTAATATTGCAAATGTGAACATCCATTGTTTCTAAAGAGAAAGGACCTTGTACTGTGGATAAGAAATTAAGACAAATGCAGTTAATCCATTGTCTTTCTAACTGCTAAGAAGAAAGTACAGGCACCAGGGTTCACCCTAACGTTTCTGGAATAATATCAGAAATTAAACAAAAGGTGAAACAGCGAAGGAATGAAAAAACATATCAGAAAAATGAAGAATATAAGCTAACCAATGGCAGATCAGAGATGTGGGCCATTACTGTATTTAGACTTTTAAACGTAACTCACCGTTCCTTCAGCCCCTCTCTTTTTTTCTGTGCCCACGTCCAAACTACATAGCAAAGTCCAAAAGTTTTGTGCAGATTTCTACCAGCTTCTGAGGGCTTTTCTCCAGCCTCCTGTGCTGCCACACACACTGCTCAACACCCCAAATCGCAGGCTGCTCCCTTGGAGGTAGCAGCAGACACAGCACTGAAGTATCTGCCATCCCCCCTGCTTCTGTATTTGCTTTCCCCTTCACAGAGAAACATGAAAACAGGAGATGGAGCCAGGAGGGACCACTTGAAATCGTGGCCTTGGCACTAAGGGACCGTTCATGGTTTGGCCAGTAAGTATGAGAACTTGCAGCCTTTAAACGGGCTTGTCGCAGTTGGCTGTGTCTGAGAGAATTCCGAGGTAATTGCAGAATAGAAGCAGTTTGCAGCCTCGACTTCGGTTTCAGAGTTGTGGTTACAGGAAAGACCCAAACAGCCTCCTTGATGACTGGAAAGTGGATAAAAAAACAAGTGTAACTGGGATGTCTGAGGTAAAGAGGAGGTGGGGGGAGATCTTCCACACCCCATTGCTCCTTCATTTCAGAGACGTTTTATAATAATATGAGGTTGAGATGGCAGCAGTCCAAAACGAACAAAACTCTGCATTGGCTGAAGTTTAAAGGCAGCTCTCACAAGGATATTTCCTCGCCAGGATCGTCCCCAAGTAAGTGGACCATCTCAGCTCAGATGGTGAAGGATTAGGCATCTGACCTGAAGGTCTAAGGTTTCCACAGAGTCTGAGAAATCCCTAAGATCTTATCTGTAGGCATCCTTGTTGCCAATAAACCTTAATTCCACTGGAGTACACTCGCTTCGTCCGCAAAGAAGCAAAGAGACTCACCAAATAAGAAGAGTTCCAAAGGTAGAATATTCTGGTCCAAATAATAGCTTTCCTGTAGCTTTCCTGGTGTCGGAACAGTGACGTGGAACGCTGCTCAGGAGAGCAAGGCCAGCTTTTCCCTTTGAAGGGAGTTTATCTTGTGTCCTAGCAGAGAGGCCTCAGCCACCACCAACCTGGCAAAGCACTCGGCATGGCCGGGCCTTTGCTGCTGCCCTAACTTGGCAGAACTAGGATGTGGCTGTGGCGGGGACAGATCACCCACAGGCCCACTGGTGTGATGTTGTCAGATGTTCCTCCAGCAAAGGAAATTTCATGTTAAAGGAAACGGTTAAAATGCACGAACTAGCTCACATTTCTTTGAATTATTGATCTGGGTTTCTAACAGAACATCATGACCTTGGTTACACTAAGACCACATTTCTGAAAGGTGTGACTTCACATCAGTTTCCTTTGGACAGATTATTCTTGCTTTGGCACCCAGGACATCCTGTGGCCCTGCAGCACTACGAAGATCTCACACACCGAGCCTGTTTCCACCTGAAATGACTCCTGGCTTTGAGAGGCACCGCAGTGCCATCACAATAAGGAGGACAAGAAAGGGAAGGTGACAGGAAAACTATTTCTACCTCTGGCAAGTTAGTCATGCCATGACAAAATGATGAAAAAAAATGATCGCATAAGGGGTTGTCTTCAACAGGAATGAGAATGTAGGAGCTGCCAGGACAGTAAAAGCATTGGGAAGAGACTTAGAGAAAGAGGCTGAAAGAAGGGGAAAAAGTGGGAGACAAGGTGAGTGGGAAGGGATGGTGGCAGAGCATTGTCTCTGTTATTTTCAGTCACGGTCATGAGTGAAACCTTGAATCTGAGGTGAACACTGGTATTAATTAGCAGCCTTCACTTGTGGTGGTGCATTTCTGTATGTGTCACTGCCTGTGCTGACATTTAGACCAAATGTAGCTATTTACATTGCTTTGGACTGTGCAAAGAGCACCTAGCAATGTTGTTAACGAGGCGTAAACTAATCCTGCACTGTGTTGCAGCAAAACTTTGTCAAAGGGCATTTTTATGAGCTGGCTTCTTCAGGTAACTGAGAGCACCCTACAAGGAAGGTCCTCACCACAATGACCAGAAAGAAGACACACACCAGCCCATTCCATCTGAATAATTCTTCCTCCTTCCTTCTTCCTCAATAACAGAAGAAAAAGGAAACGTAATTGAATGCCTGGCCAAGCTCTCCATGTATGTCAGGTCACTATGCAGTTTCTGTATCACAATTCTGGTAGGAGCAGTGTTAGGTAGTTTCTCTGCTGTGATACAAGCTACTTTAGAAAACCTTATCAAATATAATGAATCAATAAGCAGAAACAATACCTAGAGACTACCACAACCTATTAATATCTCCTCTGGCTAAATCTCAATGGCTCTTTGCTCACACAGTTACTATTTGTGCATCCTGCTCAGATGGCAACATAAAATTACTTCCAGATTTTTGTTTCCATAGCTGTTATTCTTCTCTAACAAACTCATTATCTCACTTCCATTCACAGATCTTGTTTCTATGCCAGGATTTGCTATCACAGGTTCCTGTCCTGTTAAGGAGTCTTTTCCCAGAAAAGAAATTGGAGCCATCAAATAGAATTAAACCAGTGGGGTTTTCCTGAAAGAAAACCCAATGAATAAATCAAAACTGGTGCTCCAAAATTATTATGCTGCAGAAAATCTGTCTGCATGACTGATGTGGAGCAGTGAAAGTGGCACTTGAGCATGGGTACTCCATAGCTGTCTTGTGAAAATGCACGGAGCCTGGAAGATGAAAAGTTAATATTTGCAACAGCTGAAACAGCAGGATACCAGTGTGCAAGAGCAAAATACTCAGTGGAATTCATTAAATTAATAAAAATAAAATAAACATAACTTTTATCAATATATCTAATTTAGGTGGAGATATACTTAAATTGAAAATACAGGCTTTTTAAATACCCGAGGCTTCAAAAACAAGAGAAAGGACTGAACGGAACTGTATGCAGATAGAGTAGGACATAAGAAAAGTGAGAGTGAAAAATTTACTGGCTGGCAAAAATGAGCACAGTGGTAAAGGCCTTCTTGGCCCAGCACTCTTGCTGTTTCTGGGTGTAAATAAAATATAATAAAATGATATTTTTTGCAATGGCATCTCCTTTTTAGGTAGTAAATGGTGAAAATCTCACTGTCCCAGTGGAAATAGAATCAGCAACAAACAGCACATCCAGTTCTGAACTAGAAATTGCTACCAAAAAATCTAAGATTGGTCTAATCGTAAAATCTGAAAATCACCTCTACGCTATGGAATCAGAAGAAATGACAGCACGTCTGCTGCTGCGTAAAGGAAACTTCCATTCTACCTACATAATTGCTTTTAAGAGGAATATTTTTTTTATTTCTCACAGTGCTAAAAGTGCCTTTCCCAGCTGAAAAGTACTTTCAGCTAAGATGGTGCAACAGCTCAAGTGAAATTTAAGTAATGAGTCAGTTGCTGTACTTTGCCTCCTAAAGTGGAATCAAAGATCATTCTGGACGTAAGAATATTTGTTTGAATGGAACTTTATATTTGTTATTTTACACAGAAAACATTTCTGATTTTTCCGACACTTTTTTTTTTAATAGAAGGGAGCAATTCCTTGAAAGAACAATGTTTGTTCTTAAAGTACATTTCATGGCTGCAAATGAACCCTAATTAACTAACTTTGAGAAGCACAAGGGATTTAAATAGTACGCTCCATCTCATCTGAAAATCGGTCCCCCTTAGTGAAGATACTGGAATTGCCTGCCTCGGTGGCCCTATTCTGCTGCAACGTCAAACGGATTTGCTCAAGTTATAACTGAAGTTCTTCTGAGCAGAAGGATTATATCTTTGTTAGAAATATATTTCACCGCCAAAGTTACAATTTATAATATTTTGCTTCTTCTGAAATGATCTGATCTCTTCACATATAAAGAATTGTCCCACATTCATTGTTCCCAAAACAAATTACCTTGGGGAAATATTTTAATATATCTTAATTAGTTGACCTACATTACAGGAACCAGAACATAGTTGTTAATGGAGAGGCAAATTAAAAAAATCACCTACAGAGAGGAATAATATGTACAGAGGACTAAAAGTCGAGCAAGAGTTGTTTCTCATCTCAGCTGTGCATCTGCACTGAAATGATGGGCTCTGTACGTAAAGATGAGCTTGCTTTAGGCAATGTGGATGCAGCAGACTGGTCCTTACCGGCCAAAATAACATGCCAAGTAGCTGAGCAAGTATTTGTCAGCTACCCATATTTGTGAACTACCCATCGGGCCCACCTTGAGATTTTGGTCTTTTAACCGTGTAGCTGCACCATTTCTATTTGATGACAAAGACACAATTAGCTCTGTGGTATCTCAACATGGAGTAGTCAACTAGCTAAAAGCAAGCGAATAATTTATAGATCGAATTTGCTACCAATGTAACGGCTAAGTGGCATTAGTATTAGGCCATATTTTAGTAGATTGTATTAGGTTGCTCATAGATTGTTATCCATACAAGCTACTTGACACACATGCTTGTAAAATATCTGCATATAACGGATCCGTTGCAGGTGAACAGGCTGCGCACATGCTGTGGAGACTTCCACAGAACTTCTCAGCATTGTTTGCTTAAAATTATGAGTATTTACATACAGGCCACAGAATTAACTTAACTACTGAAATTTCAGTATTCTTCCTTGGAAATATTATCCAATCAAAAGCAAACCTTCTGATTTCTTAGGGACAGGCAGATCTAGTACAACTGGATCCTTCATTTACTACAGCAAAATATATTGCATAAAGGTCTTAAAGTGAGGACAGGGGAAGAGAAATAATTCGTTACTACACTTGCCTAAGAACGGATGTGATTTGCTGAACTGAAGTCATTATAGGCACTCAAGTTTGGCAGCTAACAAAGGAGGCTCACTGGTTTTTTAAATATAAAAATATGAAAAAAAAAAATTTAAATTAAGGTTAGTAGTAGACTCGTGTTGAGATTTACCTTGTGACTTGTTTCCAGCTAGTAAGGACTAGAACATACAGTCACAGATTATATTCAAAAGATAAGACCTCTAAAATAAAGCACTCTGGATTTTGCATGTCCTGTCATTGAGGGAAACTCACAGGGTCCCTGTGTCCTGGAAACCACCTCCTTCCTGGATGCTTTTTTCTTAAAAGTTTGAAATAAAGCAAGTAAAAGATCTCTAGATATATTATGGTCTCTGACTTTTACAAAAACTATTTAACGTTTTTTTTCTGCGCTCAACCTGACTTTCAAGACACAAACTACTTTCAGTTAAGATGCAGTATATTTTTTCCATTCCTTTGTAGGCACAATATAATGATATCCAAATACCAGTTGACCTCATTGAGCAAGAAATCTGATAAAGGCTGACAGCGCAGTGGACTTTCCCCCACAGGGTAGTGAAGCATGATATTTGAAAAAGGGCTTTTTAATTACAATAAAAAGTTACAGTGGTAAAACCCCAAAACTTTCGAACAAACAAGAGAAAAAAAAACAACAACCCAAAAGTAGGTTAAAGGAAGCTTAATCTGAACCATTTATTCTGAGCATTCATGTTGACTACTAGAGCTCAGGCTTTAAGTAAACCTAAAAGATGCCCACAGACTCTCTCCAAAATTCTGTGTAATCTCAGGTGGGTATCCTTGCTGGGCTGCTGGGACAATGAAGGATTTAGGCACATGTGAGTTTGCTCCGTACAAATTCCTACACCACCCTAATCTCTTACTCCAGAGCACCTCTGTTAGGTGACTTCCACCTCTCACATCTGTGGTACTCATTCGTCCCCATCCTGGCCCTGCAAGGACATTTTGGGCTGTGCAGAGCCATTTTGGGTTGGGATAGAGAAGCTGAACGCGAAACTATTGTTCATCTCTTGCAAATGGCAACACAAATACTATCCCAAAGGGCCACTGCTGGAGGAAGAGAAGAGCTCCAGTGGTTTTGATTCTCGTAGCAGATCTGCCTTTGACAGCTTTGTTCTGTGAGATTTTCAAAGGCCATTTGAGTAGAATGAGGAATTCATTTTATTATTAAAATTAATATATTTGATTTTACAGACAGCCCTGAGTTTATGTTGGAGAGGGCAGACCAGAGACATGCATGTTGCACTTGGAAGGGAGGGGATGGATTTGATAAAGATATAATTCCTAGCCCCTGTGTGGGTTTGTATTTCAGTCTATGTGACCTTAAGGAAACTCCAACCTGCAAAATCCACTTCTCCTTGTAATAGGTTACAGGGTCGTGCCACACTTAAAATCTATGGTCCTCCTGCCTGAGCTTTGGTAGATCTCTTGGATATACCGTGCTTTTAAATGTCTTTGAGAACTGGTATTCTGTGAAGCCTGGGGGTGTTACATGACAACAGGAATGGAAGAGGGAAAGAAAACCCTGATAAGCTAAAATGGATTTTATGGGAGCAGCTGGAAAACATACTCCGCTTTAATTTTTTCTTGTCACATTTACATCAGTAAATTGTGAACTGCCATGGCTGAGGAGCAAACATCAGTGTGTGTGTGTGTGATGCTTTCTCCACAGCCATAATCCAGGGCAGAGGGGCAGGCAAGGATCATTCTATCTGCAGGTACCACACTCAGCAGTGACTGGGAATCACAGCTCTCAGCAGCATCCCTCTGCATTTCCTAAGCTGTACTTTGGACAGCCCTCTCTACCACACCTCTGGAAGGCAGCTTGCAGAATTTCATTGTAAACTTCAAGAAAAAGAGAGAGACACTGTCTGTTGGAAGATATTCCAAACTTAGAAAGCAGCTTTATAGAACTGTAGGATAGATTCCAACTGAAAAATGTGTTCAAAGGGTCACTTTACAGAAAATTCCCACAATTACAGATTGCAAGAAACTCGGAGGATATTACCTAGTATTTGGGTAACAGTATTACCCCTGTTTCTTACTTTTTTCTCTGAGGAGCTGCTAATGGCTAATGTTCGAGATAATACAATGGGACAGACAGATTTCTGAGTTCATCCAGGACTGCCATTCCTCTGTTTTTTTCCCTGAGAGAATAGGAAGCTTGGTTTATCAATCTCAGTGGCTGTTCTGAGTCTTACACAAGCCTTGCCTACATGATGAATGTCTCCTTTGCCACTTCAGTGTTTGTAGTTAGAATTGGGGCTGGGTGCAGTTGCAAAGGTGACTGGAAGAGGTAACAGCACGCTGCACCAGGCAGAGCTGTTACAGAGGCTGGAGCTCTTGATGTCCTCTACCCACATAGTAAATCTGGTCTGAGAGTGCTAGTGGAGAAGCCAGCACAGACAAACAGAACCTGTACATTTTTACCAAGAATAGCACACTCACTGCCACATTATCTAGCTCTAATTCAGGTCACATGCCATAAAGGCAAGATTGTCCATGCTAGTTTGTCCAACGTGGCTATTAACCAGAGAACAGCATTTGGAGACAGGTTTGAGAAACTAGAAATGCAAATAAAGCATCAGTGCCTTCAAACTAGAGGCTACAGAGAAAGATCAGCAACAGTATATTGAACAAACCAGAACTTTGCAGAGTCTGCAGAGGATCTGGTTGACAGACAAGTGATACCATATAGGACAGAATTCCTGTTTAGACCCATATGAGGGAAGAAGGCTCCTGCTGGATGAAAAAATATAAGTGAATTTTCAGAAGTAAATACAGTATTCTAAACAGGAATATGTCACAAACCTTCCAAAGCTGGTTATTATATTCCCAGTTAATGAGCAGCTTGTTAAATGTAGGAAGTGAAGTCAGCAGTGATTTACTGAACAGTGCAATTGATAAATCACTGCTCCATTGCATCACCAGCTACACCAGAGTGACTGATCTCCCATCTCCTATGCCCTGTTTGCAGCTCTCCTGCAAACTATGCAATTATTTAGATCAGCCCAGTGTGGGTGCAAGTCACTGACATCCAGATTAGGCAACATGACGTGTTCTTTGTGCTGCTGTAAATGACAACGTGCCGTGCTCAGCACTCCTTCATGAGCTAATTCACGTACAGGAGCTGCATGGTTTTAACTACAGATCAGTTTAAAACCAGATGTCATTGGAACTGGTGTGAATGCGTACAGGGAAGACAGGTATGCTTTGGCAGCTCTGTATGGAGACTTTTACACTCTGAGAGGCCTGATTGCTTCTAATTTGTTTCAGTGGTTTCTTAGCCTGGAGACTGTCACTTTTCTGTCCTTTGAAGAGTAAGTGGCACCACCTGAGCCGAGGTGGTATAAAATCATACCGGTTCTCTCCTTCTCTTTCCCCATCCCTCAGCTTGGCAGTGACAACACGGCTGAGTAACATCCTGTTCTCCTTGGCTTGTGGCCTATGTTGCCTGGGGTTTCCAGGTGTCCTTCATGCACATACAGGAAGGCCAAGGACCGTCAACCCCCTATGTCAGAGCAAAGTGATGTTTTTATGGAGAGGTGATATAGCTACAGTTTGGGGAGAAACAGAGGAGCCTTCAGGCCTACATGTGCTTCTTCAGACAAGACATACCTGGTCTCAGGCCAACACAAAGCAGCCTGTATTTGCACATACTCTATATAAACTCTGAGATGGATCAGGTGGTGAGAGAGACAGAATTTCAGTAAAGTCCTGGATAGGCACAGCAAGTAGCCACACAATGGATGATGCGGATTGCTCCCCATTGACTGTGTGCTTGCTGAAGTTTCCAATGCTTTTTCAGGTGGAGCGCACACATTCCTGTGACATAGGGCAAGCCAGAAGACACCTCTGATCCTAATTTCCTCATGTGCCTAAAACAAACCAACCATCCAGTATGTGCATGTGGCCAGCTGCATTCCAGGAGCCTGCCCAGAGCCAGCAGGCAGCAGAACAACTGCACAGAAAACAAGTTGAGGAATTCCTGGAATTTCTGAAGAGTATTAAAATAATCTCAGTATCCAATAGCAAATAGGTATGAGAGATAATAGCAGAAGTGGCTGCTTATTCCTCTTGGATACTTAAGTGCAAATTTTGTAAGAAAGTATGTGAATATTGAGAGTGTTTATTATTCAGAATCTGCCTCCCAGATTCTTTGGGTGCGAGGACTTCAGGAAGCCTCCCAGAACACTCAGTAAACCACTGTATTGTAACAATATGATTTTTTTTGTCTTATTCATAATAATTTTCCCAGTTCACAAAACTATTTGGATCTATAGTAGGAAGATGTCTCCTCTTGCTATTCTATGCACTATCAGCAGCGAGATCTCCCCACTTGGCAGCATACACTTTACTTCAAAGATCTTCCCAACCCTTCAGGCTGTAATTAGAGTTGTAAGTGCTGGAGCCAATCTGCCCAACAGGGAAACTTCTCTGAAAACAAAGATTTTGTAAAGGTTGAAAGAGACGACGGCAAACAAGAAATGGCTACTGGCTTCTTGAAATTTCTCCTGATGACTGCTCTTTCATTAAGTTCCATGAAAGAAAACAGTTCTCTGTACCTAACAATAAAGTAAAAAATTTTCTCTATTAAAATGTAGACTCCAAGTTCTTCCCCTCTGCCAGCTGAAAGTTTTCATGAGTCTGGAAACTAGACTGCAAAGTCACTGTCAGGATCCTACTGTAACACTTATCTCTCAATTTCTCACTAAAATCATCTTATCTCATTTGTAACAGAAGACTATATTATATTATATCATAGTGTGAAATTTGTTACATCTTACATTTGCACACTGTAGGGAAACCTTTGCAATGGATCTTACTTCTGCCATTTAAAAGAGGAAACTCATTCCCTCTTTTGGTGTTGTCCAATCTGGAAAAGAGAAGGCTTCAGGGTGTTGTTATTATGTCCTTTCATATTATAAAGGGGGCTAAAAGAAAGAGACATTTACCAAGGCCTGTAGTGAGAGGACAAGGGGCAATGGTTTTAAACTGAATAAGGGTAGATTTAGATTGGAAGGGAAGATTTAGATAAGGAAGAAATTTTTCATGATGAGGGTGGTGAGACACTGGAACAGGTTGCCCAGAGAAACTGTGGATGCCTCATCATTGGAAGTGTGGGGCTTTAAGCAACCTGATCTAGTGGAAGATGTCCCTGCCCAGGGAGGGAGAGGGGTTGTGGACTAGATAATCTTTGGGTCCTTTCCACCCCAAACCATCCTATGATTCACCTCTGCCTGCTGTAGAAGCTCTGCATCTTTGGCCAACAGCTAATCAAATCAGGGATCTTAGTTTCTCTCCTGCCATATGCAGCTCTGATGATTACAACAAGCACTTGGACACCAAAGCTTTTAGCTGCACTCCCTGAGCTACTAGTATTTTTGACACCAGTCCACACCTAAATTTAGCAATTCCCAGACCTAATGTCAGTGCAACTTCATTATTGCTGATTTAGAATAGTGCTCTGGCACGATATTCTCATTCTGAAAATAGCTTCTAATTCTTCACCCAGGGCAGAAGCGCTATCCTGTTCTACCCACCCAACCTGATGATTCAGTGATATACTTAGTTATTCTCATGATCAGAGTGATGCATAGACTGATTTATGAAGCTCCCCAGTCCTTGTTAGATCAGTAACACTGAGGGTAGGCCTGACCCAGATATTAAGATACAACTGCATTTAAAGGACTCCTAAATTTAAATCATATCCAAATCTGAAGCTGGAACCTGTCATTTAAGGGTACAAACACCTTCAGGCATAGACCCACAAGTTGCACACTCCAGGATGCGAGTTGGCAAAGTGACACCTGGCTGCTGGTGTACAGAAGAAGTGATGCCAGATGCTCCACTGATGTCCTCATCATGTAAAGCAAACTTAATGTGCATGTTCAGAGGATAAACAATGAGTTTGGACAGCATACATGCTTGAAGACTATTTTGCATTTATACAGAAGTGCTCCATGCACACATGATAGCTAGGCCCATCCCATGTTCTTAAACTTGACTCTCATTTAAGTCACATAAATGATACACCAAACTCCAAACCCTAGACCTGGTCATTCATGAAGGTAATTCTATCTGAATATAAGCTCTAGAAGAGGTTATGGTCTCATGAGAATTTAATTCAGAAAGCAGAGATTATGCTGCTTACATGACATGCCATATCTGAGTACAAAATCACCGATGTCTTGCAATTTTCCACCTTATTATCTGGTAGTAAAAGACATTAATGAAAATCAGACACAAGTGGCACTACTGTAACTCCTGCCACTGCACACCTATCGCTTCAATATACCTGTTGCTGTGTTTACGAGAGATCACCATCAAGGCCACATTGATGACCCATTGATAGCACCAGCACCATGTGCAAGATCTGGGGGTTCATCTCATGAAAAGAGTTAAGCTGTGGTCAGAAAGTCCAAGAACAGTTGTCATACTTTCGTGTTTTCAATGGGAAGCACTAACATTGACTAACAAGGTCTCCCAGCCCTTGTTGCAAGGTGGACTAGAAAAACGATGGGTGAATCGGATCCAAAGCAAATCAACCAGAAAATATTCCGGATCTACAGGAAATTCAATTTCACATCTGATGTGGATCAATATCAACTATTTGGATGCAGTTTCTTCATGAGTTTATCCACTCCAGAACTGTGAAGGAATAAATACGCACCTTTGCAGGCTCCCAGTCACTCCATCCTGCCCCCTCCCTTGCATTTGACAGTAATTGTACACCAGCACGGACGCTCAGACAAACTGGTGAGCAAGATGAGTTGACTCAACTCAAAATCAACCTCAGAAAAAGGAAAACCAGGCATACTAGCTGCACAGTTGCAGCTGTACAAGGGATATAAACGGACTACATGGCGTGGGTGTGGGGAGAGAAAGAGGAAGAAAGGACAGCAGCAGAGCCTTAAATGGGCCTAGACCGATTGTGAAACTGTCAGCAGAATAGACCTATGAATCAGTTTTATTTTCATAAAAGGCTACCACAGAACATCTGACCATATCAGCTCCCCATAATAATGTTTGAACATAAATTGCAAAATATCACAGTAATGTTATTGATGCAGATAAGATACTAAGGACTGCAGTAATAAGGACTCCATGAACTTTGGTCGGTTTGCCACAGTAACATCCATGCAGGCTGCCTCCAGCCGCTTGTGTAATTGAACTAGAAAGGGAGCCCTCCTTGTGACCTTACCAAAAATGCCCAACTATTTCACACTTCTAGTTTAAGCTCAGAGTCATGTGATTATGAAAGGCCACCAGATTTCTCATACAAGAGACACCTCATGGATACCCAGAAAGATTAGAAAATGCAAACCAAAGGCTTTCAGTTAGAATATAATAAAACAAGAGAGCTACAAAGGTGACCTGATAGTAAAGGTAATTAGAGTCCAAAGTTACGATTTTTGAAAGGAGGGTGCCAGTTTGGCTTATCAACCAGAACTGTGGCTTTTCAATTTAAAGATCCTCTTTATATCGATTAAGTACCTCCTCTCGTGAATCTTTGGCGCAGGCTCTGCATACTGGGTTGCACTGGACAACATACCAGTGAGGGCACACAGATACTGTTTGATCACGCTAGTCCATCCCATTGGAATGGATCTACGTGATGCAGAAGGCAGCAGCTGGGCCAGAGGCATCCATCTCAGCCCCTCTGAGAGCGCTGCACAGCTTCGACAGGGCTCCACGTAGACTCAAAGGTGCAGAAGCATTGAATGACAGATCTCTGATCCCAACCCCCTTGTAAAAATACTTCACTGGTAAGCAGGCTTCGGTATATTTTTTTTCTTTTTTAGAAACAAATGACTTTAAGAAATTCCCTCCTACCTTCTTCTTCCACTGGGCAAGAATAGCTAAAAGAACGTTGCTCATACGAAGAGTCGGAAACAATAACAGCAGAGCAGCTTAGCACAAATCCACACGAATTGCAGTTCATTCTACAAAATCGTATCATCTAGGTATTTCTCCCTGGTCTGTCGAATCTTATGAACTCATTATTTATGCTGAAATAGGGCCTGAAGTCTCCAGCCAGAGGTGAGGCCAACTGTGCCAGATGACTGTGTGCATCAAGGGATCAGCCTGGCTAAAATCCCGTTCCTGCCAGTGTTCGGCTGTACCCTCCTGCACCAGTTTGGACAACACCCTCAGACACATGGTGTGAATTTTGGGGTTGTCCTGTGCAGGGACAGGAGTTGGACTCGATGATCCTCATGGGTCCCTTCCAGCTCAGGGCATTCGATGATTCTATGATGGGTCCTTACAGCACTTT
This sequence comes from Caloenas nicobarica, assembly GCF_036013445.1. NCBI lineage: Eukaryota > Metazoa > Chordata > Aves > Columbiformes > Columbidae > Caloenas > Caloenas nicobarica. Next base: position 20,480,608 of record NC_088252.1, read on the forward strand.
GCTCTCTCCACACCTCTGAAGACCCGAGCCCGTGTGCGCTGTAGCAGTGCACGGCAGCATGTGATTCACACATGGGGTAGGTGTTTGTGGAGAAAAACGTGTGACATGCCCTTTAGAAAAGCATGCTTGGTAGTGCTGTTTCCTTTTCTGTTGGTTTAGACATGCAACCTACTTGCATCTCTGTCTTTGGTGGAGGCCGAAGTGGACAAGATACAGCTGGGATGGGGTGTAAAGATTTAATTTATAAATAAATAAGGGTGAGGTTCTAAAAAAAATCCCCTCCCCTTGCAACATTACTGGGGAAAAGGAAGTGGTGGAGCTTTACTTATAAATAAGATTTTATCTCAGCAGAGGATCTGACCCTAACAGGATTTTGGTTTTGGAAAAAAAAAAAGAAAAAGAAAAAAAAAAAGTCCATTTTTTTATTACTGGAAAATGAAGTCCCTGAAGTGACACAGATAGAAACTCTCCCACTGTAATTTCAGGTCAGATGAAGTCCGTTTACTTCACTGACAGAGATGCCTCTTTTAAATTGGGGAAAATTCAGGTCAACCAAAAAGGGGAATTAGTGAGCACAAATGAAAGGTGGTTGATCCTTTGAGCAGAAGTCACTTTTCAGGAGAAAAGTGGACATAACTGTAAGAGAAACTCAGTCGCACCAAACTAAGTCTATTTGTAGAGTTGAATAGAAGCAGTCATGTTTGCTCAATAATTTAAATACCTCTGACTTTCCTTTCTATGGACCTAGTTCTTAGAATCTTGTAATTATGTCCAAATTGTGCTTCCCCACACACGCACCTTAAATTTTAAAGCTATCTCCTGATTTTGAAAACATGACTCCTTGAAGCTGTATTTTCTGGAAACTGCATTATCAAGACACAGATAACACAGAAATATTTTGGCTTTAATTTTTAAATGTCTTTGGAACATCTGACTTTGGAAGGCTCAGAGTTGAGGCTTTTTCATGCTTATTTTTGGCAAGATGATCTCCTACACATTAAAAATATTAAGTTAAAATGGCACTTCATATTTGGTTGAAGCATAAGTGAATCATGGTTGGTTGGTTGGTTGGTTTGTTCTACAGTTAGTTGTGGAAGGAAGAATCCAGCTGCTATTTCTTTTCCTCTCTGGTTTACCAGTTTCAACTGAAAATGAAAACAGGAAAAACTGGTATCACCAGCCAAGAAATTGGTGCTCTAGAGTTTTTAAAGTATCTACAATTGAGAATTTCTCATTGTGAAAGTGACCGTTTTATCAATGATAAAATGCTTGAATGAGATGACACCTAAAAGTAAAAAAGAAGAATAAACTTATTTAAAAAGTATTCGTGAACTAGAGAAGGAATCAGCAATTATCATTTTGGTAAGAAAAAAGAATGATGCTTTGTTTGTAAGGTTATTTCTACTGTTATTTAAACACTGCTTAGATAACATGCCAAATTTATACAACAATCTACAATCTTCTCCTGCTAGGGTGAACTGCCAGCTCTAAAGAATTGTATTTTGTCTTACTGCAGAATCACATGAAGAGAAATCTGGGAAGGCAGCTCTAAAGTGCTTAGTCATATAAGATATACAACAGGAGAAAGAAGAGATCAACTGAAAAACTCTTCAGGTCTTGAAGTTTCTCCAAACAAAACCTGTATTCCAAACCAACACATCCTTCCCTGGGACCGTCAGCTGCTCAGTTTTTACCATTGCTCTGCTTTTGCTGGGTGCCCCAGATTTTTCTCTCTTGTGTTTAAAAAGAAAACAACTCCTCATGTCCCAAAGATGTTGTCAGATTTATGGCTGTAAAATGACAAACAGACACTAATTGTCATGACAGGCAACAGTGATATTTCTATGAAGTCATTGATGAGGTCAGGTATGATTCAGATCAATCACAGTCATATGAAAGAATGGAAGATACACAGTGGGCTTGTGTTTGGTATTTATGTTCAGTGAGAAATCTCAGATTTGCAATACATCACTCAAGGCACAGCCTGAACAGTGGTTTCTCAACTTAATCTGAATGAGCTTTTGTTAACCTAGTTTTTCTCTTCACTGAAGAAGTTTTGCAAAAGTGTATTTAAAGAAGGCACATTCATAGCGCTTGCCTTGGTTTATTTTTTGAATACTTCCCTCTCAGTCTGCCAACCACGGAGACTGACTTATTGATGTACTTCAATTAATCAGCCATTCCCCTCAAGATGATCTAAGTCAGTCACCCAGTTTTGTGGGTAAGGTAGAAAAGAGAAAAAAAAAAAAAAAGCTGTAAAACCCACTCTTCCATCCTGCCCTGAAGATTTTGAAGAAGAAAGTAAAAGAAACAAGTTACATTGTGACCTACAAACTAACTACCCCACAATAAGATGTTATTTAGCACCAGAGCAGCAATTCGCTAAACTTTTATCCTGTCCCCTAAGATATTTTTAAAAGACAGGTAACTTTGAACTTCTAAGAAACATTGCTTTTAGCACTTCGACTGTCATAGCAAGACACTGTTTCCCCACATCGCACACGCAGCCTCACCCTCAGAGGAGGGGAAAAAAAGAAAAGCGGCGTGAATCTGGCACACCGAGAGTATGGACAATCCCAAAGGCACCCAGCGCCGCGGGTGAGAGGGTGTTTACAAACAGGCGGACATCCCAGCGAGGTACGGGAATCCAGGGCCAAGCCCGGAGGGCTCGGCGGAGGGGGAGGAGAGGAGGAGCCCATTGGCTCCGCGGGCCCAGGGATCCCATATGCTGCCGCCGAGCGGGGCGGCCCCGGGCGCGGTCCCGTTCCCCGGTAGGAAGCGGCGGAGCCGGCGGCCGGTGTCTGAGGTACGCGGGGCTGTGCCGGGTGTCGTCCCGTCCCTCTCCTTCCCCCCCACCCCGCTTTCTGAGTTTGTCCTCTTGGGAAGAGCAGCCGGGTTTTTCGTTCCTCCTTTATGTGTAAGGCGGGTAGCTGGGTAATTAAAACTAGCGAAAATAATTCTGCTTTCATAAATGCTTTTTTTCCCCTCCATTCTCTGTCTGGCTTCGGGAGTTCTAAGAGCTGCCCTAGTCAGGGGAGGAGGGTGTCTCACTTCTGGAATTGCTGTTCGTGCTTTGGGCAAACAAGTTTTCCAACTGCTTTGTTTAAAAGGTTTGTGCTAGAGACCGTATCCATTCACTCCGTACGCGATCGCCTTGCTCCTGTCTAAAAGAAGGGTTTTGTCGGAGTTCGGGATTTCAAATTTTTGTGATAAACCAACCCCAAACTTCAGCGCCTTTTGAATATCTGGTTTGTGGAGCCTTCTAGCAGATTCCCCCCAAATTTCTGGTCACTGTCTGGCAGGCGATTATACTCTTACACAAAAAAAAAAAAAAAAAAAAAAAAAAAAAGCGGGGGGGTGAAATACAAAAACCTCAGAAACTTTTTGTGGCCCTTTCAGGGTCTTTTTTTATCCCCAGAGCCGCAGCCACTCGAGCACTGCAGTGAAATAACCCATTCAAAGCTGTTTCCTCCCGCCCTTGTTCCGGCAGCCCCTCTGGGGTTCCTATTTCTCTATTACTTTCTTTTTTTTTCCTACAGGAAAAGTGTTTTGTTTTGTTTTTTTCCTCAACTGCTCCCACCCAAGAAACTCGCAAATCCTGCTCGGAGTTTCTCCGCTGAGCCCTGAGTTGCAACACGGTGGCGCACCCCCGAAAGCGCTGGCGCTGCCCTTCCGCCCCAGCCTCGTTAGCGCTCTAATTACCGCCGGCAGCTCCTCTCCCGGCCCCGCTGGAGGCAGACACGGAGCCCGCCGCCCGCTCGGCGGGAACAGCCCACTCCCAAACGATTTTTGGGGACTCCGTAGGAAAATTCGGCTTGAGAAAACACATCAGGCGAAAGGGGGAGATACTGAACGATTTCAAAAAGTGCGTTTGCGCTAAGCAAAGCTGAAAAAAAAGGGTTTTTTTTTCTTTTTTGTGTGGTGTTTTTTTTTTTTTCTTTTCCTTCTTGTCTGTTCTTGGCCCGGCTGCGGACTCCCAGACGGTAGGCTGGCGGCAGCCGGGCGTGCCCGGCGGGAGGTGTGCGAGGGGAGGGCCGGGCTGAGCCGGGCCGGCGCCCGCCTTTGTTCCCCGGAGCGGCGCCCGCAGCCGCATGGCTCGGTGCTGCTCGCTCTCCTCCCCAGTTCTGCCCCTTTGCCCCTTCCCAGGCGGTTCCCGCGGATGTCCTAGGGGCTGGGGAGGGGGAAGGCGGGGTGGTGTGACGGCTAACGATCGCTTTGCGCTAATTTGGGGATTCGCGGGGGTGCGGGAGGCGGCAACAAGCGGGGGCGGCGGGGAGACCTCCAGTTCTGCACCAGTGCGAGCGGCTGGGTATTTTCGAGCCTCCTGGGTTTCAGAGGTTTTTGGGGGAGCTGCGATGAGGAGGCAGCTGCCGGCGCTTCAGCTAGAGAACGGGGCGGCGGGGCCCGAGCAAAGGGGTGAGTCGCTTTGGCTCGACCTGGCTGTAGGGAGCGTAGGGAACTGCTGAGGTTTTTGGGAGGAGTAGCTTTGTTAACTGCCTCTGAGCAGGATCTTGGAGTCTCTCTGGAGATGGGAGACTGGCTTTACTCCAGTGTAAGCAACTAAATTAAGTGCAAGGCAATGATTTTTAAAAAGCCTGTAATTCTAGTCTGGCTATACAAAGCAGTGGAGAACTCGGTACGTGCCGCTTCCTTGTGCTGCAGCATCCTCAGCTACTGACTGCCGAGGCTCATGCCTGAGGATCTCCTGGCAGTAGTGGTGAAACTACTAGTGCAGGTGTTGAAATCTGTTTTGTATAGCGCAGTCTTATTCTCACTTCTTGTCCCCAGTCCTTGCATTTCTCCTAGCAGTTGAAAAGTGAGAAAGATGGGGCTAGCAAAGGGATAGATTTGTTTTCAAAATGGAAAAATAGTTGTCCTCTAAGAGAGGATAAATCCCAGCTTTTTGTTTGTTTGTTTTTCCCCTTGTTGAGCATGGCAGGAGATGTTAAATCACTGTTGATAACAACAGCCATGGAATATTCTAGCTATATTGTCGAAGGCTGGATTGTCACGTAGAGCTGGGTGGTTCTTTGGTACATGAAAGTTACTGGTTGTTCTGCACAGCGCAGCACTAGTTTTATAAAAGCCCACCATCCATTGTATACAGAAATGTAGTATCTTGGTGAAATGTTTTTCACTGGTAAGGTTTTGAGGGTTGGTTTTTTTCTGCTTAGAAATGTAATAGCAGTACCTGCTTACTAGTTCTTTTCCATTGAGTGAATCAAAACTGCATCACTTTCTGCTTCCTCTAACATCCTAAATTATTGAGAGTCAAACTGGTTGCTCTTGCTGCCCAAAGCAGTAGTTGGGACAGCCTCTCTGACATCTGGCCAAACTGGAGTAGTGAGTACCAAAGCTAGGAGTGGTACTTCACCTGCAGATTAGGGAGAAGCATGTGGAAAACCCTGCAAGTCATCGCTTATCATTTGAGATGCCAGTGGCTTGTGTCTGGTGTTATTCTGCACCTACAGTGTTATGGCCTCTAAGATGTACCAAATGTTGCCTCCTCTCCTGTGGTTATCAGTCTATGTCTGAAGGATTCTCTAGGTAGTCCTGTAACTTGAAGATGTTGCTTACTAAAAGTACGGAAGTACTGAGGGGCTTTTGTTGTTGGGAAAACTTACTGTGGTTTTGCTGTTATTGCAGTAGGTCTGCTGGGCTTTGGAACTAGCAGAAAGTGGTGGAGGGAACCAGAAAGTGATGGATTAGCATTACATTACTAGCTCTTCCTTCCATATGGCTTATGGATTTCAGTGAAGTACCTTCCTCAGCTTCCTAGGATGTGCATGTCTTGAATGAGGCTATCTCATTATTCAGCAGACCTCAATAATAACTAATCTTTTAAATTCTAGTGGAAAGCTGCATGGTCCAGCTCTGTCAGGTTGGCCAGAAGTGACAGCAGGATTTTTCACCAATACAAGAGACATTGCATATTGGGAGTCTTTACAACATCTGGGAAATTGTGGTCCAGATCCTTGAACTGAGGTCTGTGCCTTCCTGAGTCCTAAAAGACTGAAATAAGAGTCATGGACACTTGAGAGGTTTCCCCTGTTTCATAAGTTTTGCAAATAGGATGTTTCCCCTTGGCAGCAAGGCGGGAAAATGCTAGGGAAGGATCTTTGAAAGATGGCCCTTGACTTAAATTCTATAGTCAGTGGGGAAACCATCACAATGTATGGAAATGGGCTGATGAAGCAACTCCTAGACTTCGGAATTGTAACTTTTTAGAATGAACTTGTACCAGTCCTGAAGTTTATCTGTTGCTTAGGTGGCTGCATAGTGTGATCGTCAACTTAGATGGAATTGTGGCTTGCAGATGCTGCTGTTACATGCCCAAGTAACTCAGAAAATCGAATATCCCAAGACTGCTTAAACAACCTATGGATAGATGACCTTGGAAGAAGGGAATGTTATTGTAAGAGAAAGCAACTTCATTTGAAGGACTGTTGAAGAGGGACATACGTCTACATATGGCTAAGATCAGGCTGTAGGAGTTCCTGCCTTGTAGCACAGAGATAGGTTGCTTGCTGTAAACCAGTTTCATGAGGCCAAGCTTGACTGTCTGGTGCCATCTCCAGATTGCTGGATGTAGTCTTAAACTTGAATAAAAAGTGTGTGGTCACTCAAAGCTCCCAGGAATTCTGCCATGTTCTGAAGGTACGCTGTCACTTTTCAGGTGCAGCAACTCAACCTCACCAACTCAGGTGCAGCAACTTTGAAATAAAGACGACCTTTTTGTCAATACAGATAATTTTGTTGGAGGTGCTTTGGGACATACCAGCCAGGGAAGGGATTTTTAGCTAGTCCTCTGCATTTACAGCTGAGGAAACTTGCTTCAAATGAAACTTACTGTTGGCCCAGTAAGTCACTCTGCTCACATTTCTTCTGCTGCATCCTGCAACTTTTAAGTTTCTTACAGTTTCACATCTGCTAAGACCTTTGCAGATTGACTTAAACAGGCCTTTCATCTTAGGGCAGGAAACTTTCAGCTTTTCTTGTTCTTTAAACCACTACTCATCATATACCACCACAGCCCCCCCACCCCCAGTCCTTGATGAGTTGTGTTTTTCCACGGAATATGAAACAGATGGAGGACGGATGGATTTTCTTCTCCTTGACACGGGTAACTAAAGGAAGGCTATCACTTCACACTTTATATTGGGGTATGTAATCCTCGTGTTTTATTATTAAGACTAGACAAAGTGCTCTTGCAGCTCTTCCTTGTAACTTTCCTGACTTCCCAATAAAATATTTATTCACGATATTTTTAGTAGGAAACACTAATAGTGGGTAATAGAGGTAGCAAAAGTACCATACTTACGACTAATTATTTTCTGAGTTTCTGGCTGCTTTGTCTGCAAGACCTGCATAAAGTGCTGTGGCAATTACAAGGACTGAGTTTCTATTGCATTGTTCTCAAAGCTCAACTTTCTACAGTGATCAGGCTTTTTAAACGGATGTCTTTGTTTTTCATTCTGCCTTAAGTCATCTCTGTCTTGTAAGCTTCTGCTCCCATCTTTGTAGTTTCCTTCTAGAGTCCACAGACTGGTGGTTTGGTGTTTTGTGGTCTGTCTCCCAATGAATTCCATTTGTAATTTCTACTTGGTTTCACTAAACTCTCCTCACAGCAGTTCTTATTCTGGTGCTGTGTATATGCCAGTGCTGTATGTAGTTCAGTTACATTCTTGGCCTTGCATTAGTCTTGCACGGAAGTGTGTGTGTATATATACACACCTATATACAACAGATACTTATTTTTATATATATCAAAATATTATTTTTACTGGCTCTTGATGTTATTAAATAGTGTGACCTACTGTCCATTTCTCCTAAGCAGAGACAAGTATTTCTGGTTAAATGCAAATGCACAGGTTCCTTCATTTAATTTACAAAGGCTGTAGTCTTAGAGAAATCTCACTGCTTATTAAACATGTTGGGAGTGATTTGCAGCTCCTTTGTTTGACTTTTCTTATCGGATTTGAATCTTGAAGCTAGGCCTGAGGAATTCTTTGTTTAGTCCTCTGTTCTGTGGCTTGTTATAGCCAGTGACTTTTTAGCAGCTCTCAGTGAGGGCATTTCAAGCGTGGTAAGCTAGAAACCGCGGGATGCTGTTCTTGAGTTGCTTCAGCTCTGCTGTCTTGTCACATTTCTCCTTAGTGCATTTGGGGGGTGTTGGTTCTTTTTGCTTTTCTGCCATGAGCCTGTGCTGTTCCTGCTCCCCGTATTTCATAAAAACAAAATGCAGATGAGTGTCTCCTGTTCAGTCCCTGGCCTTGTTGCATTGCAGAAAAGGCTGTATAAAAGGGCAAAATTCTCCTTGGTTCCCCCAGGAGTAGGAAATTATTAATGGAATTCATCCCACCCAGTTGCAGGCAGGCTTAAACAAAGCCTCGAACTGCTGCTTTTCCAGCCAATTGCAGCTCCTCTGTATATGCTGAGGTAGTTCTTGATCCACTTCATCATAAAATCTGAGATGTTTGTGCCTGTTTGGCTGGCTTGAAACAAACATGGAAACCCCCAACATGTATGTAGGAGCCTTCTGTATGTAGTCTGTTTTTAAATTTACAAAGAGTCAACAGCTTCCGATGTGAAATATTTGACTGTCCTGAAAACTATTTAAACTGTGAGAACTACATTAAAGCATTTAAACTTATGCAGTTGTATAAAATAATTGAAATAGAAAGTAGCTTAATATTTCACTGCCGAATGAAAGGAAAAGGTTAGCTAGCCATATGAATCCAGATCTCGTGGAGGTATTAGAACAGTGGTGAGGTCTGTCAGCAGCTTTTGTCACACATGCAGAAAATGTTCTCCCCTTCAGCCCTTTCTGGTGACCAGCTCCTCCAGTACACTGCTTCAACAAAACTTTCTTTGCTGTTTTCTTTAACTCTTTCCCCAAACTAACAATCACTCCCTCAGAACTGGATATCTTTTGATATGGACAGATAGCTCTTGACTGGAAAGCATGAACCTGATAGGTTTGGATGATGTCTCTTTGTTTAATGGGAGTTTGGCTTTCCTCAGACTCCTTGTGCCTCTTAACATAATGCTTTAGCATGTTTATTCAGTTTCAACTTTACAGCTGTTTGGGGCTTTGTTATGCGGGTGAAGACTAAATGCTTTCAGAGTTGCAGTTTGGAACTTGAGACTTAAGAGAAATGGGCAGTCTGGTGTGTTTGCTATTTCTAGATACTGATTCACCTAAAGTTAGGGTGACTTTAATTGAATTCCAGATGTTATTTATATAACTTTAATTTTAAATTAATTAAAAATGTAGGTTATTTAACTTCTGTTGGTGTATCTTGAATGACTAGTACTTCATACTTCTATAGAAAATGTGTATATATATCTAGACTTCACTGTTACCCTGCATTTGCATATGTTGAAACAGTTTTAGCAAGTTAGGACAGAACTACACCAAATAGGAATTAATCTCTTAAGACAATAACTGAAATACAAATGCTAAACAAGAAACAACGTAGTCAGACTGCTTGCTTGCTTCAAATTGATTAACTTCCTATTAATAAAAGAAAACAACCAACTAGACAAGACTATCCAAGCAGCAGACAGGATCATTAACAACTCTTCCCTCAGCCTCGAGTAGAATACAACATTTCTCTCTTCCAGCCTCGGAGTTGCTGGCAGCCGTGTACAGAGTGAACAGGGGAGGGTGAGAATGAACAAGGCATGATTCTGTTTAGGGCCAAGGGAATGGAGTGTGCAACGACTGGTTGTTCGTAAGTGCTTGTAGATCTGTGGGTGTAAGGAAAGCTGAAGTGGCTTAAGCAATATTTGCTCTTGGTCATCTCAAGAGGAGGGCTTTGAAATGTTGGGGCAATGGCAGCCTCACTACATTTTTTTGGGGGGTGATGAGCCATTAGGAGGTCATCTTGAAGAGCTTCTCTACCTCATGATTTTTCACTGAGCAGAAAGCTCATCTTTTAAATTTAATCATATATGCAGATGCTTTCTTGGATATAGTAGATGTGGTTTTTTCCATGGATCTGCTGCTTTTCTAGGCTGATCTTATAGTTGCTTTAAGAGGACTATCTTAAATGACTAGGAGACCTTTGTGTGTGCTTTGCTTGAGGTATGTCTCTGTACATGGTGGATTCAGACTTGCATTAGACCTTGTGCTTGCTGGATGTGTAGATGTGGTGGGGGAAGTGTGGCCTTCAAACGGAAGACCTGGATACTTCCCCGGCAACAGAAGGAATTAGTCTGTACTGTCTAGTATCCCTATGCATAGAATTGGGACCCGATTTGTTCCTTAATTTTGATAACGTGACTAAAGAACTGAAAAACAGGCAGTTCCTGACTACATGACTTGAATCATCCAAGTGGAAGAGCTTTTAACAAAAGTGATGTTGGTTCTTACTGCCCAGGTGCCGCTAGGGTGGAAACCAGCACTAGTGTTCTGCAGTCCAGCTTCCTGGAAACTCTTGTGTACGTGGTTTCCAGGTAGACAAGTAAACCTGCAGACTTGTCTCCCAGGGCACTACTTGTAAGTTTGGGAACAGAAACTACTGAAGGAAAAGATTTGATGCAGAAAGGGGTGATCCAAGACTTCCGTCATGCTCAGTTGTGTATAGAGAATAAATGTTGTCTGGGTGGTAACTCAGTGTGCTATTCGGCTCGAGTTAATGAACCATGCTTAAGACAGAAACAAGTTTATGCAGCTGAGCTGATTTGGGAAGTCTAGATAGGATGATATTCTGCTAGATGGACTCGTGAGTTCACATCTCTCTGATCTGTGCCAACTTAAATCTGGAAAGGAGAAAACTAGTCTAATAGAACTCTAAAACCCCTGCCAGTTTCTGTATCCTGTAAGTTAACCAGTATTTGACTTAACTAAAATTCTAATGTGTTTTATCGTCATTGGTCTAACTGGAAGAAGAAACCCCCAATGCTTTGGCACAAAACCCCCCTGCATTCTCATCTACAAATTGAACTTCTCACTTGTCTGTCTTCCTGCCTTAGTGCCCACATGCTAGTGACATATCTAACACCCAAATTTTGATTGTAAACTCTTGCTGCAACATGGGAGATCCATCTGGAGTTTGATGCTGAATTGGGATCATAGGCTAGAGTATTAGGAAGAGTGATAGACTGGAGAGCAGATGAGAGAATATTTACTCTGCAATGAAAAACTTAAAACATGGAATTAGGATAGCAAAGTCTAGCATGGTTTAGAAATGGCCATGGTACAAGAGTGTTAACCTTCTGTTTAAATGAATCATTCATACACTTTCTAACTCACTGGATTTTTGAAAGTATTCTTACTAGGCAAAAGAAAAAGTTTCAAAGTGAGGCCTAAAGGTAGCTTAAACTAGTTTTCTTGCAATTAGTTGTGTCAGTTTTAAATTTGGCATTCCTCTTTTAGTTTGTCAGCTAGCATGGAAAAAGTCTGCTTCAGATAGTTTTTCAGCTTGATCTTCAAGTATGGCCTGTAGACGGGAACAGAAGCCACCTTAGGTTTGTGGGGAAAATAGGCAGGAAATAACATCTCTAGCTGCAAATAAGTATTTGAATGGGCTTAGTTAAAAACAGGCAGCAGAAAAACTTACTGATTAGGTGGGGCTGTGATGTGGTAGCTCTTCAACTGTATAACTTCATAATGACTTTTTTCAAGTGTGGACTTCTGTGGATATTTGAAGTAGCTCTCTAAGGATCTGCTTTTCCACAGTGGTCACTCTACAAACTATCGAGTTTGCATAACAAACTATGTCAGCTCCACTTTCATCCCAGAATATATACTGAATGCAAAATACAGAATTGTAACCAGTTGCTACATTCAGATGATGGTAATGCTTGTTCATGGTAATACTGAAAGGTTCAATAACAAACCCTTGTAGGAAAGGTAGGATTGCTACAGCATGGAAAAAGCTTGCCATATTTGCAACTGGGGGAAGACCACATGCAGCTGTGAATCTTAAATCTACTGTAAAGGAGGCAGCTACAGGAACTGTGTATGGGTGCCTGGTTCTCCCAGTGTCTCCAATCTCAGAGTGGATCTAGAAGCTTCCAGGCCACAAGTAAGAAAATGCACGCCAAGACGCAAAACACCTTAATTACAGTCAGAAAAATGACTGTCAAGCATGGTTTGATCTCTGTTCCATGATGTTTCCTCTTGCTAGGGGAACACAGTGGTGTTTTGGTTTTTTTTCTTTTCTCAGAATTTTAAGAATCAGTTGGCAGCGAACAGCTCCTGCGGTGACTCAACCCCCTCTGTAAGGGAAGGAGAGCGTGACTAAGCCCAGAGCATGGGTGTTGCAAATGGGTTATAAAAAGTTCTGACAGTGAAAGAGACTCTAGTTGCGCATTGGCACCTCCAATACAAGTCTCCAGGCTTTTTTTTGGAGGGAGATGGGGGTTAGGTATAGGCCTCCTTGAATTCCATCAGTATTGCTCATCTAGAATTGTATTTTAAAGTTTTACTTGAGAGATATGTTTCTGAGAAGGACTCTGAAGAACTTCTGTCTATTAAAGGCTGATCTAATTCCCCTGAACTAGATCAAGGAAAGGACAGACCAGACTCTTCTAGCCTTCAGTCAGTTGACTTTTATAGCTTGTTTTTTCTTCAAGGAAAATATTAAGATCTCAATTTTTCTTTCTAGCATCTCTGACTTCCAGGAAGGGGGTGCTAGGGAGCAGACAATTTAGTGCATCTCTTGTGCCTTGTTATCTGCCACATAATTAAAGCTATTTCCATGGTGACTTCTGGTGGTTTTTTGTTGTGTGCGTGGTGTGGGTTGGTTTCTTTTGTGTGTGTGTGTTTGGGGTGGGTTTTTTTGCCCCCCCCTTTTTTTTTTCTGGGGGCTTTTATTCTTCACAAGTGACAATAACTGTCACGTAGGTTAGTTTTACTGCTAGTCTTCAGTGATCTCTATCACTTCGTATTTGTGGTGGTGACTATCTCCTTTTACCATGTGACATGGGCAATTGCAGACTGTTGCCAAAAACATGTTATCAAAGTGTAATCTAAAAAAAATTATATATGTGTGTATATATATATATATATATATATATATATATATATTTGGTGACTAGGATTCCTGTGTTTACCAAGGTAAACTTTGCTTTGAGTAGTTAAATAGATTGCCTTGTGCTCCCTTTCAGAAAAGTCAGATGCTTTTAGGCTGTCTCATGATGGCAGTGGGCAACCTGACCACCTAGGCTGAGCTAACTGGCTAACTTCACGCAGAATACAGATTTTTGGAAAAGAGCACAAAGTATCTAGGTCAGAGAGGAAAACCAGAATTTATCCTCACTGTCACGAAGCAGTGGGTACCTTCAGACCCACTCCTCCAAAAGGAGCTATGAAATGTCTGGATTTCTGTAACACTCCAGCTTGTTTGCATCTCTGTGCTTCATCTGAAACAAGAGTAAGCTTTGCAATAGCGTTCTTCTGTAAAGCTGCTGAGTTTATAACTCTGAGGTGCATTGTCTAACTTCACGTTTCAAAAATAAAAAGGGTTTGAACTGATACTGTAAAAACTGCTGATGGCTTTTATTAACCAGACTGCCCATACAGCTTTTCTGTAATGCACTACAATCTGCAAGCCTCAACTGCACCAATGCACAGTTTCCATTTTGAGCAGCCAGTCCTCTTCCTGTGGTAGATAAATACACCACAGAATTGCTCCAAGTTTTCTTATCTCTCTCTAGTCTGTTGCGTTCTCACTGTGCTATCTAGTTGCAAGCCATCAAATGGGTAAAACAGTATCTCAGAACATTTGTGTTGCATGTAACTTCTAACGTAATAGTGATAGCTTGTGTTCTCTTGCTTCAAGGGTTATGTTTCTGTGGAAGAAATGCTTAGTCTGTGGTGCGCCATTCCTTAGGGTGTTAGTCCTATATTTCTTGCTTGACAGAGAGCCCACTTGCTTCTTGGGTCTTTTTGGGATGACTAAAAGTACCTGCTACTTCAGGCTGTTCTTGTTTATTAGGTAGGAGAGACAACTCTGGCTATAAGAACTGAATTTTACAAACTGGAAGGCAGGAAGGCTAGACTTGAGTGGCTTTTTGTGCTTTGGATTCTTTTCCTCACTAAAACCCCAGCTGGTAGCAGAGACTGATCCTGCCTGGCTGCAGAACCTGCCTCTAAACTGCAGCTTGGGTTACAAACAATCTCCATCTGCACTGTTGGCTAAAAAGTGAACGTCCTAATCTGATAACGTGGGATGTTTGGTAAGGGGTGCCACTGGAGCACGGTGGCACTAGTGGCACGTTTCGGCCAAGCTCAGGCTGGCTGTGGAAGTCACAGCTGCTTCCCCACAACCAGCCTGTCGGTGGGGTCGGAGCAGGAGAGCGGTGCTCTGGTGCAGGGAAGATGCTGGATGAGGCTGTTGCAGTGCTACGGGGGCAGGAAGGACCCATACAGGCAAGGGGCGCCATGGAGGTGGCACCTTCCTTCAGGGCGGAGGTGGTGGCCCTGTGAGGAGCAGGAAGGGGGGACTGCGCCCCTGCCTAACTTGCACCCCGGGCCTTTGGCCAGGCGGGATCAAGGGCTGCCTGGTTCTGTTCCTTCCCAGCTGGCTCCAGGCCCTTCTGGAGAGAGTCTGGTGGAGGCGGGCGGCGGTGAGGGGAGGGCGGCAGGGCAGCGGCCCAGCGGTGGCTGTGAGGGAGGTGAGGCCTGTGGGGCAGCTCTGGCCTTGTGGTCCCGCACCCGGGAGCAGTTGTGGGTCTCACTCTTTACAAGTTGTTTTTGGGTGTCCTGTTAAACTCGGTAGGGCGTGACTTCCCTCCTAGCTTAAAAGAATTCAACACAAAATGTTGTCATCCGTTGTTTAACGGCAGTGGGTTTTTCTGAGAAAGTTTCTTGTGTCAGAACTGAAGCCTCTGTGTCACGTTCCCCTTCATGCTCCTCCGAGCTTGCTCTAGGCCACTGGCAACATCTAACTTGCCACTTTTTTGGGGGGGTGTCCGTGGGTTGTGATGGGGAGTGCCTGAGTAGTCAACTCATTTCCATCACCAAACCTAAAACCAGATGTGTTAATAACAGCTCACTAAAACTTTTCTCCTCTTCCCCTGCCCCTTAAAATTGGTAGGTATTCATCTTCATGAAGGAAAGGAACACCTGAGAAGACCTGATTTAGAACTGTAGTGGTCACTTCAAGATGCCTCAAAGGGAAAATACTCTTCTGCAAGTCTCATCTTCCAAAACTGTCTGCATTCTTTCAACCAAAGAAAAATCTTTTTTGAGAAAGATGACTTGTGAGATCTGTGAACAAAGCTGGCTTTACAAGGATAGCGAATGAAAGACAACATGCCTTACAATGAACGCTTAGCTTGAAGAGGTGACACTGTGCTCCTAAACTAAAACCCAGGCATTGTAAAAACACGGACCCCGAACAGGAGTAAGGATTATAGAAACTGCATCAGAATGTTTATTAATCCCAGAAGAGTCAGAAAATGGCATTTTTTGCAGATATTTGCTACTTGCTTCATACTGTGCCTCATGATTTTTTGGGAACCATTTGATAATCACATTGTGAGCCATATGAAGTCCTATTCATACAGATACCTCATAAATAGCTACCATTTTGTGAATGACAGCCTGTCTATCAACAGGGATAACTTGGAGAGAGCATCAAGCTACCAGTACTTGATCAACCACGGAGAGAAATGTCAGCAGCAAGATGTCCTTCTCCTGTTGTTTGTGAAGAGTTCTCCTGAAAACCGTCATCGGAGGGATGCAATTAGACAAACTTGGGGTAATGAGAAGTATGTTCGTTCTAAACTTAATGCCAACATCAAAACGCTTTTTGCTTTAGGACGACCAACAGATCATCTGCAGCAAACACAGCTGCAAAGAGAACTTCAGCTGGAAGACCAGAAATACAATGATTTGATTCAGCAAGACTTCTTGGATACTTTTCACAATCTTACTCTTAAATTGCTTTTGCAGTTTAGCTGGGTCAATGCCTACTGTCCTCATTCCAGGTTCATTATGTCTGCAGATGATGATATATTTATCCATATGCCAAACCTTGTTGCTTATCTCCAAAGTCTAGCACAAATGGGTGTTCAGGATCTCTGGATTGGTCGTGTCCATCGTGGATCCCCTCCCGTAAGAGACAAGAGTAGCAAATACTATGTTCCATATGAAATGTACCAGTGGCCCTCTTACCCTGACTACACAGCAGGAGCTGCATATGTAATATCAAATGATGTAGCAGCTAAAGTATATGAGGCTTCATTGACTCTCAATACAAGTCTTTATATAGATGATGTTTTCATGGGTCTCTGTGCCAATAAAATGGGAATTGTACCACAATATCATGTATTTTTTTCTGGGGAAGGAAAGGCTCCATATCATCCCTGCATTTATAACAAAATGATGACATCTCATGGACATGTAGATGATCTTCACCAGCTCTGGAAGCAGGCTACAGATCCCACAGTTAAAAAGTTTTCTTCGGGGGTTTGGGGTAGAATATACTGCAGACTAGTCAATATTGTGCTTCTCTGTAAACTATTCTATGAGGACACATATCCTTGTTCAGCTGCATTTTCTTAATACTTGAATATCTGCATTGAAGATCCACTGAGCCAAAACAGAGCAACAACTTTTTAGCTGTTTATTCGAAATATGTGTAAACATAGAAAGAGGTAAAACTTAAATGTGAATATTTGGGGGTGGGGGGAATGATGATCCCAAATTCTGTTCAGAAGCTCCTGTTGGAATAACTTTCCTATTGTACTGCAACTTTTTACATGGTAGCCTGTTTTGGTGTTTTGTGTGTGTAGTTTTTTGTTTTTCTTTACACTTTTAAGGGATGCAAGTCTAGATTAAATGTTCTATTATGGACTTGACTTCTAGACTTTGAAATGCTTGGTGGAAATGTGTGTTACTTTGAACTTGTTAGTAAGTCTTAAAGTGGTTTTTTTTTTTTTAAAGCTATGTGAACTAAGGCACATGGGGAGAAAAATCTGCTATATCAAAATTGAGTAGACCTTTCAAAACACAAGGAAAATAGAACTTGATGAATGAGACTATTGCAGTAGTTTAAGGCAATGTAAATTGGTTACAAATATTGACCATTTCTCAGTGCTTCATAGAAAGCAAGTCTGGACCTGCAGACTTGACAAACAGTGAGTGCCAGAAGTGAAGACCTGCTACAATCTTTTTCTCTCGAAGCTCCCTAAACCTTTGAAATAGCAGAACAGTGTTTGAGTGCCCTCTGATTTGGTTGTTTTAAATAACAAAGGAGCTCTTTTTAGATCAGGCCTGAATGTGAAAGGAGAAGAATCGAATATTACTCATGTAGCAGGTTTTGCTAATCTCTCTCTGCCTTCTGAAAACTGAAGCAGTGTGTTTAAACAGTCCAGTCCTTAATAAGCAAATAAGTTTAATGAGTTTTTCTTTTAACAATACTTCTGCTTTCCAGTATTCATAGTTCTAAAGGTGAAAAGCAAGCAAAAGTCCCCAAGAATGTTACTTATAGCTAATTTGAAGCTGTTAAAGACTTTAAAAAAAAAAAAAAAAACCAAAATTTCATGCTTGTACTAACAAAGAGAGGAGGCTATTTTCTGCACAAGGCTTGACTTCATGGTGAAGGGATAGGGAGATGGTGATCCACAGAAACTCAGTATGCAAATCAAAATCACTAAAATATTTCTCCTGAAGTCTTGGGCACAAGATTGTCTTTAAAATTTCAGGGTAGTTTGTGTCCACAAAACCTTGTATCTTGGATATATTTCAATGTTAATATCACCTGCAAGAGGAAGAAGACACCTGTGCACTGTAAATCAGGATAGAATTGAGTGATGCTCAACCTCCAGCCATTATGAGTTGTACTGTGGTGCCATATGAATATCTCAGAGAACAAAAGTTCTAGGATGTCTGTCTTTTCTAGTACTGCTCGCTAACAGTGTTTTCACAGATCCTCAGGACAGATATTCTAGTTGCTAATTGCCAAACCTGTGGTGGCTCTTCCAAGAGTGGACACACAGCTTCACAAAGTACAGTCAGATATTATTTGTCAGTTGGTTTGATGCTGAAACAAGTTCTAGCATGGATGGTGTCAGAAAACTACTCCTGAAAGCTTGAATGAGTCAAGTTTATCAGTAGAGCAATAACAATGCAAAAGCTCACAAATTATTGAGCATCTGTTGGAAATATGCTAATTACAGGAGCAATACCTCTTGCTTTCCGTCTAAGACTGGCCTTTTTCTTCTGCCTGAAGTTTCTCACTGTGTGGAGCAGTGACATACTTGATCTGTGTCTTTTGACTTTACTGTAGAACAGCTATACAGGACTTGGCAGTTTTAAGCTACAAGTAGTAAACTTTTGTTTAAGTAATTGCAGCTGCTCTTGAAGCTGTGCTGCAGGAGTTGATGGTTTGAATGGCTAATGGCATATGTCAGCACAGCCAGAATCCAGGAGTGAGCTTGCTGGTTCTGTAAGCTGCCGTTTCAGGTGGATGGTAGGTACCTACTGGAACTAAATGAAATCTGTAAGTTTCTATCATTTATTTTCCAGAAGGAATAGAATAAGTATTCTAACTGGACCCAAATGTTGGATATATAAAGAGCCCACAAATAAATCATTTCTCAGTGCCAGTATGAGTGAAGAACGTAACAGCTATACTTCAGAAGGAACAAATCCAGTTCCTGTTCTTATCTAAACAGATTGATTACAGTACTGAGGATGTGTGTGTTTTGAAAGAAAAAAAAACCAGAAGACAGCTGTAGGTCTATAAAACATGTTGGCTTATAGAGAAATAGCTGCACATGTAGAGAAAAGTAGTGTTCTGTACCAAAAGAAAGCTGCTCCATCAGATCTCTGACCTGTTGTGAGCCATTTAAATCAACAAGCTGCACAGCAAAACTGCACTATTAGAAAAAGCCACCCTGTTCACTGTAGGGAAAGAGGGTCTTCATAAGCAGTTTGCAACCAAAATGTACTGGTAAGACTATGATTTTTCCAGCATTATTATGTGTTGGAATTGTTTTCACTTATTCAAGCAAATGTAAAATAAGTTTTAAGTAGCTTAAATTTCTGTGGGGTAGTGACCTAACTAACATCTAAAACATTGCTTAAATGCAGTTTGTCATTATCTGAAAGTCACTTTTGACCATTGAAGTACTTTAACAGCTGGTTTGAGTTTTGTTTAAATTGTTTCTTAATCTTTAAAGGGTGCTGATATTTGTTAGCGTCCATTTTCTTTTGCTGCAGTGAAAAGAAGTTGCTTACTGAATAAAAAGGAAAGCATGAAGGCACTCCTTTTGAAAATGGAGAGGCTAGAAAACTTCTTCTTTTCTGGTTCTAAACACTGACTTAAGATTTGTACACCTTTATCTGGAACCCTTTTTAACAACAGTCTCGGTGCTCCAATGCAGGGCTGTCAGGTTTTACTTCTGCAAGTAAAACTGTATCAGCCTGAATGGTCACTCCTCATTAAGAGTTTGATGTTGTTGCACAGCATATTTAATGCTAAAATTGTTTTTACCTGTTTGTTTGGTTTGCATCGGTTTCCCTTTGATATTACTAATTTTTATACAAATTATTCAATATTTATTCCTAAACTTTGCTCTGTACCACAAGAAGGCAATTGTTTTGTAAAACTTGTTTTGAATAAACAGACTTATTTCTTTTTAAAAAAAACCAAAACAACACAACAATGGTGGTAAATATCTCTTGTTGCTTTGTTTGTAACTGATGGGCTCAGCTCTGATGCTTTTAATTGCTATTCTGAGTCCCCTCTTAAGGACTTCAACGTGCTGCCCCCCTCCCCTCCTTCCTTTCTGTTCTACTTTGAACCAAACCTTTTGTGGAACAAAAAGCGATATTGGTGTTCCAAAGAAGGGAGACAGTTCAAAAATGTGTTGACCAAACTTCTAGGTCTAAAGTTGTTTGAATCTGCCAAATATTAGAAGCTTAACCTGCTGTTAATATATTAACTTACAAATGTGTATGTTCTCTTTAGGCAATCATTCCCCAAGAGACGTGTATCTATCTAAATAAGTTCTATTTCAGATCACACTTTGCACCTTTTGAAAACCAGCTGATGGAGACCAGTCATAGTATAAGTATAAATTACCTAAATCATACTGAAAAAGGGAACAAAGGAAATGAAGTCCGTGAGGACTGTGGAGTTTGGCTTGTTGCAGGGTGGGTTTTGTTGTGTGGTGGGTTGGTTTTTGGTTTTGTTTTTAGTTGCTCACTTTGGCCTAGAAGCAATGCAGCTCAACTAAATTTAACTGGGCTTGCTTGGTACTTTTTGTTAAACTAAATGGCTTAAGTATTTGGTGGTTTAGAGTACATCATTAATAATATCTTTCTCAAGACTTTGCAGAAAGGGAGAAAAGGTAAGTGCATTTACAAAACCAGAAGCTTCTCAGAGGTATATAATCAAATATCAATATCCTGAACACAATGCAATGACCTTTAACGCTGCTTTTTTCCTAAATATGTGCAAGGCTTATTCTAATGACTTATTTTTTCATGTCATGTAACTAATGCTTCTAAGAAAAAAATTGCAAAGAAAACCCCAAGCCCCCAACTCAAAGCAAAAGATAAATCTTGCTTGCTTTCCAGCTGATAGACTCTGTATACATGCATGGCTATGAGCATTTCAGTGACTTGATTATATCTAATTATTTATTAATCTTAGTGAACTTCAAAGAAGTCATAGAGACTGTACGGTAAATGCAGTTATTTGCATTTTAGAACAAAAACGTGTGCAGCCTTACCTCCTCCTTGTTGACAAGTTCTCATCGCTTTCACTCATCACCAGGACTCTGCTAGATCCTCCTTGACTAGCTTCATGCATCACTTCAATCTGAATAAAAAGGACACATTACAAGTGAAAATATTAATTACTGATGCTTTTATTTAGAGAACTTTACTCTTTAAAAGAGTAAAAAACCCAATCTTAGTCTAGAAATCACTGGACAAGGTAAAATAATTGAATTCTAGATGAGCAGGTAATAAATCAAGAATACCTCCTCTATATTTTTCTGCTTCCATGCTCAGTAGTGGCATGAGGGGCATTCCTGACTCCAGGCAAAGTCTCTTATGTTCTTCCACTACAGCAGGTGAATTACCTCCTTATATAGATAATTAGAGGTGTAACAGTCTGTTCCTTAGACTCTGAAATACGTCTTTTGTTTCTTGCCTGAACCCAACCCAAAGACTTCACCTTTTCAGAGTTCTTTGCACAGTGTCATATGGAGAAGTCCAGGGCATCTATCTTGTGCAAAGTCTGTCCCCAGGTTGAAATGAACTGGGGATTTTTACATAATATTATTATAAACATTAACCTACTTCCTTGTCCAGTCTTGCAGAGTTGGATCATTTCAAGTGTGCTCTGGGCCAGTTTTAAGCAGGCTTTTCCTCCTTTTGCCTGCAGCTTTAAAAGTGGGACTTGGGCTTACTCAAAGGCACTCTCTTAAATTCAGTAAAACAACTCAGCTGCTGAGTTTGCAGTCAATCCAACCCAATATCTAAACTCCAGTAAAGTCTTCAAGTTCCTGAGCACTTTCATTTCTAAGGGCTGATTCTGGGGGAAAAAAAAGCCGTGGTCTGTCTTGTATTCTATATAGCTAAATTATTTAGCTGGTTGGTGATGATGATGAAATCCATTCATCAGCTATCCTCACCCAAACTATTATCAGAACAGATAAAATACAAACAAATTTTATAGCTGCAATGGGAGGGAAGGAGAGTAAGCATAATTTGCACTGTAGTTTTCGAAAGTAGATTTAAGAATGAATGTATGTTTTTGTAAAGCCTGTAGCATGTTGTTGCATATATCTAACTGTGGGACAAACGCAACTGGTTACCTGCATTACTGGTGAGAATACCTCTCTCACATACTACCCAACTGCTTTTCTTATGTTATATATATCAATATAGATTAGTTGTATTATTTCCCTCAATACAGTTGGGGCCCTCTCATTTTTTTTCTTTCTCCAAACATACCTTAAATTGCATGTTTTATCATTCTAACAATATGCTGACCTAAAGAACTAATAATATGAATCTTTATGCAGGGAAGATGCAAGAAAATTATGACAAAGGGATGTTATTATTTAAAATGTTGTGAGCGAGTGGCACTCTGTGTTTTGATTTTTGTCATGGTAAATTTGTAAGTGAAGTGGATGTTGGCAAAGCTCCAAAACATTTGTACACAGACCATTCAGAATACAACTTCAGTGGTACTCTTCCTGTTTCATTCACAGGTATATTTACATGGTTTAAACCAAACATTTTCAATAAGATGAATGAGGCATTCCTTGAATTCGATAAGAAAAATGAAGTCTGGCCTCTGAAAAAGGCTGCTTCAGCTAGCTTGGGCAAATGAAAAGTTTCAGGATGCAGCTGCACTTCATCTGAGTTAAAAGAATTGCAGATGAATGAAGTTTCTGGATCCTTCTGTTTCCAGTCTTAAAATACGCAAGGAAGGCCAAACAGCTGTCTCAAGAGCTCATTATCGCAGAGAGTCTCCACAGCTCAAACAGAAGGCTCTCTGCTGTAAGGGCAGGGCTCTGAAATGCTGTAGGGCTTGGGAACAGGGAGGAAAGGATAAGGATGTCCAAACAGCGCTGAACAGAATCTTGCTGCAGGAACAAGAATGCGACAAATGTCATCATAGAGACAAAAAAGCAAAATACATTTTCCTGAAGGTTATTTGCCTATGCAGCAACAGGTAACAGTGGAGTTTTTCTTTGGTTGGTTTAAGTATTAAAATGTCTAGTCTTTTCTCCTTTGTGTAGAAACTACCCCTAGAAAATATTTAAATGAGAAAAAATATATAACTTTGTAAAATTCTGATCATAACACAACTTCAGAGGGGCTGGAATAAGATTCCAGTTTTAGAAACAAAATAGTTCATATCCTATAAGGGAGGATGGGCACTTTGGATGCACCTTAATGTATTATTGTTGGACATTCCCTCCATGTTTCCCCTTTCATCCTCTGCAAGTGGTTTCTACTTTAGTGTAACTTGGTTTTCCATGTACTTGAGTATAAATCTTTTTTAACACTGTCATCTGAGTAACTTCCAAACTGCAACATGAAGTGTAAAAACAAAATGCTTACCAGAGAATTACCTTGTAAATGTTCAATTTTTTTAATTCCAAGTATAAATACATAAATCTGCATTTATATTGTTCTGAGTTCTCTCACAATATGGGATGTCCCCAAAACATAGATATTCCTACCTTAATTCCACCTTTAGTCTTCTTAATGTTTTTCTTTTTTGATAACTCTACTTCAGAAATGGACTTTGGAGGGCAGGAAATTTCTGTGGACCTCCTGTTGGTAGCTGAAGGAGTCAAAAAGAAAGTAACATTAGAAAATGTGTGCTAAAAGTCGAAATCCTACTTCCTAATGAAAGCGATGAGCAAAGATCCTGTCATGCCAGCAGTAACTGAGACCTGGCTTAGAGAACTGAGCTGTGGCTGGAGCGGTGAAGGACCAGCTGGTGCACGGGATGGGTGACAGTGTTTGGTGCTCAGCTCTAGGCTTTGGCTTGGTTTCTGATTTGGCTTGGGTTCCTCCCTGGCCATCATCTTTAGGGTAGCACAGGTGAATGTCAGCCAGCTGTATCAACAGCTGGGTCATTGTCACTTGCATAGTTTTTCAGCTCAGGTGGTGGTACCTGTGTGGGATCCCAAATAAAGGAAATTTTGGTTCTGGTAATGGTTTGCTTATATCGGATTATAAAGGATTGTTCCCTGTTAGGTTTCAGCACATGAACAAGTCTCAAAGGAGTAATCATACAGGTGTTCAGCAAGTCACTGTGACCGTATGTGTAATGACAGTGAATCCAATGAAATTATTTCAGAATATACTCTATCACGTCAGGTTTTTTGGTCCTTGCAGGCTCTGTAAACCACAGCTGACAGCTAGTTGTCTAATAATACTAGAAAATCATCTGTAACAACATAACCACTTATCCTGAGACTGCTGTCCAAAGCAAGGGTTTAGAATGAACTCTGAAAAGGGAGAATCATATATTTAGCTTGAGTAGAAAATAATCTGTTACAGTTTGTATCTTTGTTTTAAACTGGTAATGAGTTCACAGTGCATGTTGTGTAAGTACAAGGCAAACAGGGCTCTCCTTAATTGCTGAACTGATACAGGCAGCCATGTGTGTCGTGGTAAAAACAAATATGAATACCAGGTGAAATGATGAAAGAATCTGGGTCAGGCAACAAAGAACAAAATTGTTGTGATTCTGAGATGAAGTCCCTTTTGGTTTTATGCTGGGAAAACTTTCAAATTAAACAAGAACCTTTCCAAAAATAAAAGGTGGTGTTTTCAAATGCATCTGGTAATATTCTGTTTAAGATGCTTTCCCAAGTTTAATGTTTTGCAGCGTTGAGTGTCTTGGTGGTCACTTTCTTCTTCTGTGGGTGAAACTGAGAATTGTGATAGAAAAGATGCAGATGTCTTTGAATGAAGACATAGTATCAAAAGATTCATGTAGGAGAGGACTGAAGATGACTTTTTTTTTTTTAAAGAAATACATTAACAAATTTTCAAATGCCTTTGTCATTAAATTCTTCTTTGAATGTAGTTTAAAAAAAAAAAGCATAGAAAGACCCAAATTATATGCAGTTAAAAAGACAACGTACAAGTTTCATAGACAATAGAATAACACTTCTTCTACCCTCTATCTCTTCAACTGCCTGATCATGCAGCTGGGAAGAGAATTAATTAAAGCAGCTTCTCTCCAGGTCTTTCCTAAATTGTCCTGGTTTTATCCAATGCTGAATGACATGAAGACTTGGCAATGCCCACTTCATGCCTATTACTTCCTCACAATTACTCTATATTAGAAAGTTTCTTCAACAGAACAGCAAAGTCTGGCAGCCACCAGCAGCTATAATCCACCAGCAGAAGATTCTTGTGGTTCCCAGGACTGAGCTGAAATGCAAATGTTGACTCTAGTTGGTTCTTCCATCACTCTCTTTCAGAATATACAGCAGGGGCTTTGTTTTGATTTTTAAGCACTACTTTCAACAGATGCCTTTTTCCCATCCCAAAGAAAGCTTTCCGTAAAGTAGTAATTGTTCTCTCAAAGGTATTGTTATTTCACCCAAAAAATGGTGTACTGATATTTTGAAACCCAGGGGTGAGAGGAGGGGAAGCAAAATGCAGCAAATATAAGCTATTTGTCTGTATTGTCAAAGTGCTTCCTACCTTTCTAATCTGCAGGGAGGATGATTTCTGCCATTGGCAAAATGAGAATACCAACCTTCATCAACTATTCGATAAATTTTCAAACAGGCATTTAATGTTTTTCCCCATGAATCCCTGAGTAAATTGGTTACAAGCATCAGCAAATTCACTCTTTTCCATACTAATGCATCCTGAAGATTCTGTTTAGCCTTAAATTTTCATCTGTTGTAATCTTAATGAGACACAGGCTGTGATCATGCCTATTGCACTGAAAAGTATTCTCTCCTGGAGCTTCTCCCAACTATATCCTATTGATACCTGGAAAAATCAGCATTAAAAAAAAAAAAAAATCTAAGATTTGATCACAAAAATCTGGATTCAATTAAAGAAAACAAAGATATTGTTTCATATTCTTCCCCACACACCAGGCAGTCCTGAATACCTCAGAAATGCTGCCAATGTCCACTTACCGTATCTAAATCTGAGTTCAATCCATTCGATTGCTCTACAAAGCTAATGCCCAAGCTTTATTTATACGGGATGTGTTATTAAAAGAAATGGAAGCCAATGAGATAACTTTAGGAAACATGAGAACTTATGCTGAAGAATGGCATCGTCAGCAATACCAAGTTCTTTGACCTATTCATTAATCAGAAAACTTTCTAGCTTGAAGGAATGGTTGATTCTGGTATGAAAATCATGGCTGAAATCAGCCATCAGAAAACGTGGAAATCAGTTATTACTTCGATGTCTGGATCACAGCTCACAAACCCAGGCAGCTGCAGGCGATCCAGGAAAGAGAGCATTGGGCAGTTTAAATGAAAGATGATGCATCCACAGTGGTGGATCACTCTGATCCAGCAAATTGCTCTGTTTACTGGCTTAGTCTTGGCTTCATGAATATGACATTTCAGAAAGAAGGGGGCAGGTACAAGATAAGGAAACAGTCCAATCCAACTGCTTACATTTCAAGGGAGAATTTGATTCAGATTGAAACAGTGAACTTTCCCCAACCAATTGACCCAGAAATGAATCGAAAAGAGGAAGCAACCTGTTTGCGGTTGTGCTCCAGAGCATTTTTGAGTTAGTGACTGGCCCATATTCAGAGACTGCTGCATGTGACTATGTTTAAGTAGTTTCTGGAGTCATTTAGAAAGAAACAGCCCAAATACCTACCAATTATTATTGCACTAATTACTGTGGAACTGGAAATATTTTATAAGGGAAATTCTTGCATAAAATTCACTACAGGTGGCTGTTTCAAGGTCATTACCGTGCTGCTGAGGAAGCTGGAAGTGGTGGTGTTTGCCTACTGAAAGAACAAAGGCACAGGAACAAAGGAAAACTATAGCTATCTGTAAATAATCTAAGGTCTGCATAGTTTCAAGGTTGTTTTCATCCTATTGTTTCACAGTACTCCCCTGGATAAAGAGTAATGAAGATTTAATTTTGAACTCGTTACCATTTTTAATTCCTTGATGCTGCTGTTAAAGCCAATATTGTTAAAGGGCATTGTATGCAGAGGTAAACTTATTGCACAGATCTATATAATACAGTAAAGCAGGGTTTGGGTCCATCACTTGCATTCAGCTGGGGCATCACTGTGCTTCTCCCATGGGGCATTAGTAGTGCTTACTAATTTTTTATTAAGAAATTGCATGATAAATATGGAATTACTGTTTTATTACCTAGCCTAGAGCAAGTGGTAATGTGGGCTGTACTGTCCCTAAAGCTGCTAGGAAAGGGCATAGACTCATGTGCTCAATGTTTCCTTGCAGTCTCTCTGCCACTCCAGGACTGAACTGTACTCAGTGAGGACAACTGGCAGTGCTGCTTGTGAGGAAAGGCTGTAGTTTCACCCATTTGCCCACTGCGCTCCTGCACGGCAGGGTACAGGCACCATCTCTCAGGGAGGTTACATTGCACAAAGAGGCACAAACAGAACTGTGTGCAGCTCCCAGGTGCTCAGACACAGCCAGATTAGTGCCTCTGGGTAAGTGGCCTCAAGTTTGCTCCTGCTGGAGCAAATGTAACTCATGGGCTAGCAAGAGAGATGACCCTGTAGTCAAAGGCTATGTCACACACCCGGCACTTGCAAGACATTCAAAGTCCCCCCGGTAAGTATCATACCATGCTTTACGTTCAGCTCATGTGAATTTCCCAACCACATGCTTCCCCATCTGCTCTGTGGGAAGAGTTTGTGGATTTTCACTAACCACCTACAGCAGAATCAAAGCCCCTTGGCAAGAACAGGCATGGGAATGACTAGCCAGCTAAACTGCTTATTTGGGCTTGCAGCTTATGCTGTCCCACAGGAACATGACTTCGAAGATAATTAATTACTTAATAGTGGTTTTGAATGCTGATGATGACAAATCAGCATGCTTAGGCAGCTAAAGAAATACCAAAGCATCTAAGGTTTATCATTCAGTGATTTAATACAGAAAGTCCTTTCCATCCTTAGGCAATATAATCTACACTTTTTTGCTCTAACAAAATTGCTGTCAAACCCCATGAGAATCTGCCCATATAAGAAGCATAGAATGAGGCCCCTGTATGTGCAATATTATTCTGCAAGGAGACACACTACTTGGTTTCCTCAGACTTGCCCAAGTGTGATAGCAGCCCTACAGCTGCAAAATTGAAAGCATCTTTTCCTTTACTTCATTTAGAGAAATATCTTGAACTATAGAAACTGGTGGTTTCTCAAAACCATTAATGAAAATCAAATGCACCATCTTTTCTGTGTCTTCTAATCTCTCTGCAGCCTCACTTTTCCTGCACACATCCCCAGACTCTTGCAAGACACTCTTCTTTTATCCTCTACCCAGATGTTATTAGTTAGTGAGTGTTACACATTAGTGACTATGAGGAATGCTGGAATAGATCCAATGAGCAGTCATACACATTTAACTGAGATGGAACCAGTTTCAATTTTATTATTTAAAGAACTGAAAAGGCTCCAGCTGTGTTCCCCCATATGAATTTCATGTTCTAAGTTGGCCTTCTGAGATGCTTGTAGGGGGGAGTCATGGATTTTGTGTGTGCAATGTGCTGTTAAACATGTTATTTGCTTAATGAGCTCAGAGGAATTTTGACATCTCTGCTCCTGTATTTCACATCCATGTTGCACACAAAGAAATCCCTGGGTGAATATTTTATAGCATTCAGAAGACAGGAGATGCCAGGAGCAAAGCTACATGTGCAACCCTAATTTTGCCTCTTTCCTGCTAGGCATCTTGGCCCACCCCCCTTGAAGAATCCTTGCCTCATTCAGCACATGGAATCAAAACTGCTTAATTAATGAGCAGTTATTCACTATTTTGGTTTATCTGTACTTCCTAGTGAGGGCCCAGAGCCTTACTGTCCATATGCTATTCCAATCCCTGATCTGAAAATAATTGTCTTTTTTTCTAATAGTAATTTTCACAATTCAAGTGCTTCATAAATATTTACTGAGCTGTTTTCACAACACTTCTCAGAGGTTAACAGGCTCTTATCAACCACACTGAGATCTCCAAGTTCCATAGATAAAGATCAAAAGAGAATACACTACTTTGGGAGAGTAACTTGACATTTTTAGAAGTGAATTTTCAGGTTACTGTGTATAATATGCCACTTCACATGTTCAAGAGCACATGCCCTGCCCAGCAATTCTGATTTCAGTCTTTCACTGTTTCTTTCAGTGTAGATTACTTTATGTAGTTGCCCAAGTTATTAAAAATAAAACTCCCCAAATTGCACTAAGTTGGATCACATTAACACCCACATGTTTTTTTGAACAGGGTTGAAAGCTTTACACCTACTGCACCAGCTTCTCTTTCCCATGTCAGCAGCAGTAAAAGCAGCAGTAGGTGGCCACAGTTTCAGGGCTGAGTCCGGAACAGTTAAACCCATCTGAACTGGTACTGTTCCTCCCAACTTCTGGCCACACACTTCTCCCTTTTTGTTAGCACTGCTGTACATGGAACTGGATGACGAGGAGCTGAACAAGCAGAAACAAAACAAAAAAACCCCACAGCGGCAGTTTTCAGTTCCCTCCTTTGTTCTCACTAGTTAAGTGGCCATAAGTACTGAGGGGGAAGCAGAGTCCCAAGCACGCTGCTGTGCTGGGCAAAGAGGAGACAGGAAAGGGAGATGGTCACAGCGCTGCAATAAGGGCTTAAGCTGCTGCAAGATCACGCTGTAAGGAAACACACAGCGCAGGGGATAAGAAACATATTTCATCTCTGACTCCCAAAGATTTTTGCTGACAACAAAGGAAATGAGACTATAGGAGCCAAAATGTTGCAAGTTCATACATAATGAACATGTATGAACTGAGTTTGGTTTTTTTTGCAAGTGCTTATAATTCTGCCAAATCTGGACACTTTAGGAAGCGACAAAACTATTTTGTACTGTCACGTTCCAGCTCTCACCACAAAGGTAACTAAAAGACAATTTTCCTAGGCTTGTTCACTGGGGCGACCAAACCATTTTTTACTGAAGTTTTCCAAGAAAGTGTCAGGCTGAAGAAGATAGCCTTTGGGGAAGTTTCACGTCAAAGAGTTAGAGTTTGGGAGAATTACAAGCAAATTAAAACAGAGAAATGCTACAGTCATCCCTAATAACTTATATTATCCTTTACAGCTCTGTGGCTTATCCCACTATGCTTGACAGCCCATAGGGAATACCAGCCTGTGTGGTTTGACTTTGTGGACCTATCCCAATTCACTCCAGCTAAGGAGTTCTGTACAGAAACACAGTCCACAAATATGTAGTAAAATAATCAAAAATGATGCCCTCAGAAGTGAACTAGAGCAAGGGAATTTCTCCATCAAGTGCCACTTCTTTCCTCCTGACACATATAGGGACAAGTTTAGCCTTTAGCAGTATTCAAACAGCTTCCATTGGGCATGAATGGAGTTCTCCTTGAAATAAGGAGTCATATACACTACTTATATATTTTTAAGGCATTTATTATAAAAGGGTCAGCAAAGGGTTTTCTGCGTTTTCTGGGTTGATCTGTGAATGATATTTAAGCAGATTCCCACAGCTAAAATGTGCACCAAGTTCAGCTGGCATAGACTTTAGAGCATCATGATAATTCCAGTACTAATATTTCAATGTTGAACAGGCCTGTCCCTGGGAAATTTACAAGATCATCTGCGAAACCAAAAGCTTCATGCAAAAATGGGATGAATTTAAAATTTTGCTTCAGAATTTCCAGAGCCACAGAAAAGCATTGGGTGAGGGTGAGTTTACAGCACAGCTCTGAGCTGCCCTTCTGGTTCTTCACTAGGCTAAGATTTTGCAAAGAGTCACCAGAGACCGTAAGGACATAGACACAAGAAAATGTCACAGTCATTTCCCTGATAGAAATCTGTCGTTTCTGTCATACACGGTATCAGCTCTACCTGTATGCACCTATGTAGTGTCCATGTAAAATGAAGAGTTTCAGTTACAATAATGGAGTATTCCATGCCTGGGCCTTTGCATCTGTTAAGATTTTTCCATTAGCACCCTGAACTGGATTGAATTTTCCCTACCACTCCTTGTTAGGGAAATGGAGAGTCAGCAAGTAAAAACAAAACACAACAAAATCTATTCTAGAATGAACGTAACTTTTCTTCCTGTCGCAGCCAGCCATTGCAATGCTGCCATGGTATTGTTACATCTGCTGCCTGGGGACAAAAGCCTTTCTTTCTGTTCTTCTATTTCTGTTGACTACATTTTTTTGCCTTTGCCTGCCTTTGTATTTACACAGCCTAGGAACACGGTATTTTCCTGGTGTCATATTCTATTTTGCAAGCTTTTAGAAATATTCAGGTATGTCCTGGATAACAAATAACAGTGAGTTACAATATCTGTTTCAAGAAGGTGCTCTTAGCCTCTTTAATTTTTCCAAGATGGTGCTCAATAAATTCTCCCCATAAATAAATGCTGATTCTGCACTGATCCTGTGAATGTGAAGAAAGGGCACAGAGGAATGTCCTAGAGAGGGTAGCTTCAAGAAGAACAGAATTTCACAGCCTCATTTTCAAGGCTTGGAATAGGACTCAGTGTCCCCGTTTCTATTCTCAGCCACATTTCAGACGCAGACTGTGAAGCCCCTTGGTGAATCACTCAGTTTATTTGTGCTTCAGATTTTTTTTTCTGAAAAAAGAGGTTGACATACTTACCAGTACTTGCTAAGTGCCTGAGCATTCTGAGGGAAAGGGCACTCAGGAAATTCAAAGTATAACTCTTTGTAGTGGACAATTGGATAATACCCAAAGGATGACATTATGCATTTTATGTAAATATACATCAGTTAAAATAACTGGGTTTGAGCCCCAGGATAAGCTGTAGATAGCCAGGGACTCCTGTTTCTTTGTACAGAGGTGCTCTAGGTCAATCATCTTTAGGCACAAAGAATCTGAATGAGATGCTATGGTCTACTTATCAATGTCTGAACAGGGCTGGGTCACACTTTGCATCTCCTCAGAGAACTCAAGTAACATTTTAAAATAGATTTCCTCTACCTGTTAATTTGCAACAGGACATCAGAGGCTAATCTTTGTCACACAGTTATCCTGTATGATGTAACACTGAACTGCAGTGCAAGGGTCAGAGCAATGGAACATCTCATGGTTTTCTGTGAAAGAGCTGACAGTATTGGATTGGCAGCATGAACAAGAATCAAAACCTAAAGCATTGTTATTTATATACTACTGACTATTTTTTAAAGTTAAATTTTGAAAAATCTGCAAATGCTCTAAAATGACAAGAAAGAGGTTCAAGAAACCCAAACACAGAGACCGCATGCATGAACTGAAATGCAAGACTAGCTCTTAGCCTGAAGATGCAGTTTCACAGTAGGTGAAAGCAACTCTGAAACTGTACTACTACTAACAAGGACTAACTAGTTCTGACCTGACCCCATAGCCTCATTTCTCTGCAGCTTCCTTTGCTTCAGGACTAGTGGCCATGCAGTGAATAATGTGATCAACTTTGAAGATAGTGCTGCTTTGAGCAGGTGATCAGGCTATGTCACCTCCAGAGCTCCCCATATTTTTCTAACTCATGCAATGGAAAATTAAGTACTACATTTTTGCAGTCAGTTCATTGAGTTTTCAAGGTAAATCACAACTTGTACAGCTGACTGACTGCCAACAACAGTGGAAGAGGGGAACACATTGCTGGAGGATGTATGGGTAGCAGAGCAGGACCTCTTCAAAGGCATTGTGGTCTCAGCTTGCCTTAAGCCAATAATGAAGCTGAAACTTGAGGTAGCAACTGTATGTTAAGAACACAGCTGGCATGTTTTTTGGGGGGGGAAAAAAAAGCACAGATGTTAAATTGGCATGGTAACTGGAAGAAGATGGTCTTCCATGGCAAGAAAGGATGAGTGTTGGGGAGCAGAGAAGAGCAACAGGGACATTTGTGTGACCTCGTTATAGTATGCCTAGAAATCAAAATGGTCAGGCTACTGCTCATCTAATCTTCCTGTTTAGAAAGCAAAGTTTATTGCATACTCTTCATACAAATTAGTTTTTTCAAGGCTTTTTACAAAAGGTTCCCCTTTTAAAAAGCCGTAAGGTTCCATCTTTTACTTTCTTATAACCATTTCTGCTGAAAAGGGGCAAACCCTTCTTGCTACCAAGTACAGGGCAGCTGGTCTCCAAGATTAGCTTTCCCCATGGTCTTTTTGCAGAAAATAGCTAACTTGGTTAATGGCACATGCTAACCTCAAATCAGGAACTTTCAGTAGATTCCAAACAGAAGCAATGTTCAATGTTTATAGTTGGTAGAGGATGACACTAGCAAGTGAATGAAGTTATGTAGAGGGAAAAAACCAAAAATTGCACAAATTAGTCAGAGTCGCTAATGAGCCCTTCACCTTTGCAAGTATCTGACTGAAACTTGAGGAATTGTGACCCTTTAAAAGGCAAATATTCACATTACAGTATATGCAATGTAAAAGAGGTTCTCATGCTTACTTTGCATACTTGCAGTGACTAGCCTGGTTTGGGTTTTCAAGAATTAGCAATATAAGAGATACTGACAAACAGTATGTAAATGTACACTGTAAATTAGACCTAGGAAGAGAAGCCTGATTTTTTTTTTTAATTCACCCTTGTTTGTATGTTTGCAGTGAGAGACATTTCACGTTTGTTTT
This sequence comes from Caloenas nicobarica, assembly GCF_036013445.1. Classification (NCBI taxonomy): domain Eukaryota; kingdom Metazoa; phylum Chordata; class Aves; order Columbiformes; family Columbidae; genus Caloenas; species Caloenas nicobarica. The sequence goes on from NC_088252.1 coordinate 20,513,886, forward strand.
TAACAGCTGAGCCTGCAAGGCTGACACTGAACATCAAATGCAAGTCTTCATTCTGATAACAAAAATTAAATATGCCCACATGGACTAAACATTGGCATGTATTTGAAAGCAGCTGTGTATGGCCTACCTACTCCTGCTGGTCTGGTAATCTTTGGTGATGCTCGCTTTGGGGAAGATTCAGGATGTGGGGCAACAGGTTGTACTGGCCGGGTCTGTTTGGCTGCCAGCTTCTTCAGACTTACTTGCCTCTTGTCAAACATTTCTTGTACATCTTCTAGTTTTTGTAGAATTCTTTGGGCATTGGCCTAGGCAAAAAACAGGTAAACAATAGATGGTTGTCAGTGCTGGACTGAGCAAGTTAAGAAAGGAATTATGTTACCCAGACTCAGACTAGAACTGAAGATCACACTGTGCCGCAGTTTAATGCAGCCCAGCCCATGCACTCTGCACAGATCTCAGTTTCACTGAGTAGGACATGGTGACTCATGCAGTCTTTCTAGCACTACTCTGAAGATAATCACATACATTTTCCACAACTACTCATCTGAGTAAAACTTATTGCCCCCAAGTGCTCGCCTCTGTGCCCTTTTGGTGTGGGGAAAGAGGCATATTTGAGCAGACTCAAATATGTAGCCCAGTATACTCTCATGCACCAGGCAATTGGTAATTTTGAAATTCTAAGTGAGTGCATGGATATCTGAGGGGTTTTACCTTTATTTCAGGGGTGAGGATCAAGTCAAACTGATTGTAGAACTCCTTCGGGTTAGAGAGCTGGTGCTCCTTAGCTGTTACCAGGAACTTCTCAATTTCAACAAGTGCAGTTTCAGCTCCCTCTTGTGACTGGCACTTGTCCACTGCTTGGGAAGCCAAGAGGTAGATTCCAGCTTCGCACCACTGGCTTGCCTTTAAAGAAAAATGGGACAAGAAGGACTCCATCATCACTGACAGGCCATGCTGTGAAGTGTTGCTTCTACTCTGTGAAATACGGATTTGACCTAACATGCCACTAAAGGGAATGAATGTCACTTCATAGCACCCAGCAGTTCCAGGCCACAAGTCACCCCATCTAGACGTGTAAAACAACAGCAAGTTCAGTTCAGCTCTCATGGGATAGATAGTCCAGTAACATGTAAAATAATAATATTCTGAGCAAAGAGGAGAAGTGTTACTGTGGTTGCTGCAAATCGAGTCTGTCAGCTGTACTACCCTATTTTGATGTTCAATCGCACATTTATCCAAAACCAAAAATGAATATTTGAACCATATCAAGACTCCCAAAAACGTCTTAGGCCTATAAAACTCAGTTAAAAATACTCCAAAGCAGGTTTTTACTGTAAAATTTTGGTAGTTCCTGTTTCAGATGAGGCTGGAATAGCATGCCAACATTCTCAAAGCATTTAGCTTGCTTTGCTAGCTAGAGAAAGTGAAAACGACTGAACAAGCAGTAAACTGTTAATTTTTAAACACTGGAATACATTTGGTTCTCCTTTCAAATTTAAGCCTAGATCATTTTTTTCTTAGTTTTATTGCCTATTTTTCATCATTTTAAGACCATAATTATGGGAAGCTACTGCTCCGATTTTTATAGTAACAGTTTCCAAATTAAATGGAGAAAGAAGAAATAAATACTTTTTCTCTTCATCCAAATTACCTTAGCTTATAACAACATTCATTTTCAGTAGAACCTTACCATGGCTGTTATGAGAAGGTTCACTCACCTTATCTAACTGCTTATGCAGCTCAAGAGACTTTCCCAAAATATCGTACTTTTTCTTGGTCTCATTGGTAAAGTCATCACAAATACGCCTGAGTTCAACACACTTTGGTCTAATGGAGTCAACTGCATAATGGTTATTTTGGATGAGCTGTTCTCCATGGAGAGCTAGAGACTGGGCTTTCTCCAAAGGTTCCTGTGAAGTTAAGGAGAAAAAATCCAATGTTAGATCTTAAAATGACATACATAATAAAGACAACTAATCTCTGTAATCCTTGCTGTAGCCTGGAAGTAAAGGTTTGGGGTATTAACCTACCTAATGTGTTGTACTTTATATTTACATTGAAGACCAGCTTTGCTGCCAGTGAGTATATTGAAACACAAGAGGTTCCGTCTGAACTCCAGGAAACATTTTTTTACTGTGAGTGTGACCCAGCACTGGAACAGGTTGCCCAGAGAGGTTGCAGAGTCTCCCTCCTTGATGATATTAAAAAGCTGTCTGGACAAGCTGCCCTCCTGGGCAACCTGCTGCAGGTGGCCCTGCTTGAGTAGAGGCATTGAAGAAAACAACCTCCAAAGACCCCTCCCAGCCTTTATCGTTTTGTGGTAACTGTGATTCTGTGAGTCTTATGCTGCCTTCTTTCTCACATGCAGGGGACATTAAACACAAGCTTTGTTTCCCTGCAAAGTTCCCAATAATCGAAATACCTATATTTTTTCACTCACTAATTTCCAGACTTATAATGCTTTAGTTTATTTTTGATTCCAAGATATATTTTGGAAAACTTTTCAGATCCTACTGACATAAGCTTAGTCACAATAGGCTGAAATTAGAGGTGGCTAACAGGAATAGAGCAAACCTCAATACCTTATGGGATGTGGTCAATGGAAGGAAAATGCATGCTACTATAACTTTTATTCCTTTAGGCTTCTGCAGCACAACTGATCAAAAGATCACAATATTTCCCAATCTTAATCCTATTCTTAAGAAAGATCAGCTTTTCCATTTGTTCACGTGCATCCTCCTCTGATTCAACTTACTCCTTTGTTCAATGCTTTCTAATAATACAAAATAGGACATAAATCACAGCTGACCAGCTGATGGAATTACAAAGTGTAAATGTCTGGAAAAGAAGGGTGTTTACTGGAAAGCATGGGTGTTCCTCAAAATGCTAGGAGTGTGAATAGAATGGTCTTACAAGGTATCCGGCCAAGGTAACCTGTTAAGTATTCTGAGCTTCTCAGATTCCAAAGATGGACCTAGCCTTTTCTGGTTTGAAATACCAATTTTTTAACTGGATTCTAGCATTTCAAGTAACAAACTAGAACCACTGAGTCTGAACCACACTGGCTTCTGATAATTAGAATATGAGTTTTACAACTTAAAATCATGACTTATGAAAAGAGAATACATGTGATGTAAGGACAGTGACAGAGAAGTGTCTAGAAGATCATATCTATAGCTGCTAGAGTACTATATTGAGTGCAAACCTGTCCTTTCTCTTCCAGTTGTTTCTGTTCCCTTAGGAGGTGTTCCACTCGAGTCACACTGTCTCCAATGTCAGCAAAACATGCTTGTGCTTCAATGAGATTATCCAATGTCAGTTTTACCTAAAAAGAAGCAACAACAAAAACATAAAACAACAGCAACAACAAAAAAACCACACACCACAACCACCACCACCACAAAAGACCACGCAAAATGCCATCACAAGATACTAAGAAATTATAACAAACCTGTGGCCTCTAAACATTCACCTACATATTTTAGAAGAGTCTGCATCTCAGGATAAGTCTTTCGGTTCATTCCAAAATGGAAAAGCCAAGGAACAAGGCAACAATCAACTATTCTTCAAATAGCTGCCCTGCTTCTCACTATGTATTTAGGCACACACAGTATTAAAGACCTGTAACTCCAGAGTCTATATTATTCCAGAATGTGTATTACTCCAGCCTGTGGGCTGACATTTGGACTTTCTGAACTGTGTTCCATTGATTCTGGTGGCATTAGTAACTTACCATCCCAGAGGTGATATTTGGTAACATCACACATAAATGCAAAATGATTTATTAAGAACTTGGTGTTTCACATTTTGGCCTAACGCGCTGGAACTTTCCTCAATGTGCCTTATTAAAATGTTGTAAGATATCTGATAGCTGTCAATAATTTATTTTTTTTAATATCTATTTCCTATTTCATAATGAATGGCTTCTCTCCCAACCTCCTTTTTGGATTGCCAGTATACTCTAGGTGTGGGTAAAATTTGACCTTATTTACCAGAGAAGGCTAGACAGAATGAAAAAAATGAAATACCTCTCTAAAATCATATTCAAAGTGTCGAAGCTGCAGACATTGTTCTAGTTTTAAGTGATGTTTGGTCCAAAATTGATCAAAAGCCTTTTCTGTTTCATCCAACTGAGCCAACAACCTGTTAAGAAATTAGAACAAAAAGAGCTCTTTTGCTATAGTTCATTTTTTTCAAGTTATACCAACTAGATGGCAGAAAGCAGAGTAGGGAGATGGTGAGGAGCCTACACCTTTGTAAGAAAGCTCTGTGTCAGCTTTCCCTTAAGCAAAAGAGAATTAAATTTGCAGTGGTAGAGGCAGGAGTGTGGCTGATGAGTGACAACTACATGGATCCGCTGTGGCAGTTGCAGTCCTGCCTCCTGACCCACAACAGGGACACAGAGCTGTTCCATGCGCTGGCACCAAAGGCAGCTCTCTCCCGAGCTTCCACTCAGTTCTTCAAAGATAATTCACCCCAGGCTAATGCAGATTGAATATGATGCAATCATTATTTTAAGGAATGTTTAATGCAGAACTCTACAACTTGTTCATTTTCTTCAACCATCAGAAATAGGCAAGGACTGAATCATTTTTCCCAGTCCATTAAAAACAATAGATTAGAAGCTCATAATGCCTCCCATGGACATTGTTTCACTTTGTGTAAATGATGAAACATTTATTCACAAAGAAATTAGTATCAAGGTGTCATACATCTTGAGTAAATGTCTGGCACCAGACTAGTGAGTCATCCTCACACTCTCTCAATGATCTATTACTTATACTACAAAGTAGAACATTTTAAAAAGAAAAATATGAAAATGAAGTCTTCTCTGGATATCCTATATTTCAGTAAACGGGCATTCTTTGGGCAGGCAGGGGACCAGGCCTGATCTTCTATAAGCCCAGCGAATGCTGGAATCATCAAGTTATTGTGACAAATACCAATAGCTCTCTCCTAATACTCTCAAAAACTACATTCTTTCTTCAACATATCCCTGAAAAATGTGTTTTTAATCAAAGCTAGTTGTTGAATTCAAGATGAATTCGCAAATTCCTGTGGTATGACCGTTTAAAGGATTTTAAAGTATTCAGTGAAAAATAGCAGCTCAGCTTTACTTTTGGCACCTTTGTTCCCAGTGAATGCAGACACGCTGGAACACTAGCATGACATTTCTCTTTTCCACTGCATCACATGGCACAGTAGAAACTTCCACATGGTAAATAAAAGCTTTATGGTAATAATTAGCATTGTAGGAAGGAACAGGGGTTTCTCTTTCTCTGCAGCTGTGAAGGGGTATGTTCCAGAGTATCGTCTTCATCTGTGCGTCCCCCAGTGTTTCCACAGACATGCACAACCACATACCCTCTCATCTCACATGGATTCAGACGCCACATTCTAACCAGGCATAGAAGTCTGGAGGATGCATGTGTTATGGAGAAAGTAAGTCCCACATTAAATCTTCATCCAGGTAGTTAGTGATGCAACCAAAAATTACCAAGAAATTCAGGACTTGTTTGAACCTGCATTGACAGTTTAATCAAGTAGCTTCCTCAAAGCTATTCCCTTCTCCAAGTTACCTGTCCAATAAATTCTGAATAGTTGAACCAGTGGGAATTAATAGTCTGCATATTTAAATCATTTAAATTACCCGTAGGTAATTTCTTAGGAATAAATTAGCAACTTACACAAGGTTGTATAGCTTCACTGACCTTTCTACTGTTGCCACATTTTCCAGTTCATCTGGACTGAGTTTGCTGTTGGCGCTTCGGGTGACTGGCTCCCTAATGCATGTCAGTAGGGTGGCCCCCTGCTTCACAGCTAGTTTCAGCTCATCCTGAGGGGAAAAAAAAAATAAAGCCAAACAAATTTTATGTACTTATTCTAATAACACTCACATCTCGTAGATGGACAATATAGTAATGCTAAAGGAGGATTCTTTCATAGGTATTAAATACTTGGAGCAAAATAGAAATGCTTACCAAAGATGATATGTCTTCCTAGAAATGTAGACACTAAATCTATTCATTTTGAATATAGATATATTTCTGAGAAAAGGAATAGCATGTAACTTCTGAGCAGATTGCATTTCTGACTGGGCAACTTGCAGAATAAAGTTTCTACCACAAACTGAATGTGCTGCAGATCGTTCAGTGAGCAACTAATTTCCTTAAGAAATGTTGTGAGATGCTGAGCCATAGTACATTCAGCTATCAAGGAGTCATCCACAGAAGAATGTGTCTTCCCAGCATGAAAGATGAGCAATGAAAAGGACAATGAGGCTCAAACATTAACATGTCAGCTGAGGAATCCCCACATCACTGCACACTTCTTGCATAGAACTTGTTCTTGTGTTAATATAGCTTAAGTAGTATTTTTATCTCTTGCATTTAACCTAAGGTGTTTGTTGACAGCAGTAATGTTTTCTTCTGAGCCTTAGCCTGCAAAGCTAAACTTGCCCCAACTATTTTTTTTTAAAAAAACATAACAACAGTCATCATCTAGCTAGATCATTCTGTCTATTCCTGGATTATCCTCGCAGATGTTCTCTACATCTGCTCCCCCATGAGTTTATCCTTTCTGATAAAGTCTTCACTGGGAACCCATGCTAGTCCAGATGTGATCCCATCGCACCCTCTCATATATCAGAAGTGACTTTTCCCTGTTTTATCATTCCTGAAGCTGTAAAAAGTCCTTTTTCATAGTTGAATCAAATCAACCTCCTGAAGCCCATTTTCTCTCCTCTGCAGTGGTTTCCAGACAATCAACTCCCAAGTGATGGCAGAAAACTTTGTTAAATCAAAAATCATGTGTCACACTGATGGAGCTGTCATGAGACAACATTCACCTTCAGCTTGCTATGGTGGTCAATGTGTGCAGAGAGGAGCTCCTCTGTGCACTGCACATCGTTGGGAAGTTCAGTCTCTGCTAGGTCTGTTCCAAAGGTCTGTAGCATCTGTGCTGTTGTTTTTACTGTCATTGCAAAGTTTTCTATAGCCTGGAAAAAGCAAGAGCATAAAGTCACAGACTGGTTATTTACCCTTAGCCCTTTAACAATGCTTAGTCTGTCAGGCACACTGTGCTGCAAGTATTACATGCCTGTAAAACTGGCCACGGGGCCCTTTTTTGGGTGGATATGCCAAAAGTTACAAATTAAATCCTGTGTCACAAATGATCTTTCCACAGGTCTACAAGTATTATCATCTCCATTAACCAGATGGGGAACTCCCAGAGCTTAACAGACATAATGAAACCACAGAGTACATCAGCTTCAAGGCCAGGAACGGAACTTCAGATCCTCTGTCCATGCTTGCTGGAAAATTCTGCCGTGTTTAAAATTTTAATTAAGGCTTTATTTAAGTTGAAGAGACTCCAAAAGTACATAGGACAAAACCTTTTTTACACTTGTATTTATACAACCATTGTTCACTCAGCAGCAATCTGTCTTGCCCCTGACTTCTGAAAATGTGCATCTCCATCCTGCCTATCTGTACTCAATGCATTTGAATCACTCTCTCCTATCTGTTCATATTAGTACACAAATACAAGAACAGCTTGCTGCAAATACAGCTAAAACACATAAATTCATTGGACTATTGCTGTTTCTTTTTCACTTGTGTGCACCAACACAAATCTTGTCAGAAATCTGTGGTTTTACTGAAGGAAATGGAAGTGAGGAAGGCTTGAAAAGAGTGCTGCCTTTTCGGAGTAGAATATATTGTTCGGACCTGTGAGATGTGATTAAAACCTTTGTATTACTAGCAAGTAACTGCATGGGATGTTTTTCACGATCGTGCCCCAATTTCCTGAAAGATGTATTGTCCCATATAGCTCTTCATTCTTTACACTTTTTGATCTAAACCACCCAATGGTTTGAGTCAGTCAACAGCACTAAGAATGCTCTTACACCCGGTCAAACACTACAGAGTTGTTTCAAGTCACATTCCCTTCTCCAGCAATGATGGGAATTCCTCATTTGTAACCATAACAGTTAAAATTATGCTGTGTGCCCAGTAAAAAACAAACTGGAGGTAGATCATCATTGAAAAGGTGGAGAGGGAAATTATATTGCACATACATGACCCAAAACTTCCCCAGATGAGGCAATGCTAGCAGGGTTCATAGTCGTCTTCCCTGTTTTCCCAGAAATTCATGCCTGCCTGTACAGACCCACATGTGCTCTGGCTTAGCGCTTAGCAGCTGTAGCCTGCTGTTCTCAGCACCGAAACTACTGGATTAAGGTTGGCTGAAATGTCTCACTTCTAACTGCAACACAGCCAGAGCCATCCATAGCCAAAGGGCATTTACTAAAAGCCAAAACTGTACTCTGTGGGCAAGGAAGCTCGTGGGCTCTTGGCCATTCAAGTTAAGAAAGCAGAAAGAACAAACAATGCAGTGGGATTGCTGTGTCACTATAATTTAGCAAGAGTTTAAAGCCATTTCAGGAAAAAAGCACTGTCAGAACAAGATATGAGAACACTAAGAGAAGCAGCAAAGGGGATGAAGACAGCAGCTCAGCAAGACTGAATCAGGCTGGTTCAAGGTGCCAGGGAGGCTGGCACGTCCCTGATGGCAACGTCTTATCCAGCAGAGATTCC